>NC_058519.1:105268451-105578897 GCF_904849725.1 Hordeum vulgare subsp. vulgare | reverse complement strand
GACATTAGAAAAGCTTTAGCATACGAACAACACGATCTAGTGCTATGCTTAGGATTGGGTCTTGCCCATCACATCATTCTCCTAATGATGTGACCCCGTTATCAATGACATCCAATGTCCATGTCAGGAAACCATGATCATCTATTGATCAACGAGCTAGACAACTAGAGGCTTGCTAGGGACACATTGTGATCTATTTATTCACACATGTATTAATGTTTCCTGTTAATACAATTATAGCATGAACAATAGATGATTATCATGAACAAGGAAATATGATAATAACCATTTATTATTTCCTCTAGGTCATATTTCCAACAGGAGAAGACTTCGCCGCGTCTCCATGCTCCTCTTCGCTCTCCTCCGTCTCCTCGTTGTCACCTTCATCGTCTTCGTCGTGCCCCGAACCCTCTGGGAGCTCGGACCCTTGGTTGTCAGTATCACTCTCCACGTCAGTGGGCGAGTGGTCGATCACCGGTATGGAACTGACCAGCCCTATGAAAGCGTGTCGAGTGAAAAAAGTGAAATCACAAATGAGAATTGAAACAACGATGGAATTCACTCGGTACAGGGACTCGACGATTTACCTCATTCGGCTGACGATCCACCGCGAAAGGAGGCACCTACGCGGAGTCCATGTGGTTATCTCTCACTGTGGGTAATGGACTTGAGTTTTTCCTCCACCGCTTGTTCCCCGAGCTCCTCACGATGAACTCGAGTTGGATCATCTGGCCCTTAATATTGCCACATTGGGTGGAGCCTGGCCTCAAGGGGTTGAATCCTACATTGGAAGAATACCTACAGGAGGTCAATCCCATTCACACCCTTTCGGATCAAGAAACTACCGTTATCACCAAGATAGCCACGTCGGTCTTCTTGTTACAACAAGGTCAACCATGTCTCTATGAGGAATTTCGGAAGTTAAACCTCCACATTTTTCCTGAAGGATTCCTTTCTACCCTCGTGGCAAAACCTACTCTTAGGGATCAAATCATAGCTGGCCAAAAGTGTGATAAGGGTATATCACGGATCAAGGAGAATATTACTAGCGGAAACGCTAAGGAGTTCTCTATGAATGATCAAGATGTTGTGTTCTTCCAGAATCGTCTAATGGTTCCTAAGAATCCACATGTGAGGCAGTTGATCCTTAAGTAGGCTCATGAATCTCCTCTCACGATTCATCCTGGTAGTACTAAGATGTATCAGGACATACACCAGAGGTACTGGTGGACTAGGATGAAGAGAGAAATTTCTGAGTTCGTTGCTAACTGCGATGTTTGTCGTCGAGTTAAAGCAGAACATCAAAGTCCTACTGGAACCCTTCAACCTTTAGCTATTCTTGAATGGAAATGGGATAAAGTTAGTATGGATTTCATCTCCGGATTTCCCAGGACCAAGAAAGGGAATAATGCTATCTTTGTGGTCATTGACCGTCTCTCCAAAGTAGCTCATTTTCTCCTAGTTCGTGAGAGTATAATAGCTAGCCAGCTAGCAGAGTTATATATCTCTCGAATAGTGTCTCTTCATGGTGTTCCATTGGAGATTAATTCAGATCGTGGAAGTATCTTTACTTATCGTTTCTCGAAAAGTTTTCAGAATGCCATGGGGACTCACCTATCTTTTAGCACTGCTTTCCATCCTCAATCAAGTGGTCAAGTAGAAAGAGTCAATCAAATCCTAGAGGATATGCTTCGAGCTTGTGTTATATCATTCGGTATGAATTGGAGAAGTGTCTTCCATTCGGCGAATTTCCTTATAACAATAGTTACCAATTGCTACGGCAACAGACAACAGCACTAGAAATTGGCACGTTGACGGAGACTTGTCTTGCGTTGGTTTTTCCCTTGAAGAGGAAAGGGTGATGCAGCACAGGAGCAGTAAGTATTTCCCTTAGTTTGAGAACCAAGGTATCAATCCAGTAGGAGAATCTTGTCAAGTCCAGAGTACCTGCGCAAACACAAAAGAGCTTGCACCCAACGCTATAAAGGGATTGTCAATCCCTTCAAGATTGATTGCAAAGTGAGATCTGAAGGCGGAAAGTGCAACGAAGTAAAAGTGTAAGGCTGGAAATATGATGTGAAGTAGACCCGAGGGCCATAGTGTTCACTAGAGGCTTCTCTCAAAATAGCAAATATTACGATGGGTGAACAAATTACAGTTGAGCAATTGATAGAACCGCGCAAAGTCATGACGATATATAAGGCAATGATCATACATATAGGCATCACATCCGAGACAAGTAGACCGATACTTTCTACATCTACTACTATTACTCCACACATCGACCACTATCCAGCATGCATCTAGTGTATTGAGTTCATGATGAAGAGAGTAACACCTTAAGCAAGATGACATGATGTAGAGGGATAAACTCAAACCAATGATGAAAATCCCATCTTTTTACCCTTGATGGCAACAACATGATGTGTGCCTCGCTACCCCTTCTGTCACTGGGTGAGGTCACCGCATGGTATGAACCCAAAACCAAGCACTTCTCCCATTGCAAGAATCATAGATCAAGTTGGCCAAACAAAACCCACAACTCGAAGAGAATTACAAGGATACGAAATCATGCATAAGGGAGATCAGAAGAAACTCAAATAAGATTCATAGATAATTTGATCATAAATCCACAATTCATCGGATCTCGACAAACACACCGCAAAAAAGATTACATCGGATAGATCTCCATGAAGATCATGGAGAACTTTGTATTGAAGGTCCAAGAGAGAGAAGAAGCCATCTAGCTACTAGCTATGGACCCGTAGGTCTATGGTGAACTAGTCACGCATCATCCAAGAGGTCATGGTGTTGATGAAGGAGCCCTCCGTATCCAAATATCCCCTCCGGCAGGGTACCAGAACGTGCCCCAGATGGGATCTTGTGGAGACAGAAGCTTGCGGCGGCGGAAAAGTATTTTCGTGGCTCTCCTGATTTTTTCTGGGATTTTAGGGAATATATAGGTGAAGGAGCTAGGGCAGAGGAGGCCCAGGGAGCCCACAAGCCTGGGAGGCGCGGCCCCCCTGGCCAGGCCATGAGGGCTTGTGGGGTCCCTCGTGACCCTCTCCCTTGGTTCTCAAGTCTCCCGATCATCTTCTGTTTCAGAAAAAATGTTTTCGGAAGTTTTATTCCGTTTGGACACCGTTTAAAATCCTCCTCTGAAAAGGGTCAAAAACACGAAAAAACAGGAACTGGCACTTGGCACGGAGTTAATAAGTTAGTCCCAAAAAAGATAAAAAAACCATACAAACATCCAAAGTTTGACAAGATAATAGCATGGAACCATAAAAAATTATAGATACGTTGGAGACGTATCAAGCATCCCCAAGCTTAACTCTTGCTCGTCCTCGAGTAGGGAAGTGATAAAGACTGAATGTTTGATGTGGAATGCTACCTAGCATAGTTGCCCTTTGTAACTTCTTTCATGTGACATGAATGTTCAGATCCGTAAGATTCAAAACAACAGTTTGCTATTGACATGAAAACAATAATACTTCAAGCAAACTAGCAAGGTAATCATGAACTTTTGAAATAACAAGGTCAAAGAAAGTTATCCCTACAAAATCATATAGTCTGGCTATGCTCCATCATCCCCACACAACTAATTTAAATCATGCACAACCCCGGTATTGGCCAAGTATTTTTTTCATACTCTTACTTTCTCAAACCTTTTACAACTATCACGCAATACATGAGTGTGAGCCATGGATATAACACTATAGGTGGAATAGAGTGTGGTGGTTGTGAGACAAAAAGGAGGAGACGGTCACATTAACTCAGCGTATCAAAGGGCTATGGAGATGCCCATTAATAGATATCAATGTGAATGAGTAGGGATTGCCATACAAAGGATGCACTAGATCTATAAGTATGTGAAAGCTCAAAAGGAGAACTAGTGGGTGTGCATCCAACTTGCTTGCTCACGAAGACCTAGGGAAATTTGAGGAAGCCCATCATTGGAATATACAAGCCAAGTTATATAATAAAGATTCCCACTAGCATATGGTGGTGACGAAACGAGAGGTTCTCAATCATGAAGAACATGGTGCTATTATGAAACACAAGTGTGGAAAAATATAGTAGCATTGTCCCTTCTCTCTTTTTCTCTTTTTTTATTTGGGCTCTTTGGCCTCTTTTTCTCTCTTTTTTTATGTGGGCAACTGTGGCCTCTCTTTTTTATTTTTTATTTCCTCACATGGGACAATGCTCTAATAATGATGATCACCACCATTTTATTTACTCACAGCTCAAAGCTCAGAACGATGATGACTCTATAGGAAATGCCTCCGGCAGTGTACCGGGATGTGCAATGATCTAGCTTGGCGTATGATGTTGAAACATCTTGCTAGCTATCTTACGATCATGCAATGTCAATATGAGAGTGACGACACAAGTCATGAGATGGAACGGTGGGAGTTGCATGGCAATATATCTCATAATGTCTATGAAAATGCCATAGTAGGTAGGTATGGTGGTTGTTTTGAGGAAGGCATATGGTGGGTTTGTGCACCGGCGAAAATTGCGCGGTACTAGAGAGGCTGGCAATGGTGGAAGGTGAAAGTGCATCTATACCATGGACTCACATTAGTCATGAAGAACTCACATACTTGTTGCGAAAGTTTTTATTAGTAATTGAAACAAAGTGCTAAACGCATACTCCTAGGGGAAGGGTTGATAGGTGTTAACCATCGTGCGATCCCGACCGCAACACAAAGGATGACAATCAATAGATCAATTATGCTCAGACTTCCTAACATAGCGGTTCACCATACGTGCATGTTACAGGAATCACTAACCTCAACTCAAGTATTTCTAGATTCACAACACTCTACTAACATAACTCTTAATATTACGAAATCCACATCTCAGAACTAATTGAGAGGAATCAAACTTCTCTTTCTACTCAATGCACATGAAGATGGAAGTTTTTGTATCCTCTTTGGGTACCTATCACCTTTGGGACTACTTTCATAGCACAAGACAATTACCAAGTTACGCACCGCCGTGCTCTAAAATATCTAAGTGAAGCACATAGAGCAAAGTTATCTAGCTCAAAAGATATAAGTGAAGCACGATGAGCATTCTAGCAAAATCACGATGAGTGCATGTCTCTCTCAAAAGGTGTGCAGCAAGGATGATTGTGACACAACAAAAATAAAAGACTCCTACGATACAAGACGCTCCAAGAAAAACACATATCATGTGAGGAATAAAAATATAGCTCCAAGTAATGTTATCGATGGATTGAAGACGAAAGAGGGGATGCCCTCCCAGGGCATCCCCAAGCTTAGGCTTTTTGGTGTCCTTGAATTTGGCTTGGGATGCCTTGGGCATCCCCAAGCTGGAGCTCTTTCCACTATTTATCCCCTTATCCATGAGAACATTGTAGGAAATATGAGCAATTTACCATAGGATTTTATTAAAATAAAAGCTAGGATAAACATAACCATCATAATAAATACGGAAGAAGGCATGCAATATAGAGATGAGATGACAAAAGACATGTGCACATATGATCTAGAAAAGAACATATGTATACCTGTTCTATAAAGACAAGGTATCATATGAAGTGATGAGCAGAAACAGAACATATGTAGAAGAGATACTATAGCAAAAAGTTGTGGTGGAAACTGAAAGAAGAAGAACATGAGTACGTACCGAGTTGCAGCAGCAGTAGGATTGGTGTTGGCGTTGTCGTTGGCCATGTTACCAGAGAGGTGGTCGACGTCGGGGAAGTAGTCGTCGTCCGGGAAGAAATCGTCGGTGTTCGTGATGGAAGCCAGTAGTCGTGCTGAGCGCTCCCCAAAAACCTTATCGCCCTTCTCCCGTACAGGACTCGAAGAGATGGAGTTTCGGAGGCCTACTGTCCCCACGAACGGTGCACGCCGCAAGACGGGATGGGAAAGAACTTAGCAGCAGCACAGAGAAAGGAACCGGTGGTGGCGAGTGGGAACTTCTGATGCGTCATACTGGAGAGGAGGGACCTCTCTTTTATAGGCGCAGGAGAAGGAGGCGAGAGGCCAGCGACGGGAGCCGAAGAGAGCGACAGGATATGAAACGAACAGACAGCAGCGACGAAACTGCAGCGTTCGCTTTCAATATCCACTAGCAAAAACGTTCAGCTTCTCCGTTCGGCTCGGCCCATTCCCGCAACCCGCGTCGTGACGAGGCGAGGCGGGCGGCGGAGGAGGAGGAGCGTGCGTGTATGTCTCTCTTGTTCTCAAGCTCATACATGTGTGGAAACATCCTCCCTTATAAGGAGGTCCAACTCCCACTAAACTAGCAATGTGGGACTAAACATTTCCACCTCTTGCCTTGCACAAATGGGCTGCATGGGCCTCTAGGATTTATTAGGAATTTTATGAAATCATATATATTTGGCTGGCCCATATTTGGACAAAATTACAACAATCCACCACCAGATCCCAGAGGCACACAAAATTTGCCTTTGGTTCCAAAACACTGTTTTATATACCGATACTGCAGTGAATAATATTAAGTTGAACTTCCACCTAGAACTCTATGCTACACTCGTAAGCAACTTGAACAGTGGACTCGGCCTTGAACTGCAAGTTTTTTGCAAAACTAGCTTCACACAGAGGTTTGATCGATACTAGGCTACCGTGGGACTTCCCCGCGTGTGGAGCTTATGCGTCATACTCCGAGACCTTTCATGAGTTTACTAGAGAGCACCCTACTTCATAGATTGCGACGTTAACAATCAGACTCATATAGGTATGTTCTTCAAAAGATGTTCTGCAGGATAACATGTCTGCTTCAATAAGCCAGTTAGAACATATTAAGATGTATATCAACCTGCCATGCAGTTTAGGAAAGTATTGCATCTTCATGGAGTGGTATTATTAATGATCAGGATACTTTCCTCTCAGTTGACCAACAACTTGTCTTCCACATCTAATTCACGGGATCTCCGATCACAAAGAATAGGTTACCACTGTGAACAACTCAAATTGTGGGTCTCATACCCATCTCCCTCGATGCATTTTCTATCACATTACGCGATAGATCCTTAGTAAAAAGATCTGCCAGATTTTTAGATGTTTGGATATAGTCCAATGCAATAACTCCGGAGTTTCGCATTTTCCTGACAGATTTTAACCTTCTGTGAATGTGTCTTGATGACTTCATGTTATCCTTTGAGCTGCTCACTTTCTGATCACAGTTTGATTGTCGCAGTTCATAAGGATACCCGGTACAGGTTTCTCGACAACCGGCAAGTCACTCAAGAGCCGGCGAAGCCAATTTGCTTCGACCGTAGTTGTATCTAGTGTTGTGAGTTTTGCTTCCATTGTTGACCTTGTTAAGATCGTTTGCTTGCAAGACATCCAAGAAACAACGCCACCTCCATGAGTGAATACATATCCGCTCGTGGCCTTTATCTCATCAGCATCAGAGATCCAGTTTGAATCACTATGCCCTTCAAGCACCTTTGGGTGTCCAGTATAGTGAATTCCATAATTTGTAGTGCCTTTCAAATAACGCAAACCTCTCTCTAGATCTTTCCAATGCACATCTCCTGGTTTTGAGACAAACCGACTCAGTTTGCTAACAGCAAAATAGATGTCAGGTCTTGTAGCACTGACGAAGTACATAAGCGAGCCAATAATCTGAGAATATTTCAATTGGTCTCTAGCAATTCTTTGATTCTTTCGAACCAGCACGCTCGCATCATATGGTGTGGGAGAGGACTTGCAGTCGCTATACCCAAAGCGACTCAAGATCTTTTCCACATAGTGAGATTGAAGCAATGTAATCCCACCATCTTCGTCTCTTAACAACTTGATGTTCAGAATGACATCAGCCACTCCTAAATCCTTCATCTCAAAACAGTGAGATAGGAAATCCTTGACCTCTTTAATAACATTCATATTTGTTCCGAAAATCAGTATGTCATCAACATACAAGAAAAGGATAACTCCCTCGCCCCCACCATGTCGATAGTACACACATTTATCAGGTTCATTTACAACAAAGCCTGTAGTTGTGAGAGTTCTTTCAAACTTCTCATGCCACTGCTTGGGTGCTTGCTTAAGTCCATATAAAGACTTCAACAACTTGCATACTTTCCCTTCCTAACCATGTACTACAAACCCATCTGGCTGTTCCATGTAAATTTCCTCATCCAATTCTCCATTTAGGAAAGCAATCTTAACATCCATTTGATGAACGAGAAGACCATGTGAGGCGGCTAGTGAAAGTAGTACTCGAATAGTGGTCGGTCGAGCCACGGGTGAGTAAGTATCAAAGAAGTCTTCACCTTCGTTTTGGGTATAACCCTTAGCCACGAGCCGTGCCTTGTACTTTTCGATAGTACCATCAGGCCTAAGCTTCTTCTTGAATACCCATTTGCATCCTATAAGTTTGCACCCATAAGAACGATCAGTGATGTCCCAAGTTTCATTTGCCAAGATGGAATCCATCTCACTACGGACTGCTTCCTTCCAGTAGTCAGCATCTTCAGACGGATAGGCCTCTCAAATAGAACTAGGAGTATCATCTATGAGATACACAAGAAAATCATCACCAAAGGACTTTGGAGTCCTTTGTCTCTTGCTCCTGGTAGGAACTTCATTGTTCTCCTCCACAATATTTTCGAAGTGTTCCATCGAAATGATAGGTTCAGTAATTGTGACTAATTCATGGTTTAGTGAATTAGGCATCTCCTGATTAGATGAGGTAGCTATATCCTTCATGGGAAAGATATCTTCGAAGAAAGTCGCATCATTCGACTCCATGATTTTACCGACATGCATGTTAGATACCTCGGATTTTACAACCAAGAATCTATATCCAATGCTATGAAAAGCATATCCCAGAAAAACACAATCCACAGTTTTTGGTCCTAGCTTGCGCTTCTTTGGGATTGGCACATTGACTTTCGCCAAACAACCCCAGGTTCGTAGATAAGAGAGTTTTAACCTTTTATTTTCCTATTCCTCGAATGGAGTTATCTCTTTGTTCTTTGTGGGAACTCGATTCAGGACATGACATGCAGTCAATATCGCCTCCCCCCACCATGCCTTGGAGAGACCCGATGTATCTAACATGGCGTTAACCAAATCAGTTAGAGTACGGTTCTTTCTTTCGGCTATACCATTTGATTGAGGTGAATAGGGAGGTGTCCTCTCATGAATTATACCATGTTCCGCACAAAAAGAATCAAATTCATTTGAGAAACACTCTCCACCACGATGGGACCTAAGCCTCTTGATCTTTCGATCAAGTTGGTTTTCTGCTTCAGCTTTATAGATCTTGAAAAAGTTCAAAGCCTCATCCTTAGGTTTCAGAAGATACACTCGGCAGTATCTAGTGGAGTCATCAATTAGTGTCATGAAATATTTCTTTCCACCTTTTGTCAAAATGCCATTCATTTCACATAGATCTGAATGTATGAGCTCTAGTGGTGCTAGATTTCTCGTTTCGGCAGTCGTGTGAGACTTACGAGGTTGTTTGGCTTGCACACAAACTTGGCACTTAGATCCCTTGACGGTGTTAAAGCTAGGGATTAAGTTCAAATTGACTAGTCGTGACATGCAACCAAAATTAACATGACAAAGACGTGAATGCCACACATTTGATTCACTATTGTTGTAATCATGATTAACAACTTTATTGCAAACGTCTGCCAAGGATAAACGGAACAGGCCTCCTAACTCGTAGCCCTTACCAACAAAAGTTCCATACTTGGATATTACAAATTTATTAGACTCAAAGACAAGCTTGTAGCCATCTCTACACAAAAGAGATCCGCTAACAAGATTTTTATTGACGAGGGGACAAAATGCACGTTCTTCAGCCGCACGATCTTTCCCAAAGTAAACTTCAGATCGACCGTGCCAACACCACGAACAGAAGCACGTGAACCGTTGCCCATCAGGACGATGGAAGTCCCTGCGGACTGATAAGATGAAAACATGGAAATATCACCGCATATATGCACATTAGCACCCGTGTCAGTCAACCAATCAGGAAAATGACATACTGAAAGTATAGTGGGTAATATACCATACCCAACATCCTCCACGCCAGTGTCAGCAATGACGAGATTAGCAGACTTCCCGCCTTTCCCATGTTGACGCTTGTCATAACGATTAGGGCAGTTAGGTGCCCAATGATCAGGATCTCCGCACACATGACAAACACCTTTCTTCTTGTCATTCTTCTTCTTGAAGTTGGTGTGCTATACAGCCTTGTTCTTCCCATCGAACTTTGCTTTACCATCAAACTTGCCCTTGTTCTTGAAGTTGTGGGGCTCGAAGTTTTTCTTCTATACCAGATTGGCACTAGAACCTCCCTCAATAGCTCGAGCACGTGTGTCTTTTGCTCTCACATTTTCTTCCACATCAAGAGTACCAATGAGATCCGGAACGGAAAACTCCTGTCTCTTATGCTTCAGTAAGGTAGCAAAGTTCCTCCATGAAGGAGGAAGTTTAGTGATGATGCCTCCGGCAACAAACTTGTCCGGTAGCATGCAATTGAAGTGCTCAAGTTCTCTTGCAAATGACTGTATTTCATGAGCTTGCTCCACCACGGAGCGCTCTTCAGTCATCCTGTAGTCATAGAATTCTTCCATGATGTACAGCTCAGTGCCAGCATCCGAGACCCCAAACTTGGTCTCTAGTGCATCCCACATATCTTTTCCATTATCAATTGACGCACAAGCTTCAACTATGTTCTCACCAAGAACACTCAAGAGAGCAGCCTTAAACAAAGTATCCATTTTCTGAAAAGCTAGCTCCTGTTGAGCATCATGATCTCCTTCAGGTTTGCCAAGAGTGGCGTCATAGCAGCTCATGGTTTGAAAACATAAAACAGCTCTCACGCGCCATCTCTTGTAGTGAACACCCTCTAATATAGGAGGTCTCATGGAGGCAGCAAAACCACTCGGGAGTAAATTGCCTATAATAAGGTTTTTGGATTGTTGGAAATATGAGCAATTTACCATAGGATTGTATTAAAAGAAAAGCTAGGATAAACATAACCATCATAATAAAGACGGAAGAAGGCATGCAATATAGAGATGAGATGACAAAAGACATGTGCACATATGATCTAGAAAAGAACATATGTGTACCTGTTCTATAAAGACAAGGTATCATATGAAGTGATGAGCAGAAACGGAACATATCTAGAAGAGATACTATAGCAAAAAGTTGCGGTAGAAACTGAAAGAAGAAGAACATGAGTACGTACTGAGTTGCAGCAGCAGTAGGATTGGTGTTGGCGTTGTCGTTGGCCATGTTACCAGAGAGGTGGTCGACGTCGGGGAAGTAGTCGTCGTCCGGGAAGAAATCGTCGGTGTCCGTGATGGAAGCCAGTAGTCGTGCTGAGCGCTCCCCAAAAACCTTATCGCCCTTCTCCTGTACATGACTCGAAGAGACGAAGTTTCGGAGGCCTACTGTCCCGACGAACGGTGCATGCCGCAAGACGGGATGGGGAAGAACGTAGCAGCAACACAGAGAAAGGAACTGGTGGTGGCGAGTGGGAACTTCTGATGCGTCATACTGGAGAGGAGCGACCTCTCTTTTATAGGCGCGGGAGAAGGAGGCGAGAGGCCAGCGCCGGGAGCCGAAGAGAGCGACGGGATACGAAACGAACAGACAGCAGCGACGAAACTGCAACGTTCGCTTTTTTTGACCGACTACTGTAGGGAAACACCCCACAGCTCTTAGTTTTATTAAACAATATTTACAATATTTACAGCAGAGGGGATTAGAATGTACAGGGGTGGGGTAGATATTACAAACCTCAAGGAGGTAAAAAGGAAATCCTCTTCAGGAGAACCTCTCTAAGTCTAGGTTTAATTCTGTAAGCTAGAAGGGACATATCATAAATAAAACGAGACCTCCATCTCCTGAAGCTAGGTTGATCATTCGTGAAAACCTTGGCATTCCTGACAGTCCAAATGTTCCAGCAGGCAGTGAAGACTGCCTGTGAGAAAAAAGGGTGGGCAAAGTCCTTCCTTGCAGCAATAGTGGTTGTGTTCATGTCACATCCCTGCCAAGAAATCTATAGATAGTTCCATATCCTGATGCTAAAGGAATAGCTGAAGAAAAGGTGGTCTCTTTCCTCCTTGACCTCAGCATGAGAGAGAACACAGAGGTTGGATTCAGAAACTTTCCAATGTTGGCGTTCAAGCATGTCTTATGTATTGAGCCTGTCCATAATAAGCATCGAGGCAAACATTTTGATTTTCATGGTACATCAGCTCTTCCAAATCCAACAAAGTAAAGGATTAGGACCAATAGACTTATGTACATGGTTGTAGTATTTCTTAGCAGAGTAAGATTTACAATCAGAACTCCAAAGCCAAATGTCCTTGCTTTGTGGGTCTCTATTGAGGTTTTGGACTAGATAGCTGACTATTTCAAACTCCTAATGAGCTCTTTCAGACAGTAGGAGATGAAAGAGATTGATCATGCTATCAGTGTGTGCAGCTTGGAAGACTTCCTCAGCAGTACAAAAAGAGTCCACAACAAAAGAGAATAATCTGTGAAACCTTTGGGCCAGAGGCATGATAGAACCATCTACAACCCAGGAATCAGACTAGAACAGGAATGTGTCACCTATGTTGGGCAAAACAAAGGTGGCAGCCCTGAAGTTGTCCATTTTTTTGCAGATGTCCTTCCACCAGAAAGAGCCACAGAGAGAAGTCCCCTCAGGGACAGTATTGTGGTAGTAAGTATCCCAGATTAACCTCACCCAAGGAACATCAACTTTGTTCAGAAATTTATGTACATGCTTGAGCAGGAGAGCTTCATTCTAAACAACCAAATTCATAATGCCCAGACCCCCCCCCCTTAATTTAGGCCTGCACACCAGGTCCCATGCACCAAGAGAGGGTGCATGATCCTGACCATTTTTTCTCCACAGACATTGCCTCTGGATTCTTTCCAACTGCTTAAGTATTCCAGGGGGATATCTAGACTACACAGAAAGAAAAGTGCAATAGAGGACAGAGCAGAGGTGAGGTATTGAAGCCTTCCTCCTTGAGCTAGAAAAGAAGAACTGGCAGAGAGCCTCCTCTCCATACTGTCCACCAAGGGCATGAGGTCAATGATTCTCGGTTTAGTTGTACCAACAGGTAGACCAAGATAAGTGAAGGGAAGAGATCCAGTCTTACAACCTATTTCATCAGCCAGGATTTGAAGATGGTGTTGATCAATGTTTACTGGTAACAGAGAAGATTTGTGGTAATTCACCTGAAGACCTGTGGACTGTGAGAAGAGCAAAAGCATTCCTTTGAGCTCCAAAAGTTGTGATTTATCAGCAGACATGATGATAAGAGTATCATCAGCATATTGGACAATTGGAAAATCCTTGTCATGACAAGGAATTGGGAGCTGCAGCAAACCATCTTCTAACAACTTGTTAACCAAGGTCTGAAGAAAATCTGCAGCTATTGCAAAGAGTAGAGGGGACAAAGGATCCCCCTGCCTGACCCCTCTTCTGCACATGATTTTTTTACCAGGAACTCCATTAACAAGGATGGAGGAGGATCCAGTGTTGAGCAATTGTTGAACCCAAAGAAGCCACTTGGCAGGTAAACCTTTATGCTGCAGGATCTGAAGAATAAACTCATGTTCTATAGAGTCAAAAGCCTTTTCAAAATCCAGCTTTAGTATGACAATAGGTTTTTTAGACTGATGACATTGATGCAAGTATTCAAGTGTCCAACCCACACAGTCCTGAATGGTCCTAGACTTAATGAAGCCATATTGGTTCTTATGAATGCAATTCATAATCTGCAGCTGAAGTCTATTAGCAATCATTTTGGACAGGAATTTAAGCCCCATACCAGTGAGAGAGATAGGCCTGAAGTCACCCACTTGTTTAGGAGATCTCTTTTTTGGCACAAGGGCGATATAGGAGGAATTCATGTTTTCCAACTGTGCTGATCCTGCATGAAATGCAGCAGCAAGTTGGTAAAACTCAGGGGAGATGATGTGCCAACATTTTTTGAAAAAGAGTCCATTAAAACTATCAGGACCAGGTGCTTTGTCAATAGGCATTTCCTTGATAGTTCTGTCCATTTCCTCTTTGGAAAAAGGTTCAGTCAGAATTGACAGCCCCTCCACTTTTTGGATGAGAGCTTGGAGATCAAAAACTAAATTAATGCCATGTGAGGTGCCCATCCTATCTTTGAAGGAAGACCAAAAGCAAGCAGCAATCTGATCATGTTCAGTGATGACTGAACCATCACGCAAGGTGAGAGATGAGATGGAGTTTTTTCTGTATCTCTCAGTAGCCATGGCATGAAAAAAATTGAATTCTCCTCCCCCACTTTAATATATCTGATTGTTTCTCTCTTTTTCCAGTAAAGAAATTGCAAATGTAACAAGTGCTCCAAGTGAAATTTGACAATTATCCTGAAGTTTGCTTCTGGTCTGTATAGTGGCATGAGCTCCTCAAGATCATCAAGACAGAGTATTACCTTATTGCATTTGTCAATAGTAGCTTTGAGTTTGGACAGGCTGGTTTGCCATTTCCTTAGAGCCTGTCTAAGATGCTTGAACTTGCCCATGATGATAGCAGATATATGCCCCTTTCTAGAAGGAACATTCCATGAGTTTGCAACACATTCCAGGAAACCCTCCATTTCCACCCAATAGTTTTCAAACCTAAAAAGGTTACTTTTGGGAATGGTTGTATTAACAGTGACTACACATGGAACATGGTCAGAAGCAGACTTAGCCAGAGGGATCACTTGGGTCAATGGATATGAAGATATCCAATTAGCAGAAGTGGAGAACCAATCAAGCTGTTCAAGGAGTGGTTAGTCTTGCATGTTGGACCAGGTAAAAGATCTTCCTTTGAGAGGCAGTTCCAAGAGTCCAAGGTGCCCAATAATCTCATTGAAGATGAACATATCATTTACATCAGCTCCTGGGAGATTTCTGTTGGAAGGAGAATTAAGGAAATTAAAATCCCCAACGAGCAACTAGTTATCCATTAGTGGTATTTGGAGGTGATATAACCAGCTAACAAATTGGTCCGTGGGCTCACCCTGACAAGGGCCATAAACATTGACAAGATTTCAGGATTCAGAAGTGTGGTTAGAGGTGAAGGACACAATCACCCCAAATGGTTGCACTGTTACCAGAGTACCAGACAACACTAAGGAATTCCATAGAGTAATCAAACCATCAGAAACACCTCTCGAGGGGGTATAAGCAAACTCATCAAATCGTTTGGGACAAAAATTTCTGACAGACCGGAAGTCGATATTTTGCATTTTAGTTTCTTGCAGACAGACAACTGTTGCAAGGCTCTCATCAATTTTGTTGCGCACCACTCGTTGCCGTGAATCTGAATTTAACCTCTGCACATTCCAGCAGAGAACACGCCAACTTATAGTGGAACGAATATCCATGGAAAAGTAACATAGTAGCAAAAACGGAGTTACATAATAACTCCCGCATCTAGGGTTCAGTAAAGTACCACACCAAGCAAAAGAGCCCATAACATGTCTTAGAAAAAAAGGAAAATAGATACATTAACAACAGTTGTTCAATCATCAGAAGATGTAGGCTTGGAGCTCGCAGGATCCTCCATAAGATGATCCACAGTCAGCTTGTCGGGGGTGATGCCAAGGCTTTGGCCAACAGCCTGAATCACCCCGACAGGAGTTGCAGGAGGAATAGCTTCATCTTGAGTCGCCTGATCCACCGGGTCCTCGAATGGCTTGGCCCGAGGCTTCCTCTTCTTGGGCACCGGTAGTGGCAGCTCGTGCAACACAAGCTTGAAACCATCTCTCTTAATTGAACCCCTGGTACAGCGACGCACCGAGGAGTCAACAATTGGAGTCACCTTCTTGCGAGCAACCTTCTTTGTAGCAATAGGGGAGGCGAACACAACACCACCTGTTGGTGTAGCAGCAGTGTCGGAGGGCGTTGAAACTGCACGGGTGTCATCCAAGTAGGTGATGGAAGGTTCAGCCCGCACCTCATCAAAAGCCAAGGACCAGGATCGCTTGGGCAGAACAATTGGCATCACCGTAGGCAAATGCAGGTGGCGAGGAACATGCAGGGAGGAAAATTCCCCCCTAAGCCTGTCGAAAGCACGAGCCCATGCCAGAGCAGGAGGGAGAACAGGCTCATACATGACGCATGCCACACCAACAAACAGAGTGTCAGGACATACCGGTGGCTGTTGGTAGGGGACAATCGCCAAGGGATTGATCTCCTCCTGGGCTTCTTCAATTGCAGCATCATCAGCAACAACAAAACCTTCATTATGTTGATCCTGATGAACAACAGGCTGTGCAAAAATCACCTCCAGTTCAGCATTAGCATTGTCAACCTCCAGGTTGGCCTCAAGAATAGCGCCTTCTGCAGCCGCTGGAGCCTCCACATTCTCCTGTGGAACAGAGAAAACCTCCTGGACAGAGTTAGAGGAGGTAGGTTGATGAATGACCATCGATTCTTGATCTTGCACTGGGGCAGCGGGCTCGTCAGCGGGAGCTTCAGGCTGCCACCCCCACCCAACATCGTCGGTAGGTGCCTCCGGCATTGGCGGCGGCGGTGGCGGCGGTACTGGCACAACATTCCATCCAAGAGCAGGGAACTGCGGGAGAGCAAACATCAAGTTATCCTGGACCAACTGCCCAGGGAGGGGGTGGGGGTTGCCATCCAAAGGCATGCGATCCTCATCGTTCGACATTTTCTCAGCAAATCCAGCCCCCAGAATAAACACCGGAGCAGTCCAAGAAACCCTTGCACCCCCCAAGCAACATATTCTGAGAAAGTAACACTTCGAGGGACCAGGAAGTCATCAGGAAAATAGGCAAAGACAATCGAACGTGCAAGAAAAAGGGTCCTCGGTGACCCAGTGATGGAATTCTCCGAAAGTATTGACTGTCGCATGAAGATCATTCGTGTTACGGAAGTCCAGGGGGACCCCCAAAAGCATCACACAGCCTTGACGAAATCCAGCAGTTCCCCTAAAGCCAACTCCGTCGTTGTGGCGCATGCACCGAACGAAAGAGTCGTTCCCCAACGCCTGAGGAGCCATCTGGACTGTGGCGAAGCTTTCACCCGCATCACGGAGCTCAAAAAGACCAACCCCCTCAATCCAGGGTTGAGCCAAACGAACATGAAAACCCATATCTTTCAAGAGGTTGATAACTTGTTGCCGTACCTTAGCAATATGGTCCATCGGCGGAGCAGGCATGACTTCAGCGATAACAAACTGCTCGAAGCGGTAGGCAATGGGCATCGTCGGCGTGATGAAGGTCTGCGAAAGTCGGTCAGGGCCGCCGCGAATGATATGGTGCCCCGCCGGGACAAAGCGAGTAGGATCAAGCTCGAAGTTGGCCATGTCCGGCAGAGAAGCAGGAGGGTCAGGTGTCAATGGTGGGGGCTCCAATGGCGTCCTAGGAGATGATGGAAGTGATGGGGGCGATGAGATAGGGAGGAACTGCTCGGTAAGCTTCGTGGTTTCCCCAAAATCAGCAGCAGTTCTCGAGAAATCGGCGGCAGGGGAGGTGGTGGGGCTCTTTGCATTTCCAACTGAGACAATTATCACGCCTAAAAGTATCGCAGCTAGATTTGGTATGGCCCACAATGCCGCAAGAGGAGAAAATCAACGTGAGCGAGTTCGGGCAGGCCGAAGTAAAATGCCCACGTTCGGAACAGTTTGAGCAGGAGAAAATTTTGTCCACCATCTCATTAATAAAGTCATCAAACTGTCGCTGGGCCTCCTGCGAAGAGGGCAGGCTACCAGTATCATTGGAATTCTCTGGCCCAGTAGAGAAAAAAGGCTTAGGTGCACTAGGTAAATTATCTGGTGTTGTTTCAAACGGATCCATAGACCCGTCCAAGCCGAAGGGATATATTGGATCAGTCGTTAAAATCCCGGTAATACCGCTATTTGAATTTGAAGTGCTAGGAATTACGGGATGCAGAACCAACAGATTGACCGTTCCAAAAGAGATGTAGGCGTCGCAGACGTCCACCGGAGCTCCGCCGACGGTGGAGCACTGATGATAACACGCTCACGAGGAGGGAACGAATATCCAACATCTTGTAGCGTAAGAAGCTCATCAGGTGTAACATGACAACGATACCCTTTGCAAACCTCGTATTGCTGGAGGGTTGCAAAAGACAACTTCTTGCGAACCGAGGAACTCGATTTAAAACATGATTCATAGGTTTGGAATGCATTGCCATCAGACCTAAAGAAGCCCGTCTCTTAGAAGGACTAACCAAAATCCATTATGCATCACATTGTTTCTTCCAAAGAGAAAACTCATGGTGCCAATTAGGTCCACCATTGCCCCATAGATAAAAAAGCACTTGAAGCTGGAGCACTTAAAAGAACGTAGTTCAAGAATATGAAAGCCAACTGGCTTCAAAGAAACCATGAAAGAGAAGACCAAATCAATGATTTTTGAGACCATAAGCTCAACGGCAGAGCCACCAATGGCCGCCTCTAGTGCCGCCGCAACTGAATCCTCCGACAGCCTGAATGCATGGCGACCAAACTGGACCACCATGATGAACGGCCGACATCGAGGGAGAGGATGTACCGGGAGTCCATAGTGATAAAACACCTCATCCGCAAAAGAAGCCCCATGGGAAAAATCCAGATCCAACGTGGAGCCACCCATGCAAGCCATAAAAACACACCAGCGTGGTCGTGAGAGTGCACCTATGGTGTTGACCGGAGTGGAAAAGGTATCCACCGGCTAGAAGTCCAGATCGCCATGGAGTCGCCGAAGAGGTAGGTGGGAGGTGGGAGTCGCCATCTTTTCCTTCTTGCTATGACTTTTCCATGCTTAATAGAAACGCTTCTCCGAGTGGACTTTCGCTTTCAATATCCACTAGCAAAAATGTTCAGCTTCTCAGTGGACTTTCGTATACCAGTCATGCGTGGCAAAAATTTAGTTCGGCTCATTCCCGCAACCCACGACGCGTCGTGACGAGGCGAGGCGGGCGGCGGAGGAGGAGCGCGCGTGTATGTCTCTCTTGTTCTCAAGCTCATACATGTGTGGAAACATCCTCCCTTTTAATGAGGTCCAACTCCCACTAAACTAGTAATGTGGGACTAAAAATTTCCACCTCTTGCCTTGCACAAGTGGGCTGCATGGCCCCCTAGGATTTAATAGGAATTTTCTGAAATCATATATATTGGGATGGCCCATATTTGCACAAAATTCGAGCAAACATCACCAAAACTTGAAAACTTCACAACACAAAACTTAAACAAAAACTCGTGATATCATTAGCACAAGAAAACAAACTACCACCTCTTTAGGTAGTGTAGCAATCTTGATTTCTATTTATATTGGTGTTAGATTACTTCATTCTCACTTTTCCATGGCTAGTACCCCCAATACTATCCATAGTTTCATCAAAACAAGCAACCAACTCAACAAAAACAGAATGTGTCAAAAACAGACCAGTGTGTAGCAATCTGTATACTTCGTATACTTCCGGTACCTCAAAAATTCTGAAAACTTACAACTGCATGGGAAAAAGGCATATCAACCAGAAGCAAAAAGAATCAAATCAAAATCTCTTTCTGAATAAAAATGAAAAATAATCTCGTGAGTGAAAAGTTTCTCTCTTTTTCCAGCAGGATTAAACAACCATCACCAAGACTAGTCATAAAGGTTTTGCTTGGCTCAAACACAAAAATAAACACAAAAGACGCTATCATAACAGAATTATGATGGTGTGGACGCAACAAAACAGAAAGAAAAAGATAAATTCATTGGGTTGCCTCCCAACAAGCGCTATTGTTTAACGCCCTTAGCTAGGCATTAATAATTCAATGATGCTCACACAAAAGACAAGAATTGAAGCACAACGAGAGCATCATAAAGGATGTGAAAATCACATCTAAGTCTAACATACTTTCTATGCATAGGAATTTTATAGGAAAACAAATTGGCAAGACAACCAATAGTTACCAAATGCAAGGAAGAAGAAAGAGACAATAACAATCTCAACATAATGAGAGGTGATTTAATGATATGAAAGTTTCTACCACAATATTTTCCTCTCTCATAACAATTACATGTGGGATCATAATCAAATCCAACAATATAGCTATCACATAGGATATTCTTTTCATGATCTACATGCATGCAAAGTTGGCAGTCTTCAAAAACAGTGGGATTATCATCAACCAAATTCATGACTTCTACAAACCCACTTTCAATATTATTGCAAACATCGTAATAATCATGAGGGTTAAACAAATTTTCAAGATCATAAGAAAAATTATCACCCCAATCACGATCATTGCAATAAGTAGTGGACAAAGCAAAACTAGCATCCCCAAGCTTAGGGTTTTGCAAATTTTTAGCATGATTGACACTAATAGGATTTATAGTGAAACCATTGCAATCATGCTTTTCATTCAAGGAGCCCTAGTAAATCACTTCATAAATTTCTTCATCACAATTTTCAGATTCACACATCTCAAGCAAAACTCCATAAAGATAGTCAAGTGCACTCAACTCACTAGCAACTGGATCAACATAATTGGATCTATTAAAGAGATTAGCAAGTGGATGTGGATCCATATCAATAGATTTTCAACAAGCGAAGATGCAAGCATATTGAAGGCACATAGCCCACAAGCAAAGGAAAGGAAAACGAAATAGGGCAAACGAAAAAGGCAAACGAAGAAAAGGGCAAATATTTTTGTAAATTTTTGTTTTTCAGAAGTGGGGGAGAGGAAAACGAGAGGCAAAAAAGTAAATGCAAGAGATGAGTTTGCGACACTTACTTGGATGAGTTCTTGACTTGATCCTCCACGGCAACGGTGCCAGAAATTCTTCTACTACGGCAACAGACAACAATGCCAGAAATTGGCACGTTGACGGAGACTTGGCTTGCGCTGGTTTTTCCCTTGAAGAGGAAAGGGTGATGCAACACAGGAGCAGTAAGTATTTCCCTCAGTTTGAGAACCAAGGTATCAATCCAGTAGGAGAATCTCGTCAAGTCCAGAGTACCTGCGCAAACACAAGAGAGCTTGCACCCAACTCTATAAAGGGGTTGTCAATCCCTTCAAGATTGATTGCAAAGTGAGATCTGAAGGCGGAAAGTGCAACGAAGTAAAAGTGTAAGGCTGAAAATATGATGTGAAGTAGACCCGGGGGCCATAGTGTTCACTAGAGGCTTCTCTCAAAATAGCAAATATTACGGTGGGTGAACAAATTACTGTCGAGCAATTGATAGAACCACGCAAAGTCATGATGATATCTAAGGCAATGATCATACATATAGGCATCACATCCGAGACAAGTAGACCGATACTTTCTGCATCTACAACTATTACTCCACACATCGACCGCTATCCACCATGCATCTATTGTATTGAGTTCATGGCGAACAGAGTAACACCTTAAGCAAGATGACATGATGTAGAGGGATAAACTCAAACCAATGATGAAAACCCCATCTTTTTACCCTTGATGGCAACAACACGATGTGTGCCTCGCTACCCCTTCTGTCACTGGGTGAGGTCACCGCACGGTATCAACCCAAAACCAAGCACTTCTCCCATTGCAAGAATCATAGATCAAGTTGGCCAAACAAAACCCACAACTCGAAGAGAATTACAAGTATATGAAATCATGCATAAGAGAGATCAGAAGAAACTCAAATAAGATTCATAGATAATCTGATCATAAATCCACAATTCATCGGATCTCGACAAACACACCGCAAAAGAAGATTACATCGGATAGATCTCCATGAAGGTCATGGAGAACTTTGTATTGAAGATCCAAGAGAGAGAAGATGCCATCTAGCTACTAGCTATGGACCCGTAGGTCTATGGTGAACTACTCACGCATCATCGGAGAGGTCATGGTGTTGATGAAGAAGCCCTCCGTATCCGAATCTCCCCTCCGGCAGGGCACGAGAACGTGCCCCAGATGGGATCTTGCGGAGACAGAAGCTTGCGGCGGGGAAAAGTATTTTCGTGGCTCTCTTGATTTTTCTGGGATTTTAGGGAATATATTGGCGAAGGAGCTAGGGCAGAGGAGGCCCAGGGAGCCCACAAGCCTGGGAGGCGCGGTCCCCCTGGCCACGCCATGAGGGCTTGTGGGGTCCCTGGTGACCCTCTGCCTTGGTTCTCAAGTCTCCCGATCGTCTTCTCTTTCGGAAAAAATCTTTTCGGAAGTTTTATTCCATTTGGACACAATTTAAAATCCTCCTCTGAAAAGGATCAAAACACGGAAAAAACAGGAAATGGCACTTGACACTGAGTTAATAAGTTAGTCCCAAAAAAGATAAAAAAAGCATACAAAACATCCAAAGTATGACAAGATAATAGCATGGAACCATCAAAAATTATAGATACGTTGGAGACGTATCACCAATCAAGCTTGGGCAAAGCTTTTTGCAAGTCCCGGGGGTTGAAACGGCCGGAGTCGACGCCGGCGACGAGCTCAGTGGCTGCCGGAGCTCGGGCAACGACGAGGCCATCGAAACAGAGCGCACTACGGCTGGTGCTAGGCATCTACGCATCCTACTCGACGAGCTGGAGCCGATGATGGCCTCAGAATGACCAACTGGTCATCGAAGCTTCACCGGCGACAAGCTCCCGCGGTGGATCTCGTCGGGCTACGGTGAAATCGAGGCCCAGAGCTCGGGATCGAGGGGGAAAAGAGGGGGAAAGGCACCCTGAGCTCACGGGGGTTGCAGAGGCGTCGAAAGAGGGCTCGGGGATGTCCTGGAGAGGGAGAATGACGGCGGCGAACGTCGGCAATCCGAGGAAGAAAACGACATCGATGGGGCGATGCAACGCTCGGGAGCTTGATTCCGTTGGCATGGACGACGTACTTGACGAGGCGGAGAGGATGAGGCACTCAGAGGGGCTTGCTATGGCCGGAGACGACGGCTAGCTCGAGCTCGAGCTCGGCTCTAATGGCGGCCGAGAGAAGGAGAAGCAGGAGAGCGAATGGGGAGAGGGAGAGGATTGGAACGGGCTCACGAGGGTTATCCCCACGCGGCCAGCGCGACGGAGCGGCCACGCACGCACCCAGGTCCGTGGCCGCGCCGGAGGAAGCGGCGGCCACCTCCTGTTGCTCACTCGCAAGGAGGAAGACGACAGGAGAAGCTGGGCTTGGCCAATGTAAGCGAGAGGTAAGAGTTTTTCCATTTTTTTTCTTTTCTGATTTCTATTAAATCATTTCTGACAATTGTTTGATTTAATTTTGGCTCCAAACTATTCCCATAAATAGTGAAAATAGTTGTGGGTGGTATTTGAATTATTTCCAAGCCCACATGAATATTTCAACATTTTATGATATTGTGAAATATTTAAATTCACATATTTTGGGTGATTTCAATGGCTTTTGAGATTTAAATAAAATGCCAAATGTATTTTAAAAACAAGTTCCACCCCTGAAATATTGTTTCCAATATTTATCAAAAAGGGTAGGCTTTTATGAAGGCCATTTTGGGTTCATTGATTTATCACAAGATTTCAATTGAGTTGAATATAGAAGTGCTAGGGTTTTTCTTTTATTTCTATTTTCATTTTTAATGCAAGAATAAAACATGAGCACATTCTTATTAAACATCAAATGGAAACTAGGGATGTGACACTTCTCCTCCTTGGACAAGGTGAAGGTGGAGGACGAGTGGATCCTATAAACAGCATAGGGCGGGAGGCCCGAGTGACCCTCGCCGATTGGGACGTCTCGGCAATAAAACCAAGAGTCCTGCGAGTTCTTCACCGAGTCCGAGAAGGTCATCTAGGGGAAGCTACTCTTGCCCCTCAGCTGGATACCTAGGCCACCGCAAAGCTGCGGTACGTTGGTTCTTCCTCCCGAGGAGGAAGACCTCTTCACGGTCATCACTCGACACATGAACAGATATTTAAAAAATCCCCAATGTGGATGGCACCCGAGTAAATTCTCACACAACGACACAAATGTAGCCAGATACGAGATAGCATTGGGAGGCAAATGATGGAGATGAGCCCCGAAGAAAGCAAGAAAGGCCCGGAAAAAGGGGTGCACATGCAGAAAAAACATCTCTCGACGTGGGTGACCAAGAGCACTCGCTCGTCGTTCTGGGGCGCCGGCTCGACCTCGCCGTCGCCAGGCAGTCGCCAGCTCCCCCGAGCGATCAATCCTTCGCCCTCTAGCTCCAGTAGTCGCCCCTCCGTGACTCGGGACAACATCTAGTCGCCCAGGATCCACCCTCGCGGGAGCACTCCGGCGCTCGAGGAGGATCCGTGTGACCCCTTCTTAGCCTGCTCGGCCCTCGAGGTTGCCCCCTTCACCATGGCGGGCGACGGAGAGGTCAAGGCCGGAGGTTGACAAAGAAGGCTGACGGTTCTTACTCTTCCATGTGACAGGAGGAAGCGAAGATGTGGAGGACCCTATTCTGAGGCGCGTCTCTCTGTCGCCTCCCCCTCACACCTTAAATACCCAGCGACAAGATTCCTAATCGAGCACAACGCCGGCCCGAGGAAGATCTGCAGTATCCCGAGGATCGCACACTCTAGCATGACGGCGACATCACACGCGCAAAAATCGGGGCGTCGCCCCACTACTTCCACTACCCGCATCTCCGCCGTAACCGTCGCTCGCGCGCACTCCCTCAATTTCAAAAGTCGCGAAAAATCCGTCCCACCTCATATCCTGAATGGATCCCGCATCCATGGCGTGTGATGAGGTGTGTCGAATGATCTTTTCGCACGACCCCCTACGAAATCCCTATCAGTCGGGAAATTGATGGGGACGACCCGATCATCCTTACCTCGAGACGAGTCAAGATCTGTCCCAACTCACTGATTGAGCACGCGGAGTACAGAGCTCTCGTCCACCAAACTTATGGGATCTATCTTCTCGAAAGGTGATCCATCACTGTTGACTGCTGACATACATGTATGACTGGACAGTTGGAATTCGTCACTCTTGAATCCGTGGAGGTTTGCCGAGAGTCCGAATGACGCGGTCCGAGCCGCAGCCCAAAGACCTCAAAAGACATTGAAGGTAGTCATTCACTCGGTCTGCAAAACCTCAACCGATTTGGGGGCTACTGATGGGGTTGTACATTAGGGATAGGCCTACGGACCTCCTTCCTTGGGCCTACCTAGGACCCCTTACGGACATCAGTGTCCTTAAAGTCACTAAGACAGCCTCGACCTCACTCGGTTCAGCAACCGTCACTCGGTCTTCCTGGAGTCACTCGTATCCCCTCGCGCCAATCGGATACATTAGGTCACTCGAACTACAAAGACGAGAAGACACCGAAGAGGCTGCAACGGCCAAGGACTTAACTCATCACTTGAAGAGCAGTGAAGACTCACGTTACCAGTAACGCCGATGGTTAAAGGTGTCGTTTCTAGTAACTTCCCCGTTTATTACCATTAAATGCCTTATAATGAAGCTCGACCGGTCGTGGTATGCACTATATAAGCCACTCTGGGGCTCTAGCTCAACGGTTTAGCACTTTGCAATCTTTTACAGCCCCACAAGAAAACATCAGTCTCACGGCTCGAGACGTAGGGATGTACCACTTTCGAATGGGGCCTCAACTCGTACATCCGAGTACATCCAATGCGCCTAGCTAGAGTTCGTCCCATCGTTTGTACCCCTAGGTACTATTGTCGGGATCATTCCCATGACTCGGCGTCACCCCCTCCATTTCCGTGGCCGTCCATGCTTGTGACGGCCCGCTATGGGTTTTTTGACTCGCCGGCGGCGAGAAATTATGACGGGGTGAGAGATGAATCGGCGGAGCTCCGACAACGGAAGATAGGGTTTGACCCGTATTCGAGTGATGAAATGACATATATAGCGATTGGAGGATTCTTTTCCGGGTCATGATAAAAGAATTTACCGGCCAAATGTTACAGGATTTGTTTTCTCTAGCAAAATAGATCGAACTCGTATACT
Organism: Hordeum vulgare subsp. vulgare; assembly: GCF_904849725.1. NCBI lineage: Eukaryota > Viridiplantae > Streptophyta > Magnoliopsida > Poales > Poaceae > Hordeum > Hordeum vulgare. The sequence continues at coordinate 105,553,003 of NC_058519.1, read as the reverse complement.
AGCCCGAATTATCCTGGTTCGACCTTTTATGAAGTGCGGTAGAGATGTTGTAACACAGTACAGGAAGCACTCGGCGTTTGGCGTCTGCTCGTAAACCTTATCATCACCAAGGGGCACCCGGAAACTGAGCAGAGATGGCGTCGCCGGATTCTCCGTCACCGGGGAAGCCCCCTCTGCCGTGGCGGGTGCGCCTGCTCGTGGGCGCAGTCTCCATCCTACACTCCGCGTCCCTCCGCGGCGACGGGACCGTCAACCGACCCCTCCTCTCACTATTCGAACGCACCGTCCCGCCTAGCCCCGCACCCGATGCCGCCGGCGTGTCGTCCTCCGACCACGCCGTCTCCAGCCACCTACGCGTCCGCCTGCTCGTTCCAGCGCCGGCCGCTAGCGGCAGCCAGCTGCCAGTGCTTGTATATTTCCACGGCGGCGGCTTCGTGTTCCACTCCGTGGCGACAGCCCAGTTCGACACTCTGTGCCGCCGCCTCGCCGCGTCCATCCCGGCCGTCGTCGCCTCCGTGGACTACCGGCTCGCGCCCGAGCACTGCGTCCCTTCCGCTTACGACGACGGCGAGGTGGCCCTCCGATGGGCACTGGCCGGCGCGGGGGGAGCCCTACCGTCTCCCCCCACCGCCGTCTTTGTCGCCGGGGATAGCGCGGGCGGCAACGTTGCCCACCACGTCGCCGCACGCCTGCAGCGCAGCGTGGCTGGGCTGGTCCTGCTGCAGCCGTTCTTCGGCGGCGAGGCGCAGACCGCGTCCGAGCAGCGGCTCTGCCACGCGCCGTTCGGGGCGCCGGAGCGGCTGGCGTGGCTGTGGCGCGCGTTCCTGCCGCCGGGCGCCACTCGGGACCACGAGTCGGCCAACGTGCCGGCCGCGATCCAGCGCGATGGTGCCGCTGCGGGGAGGTGGCGCGCGTTCCCGCCGACGCTGGTGTGCGTGGGCGGGTGGGACGTGCACCAGGACCGGCAGAGGGCGTACGCGCACGCGCTGCAAGCCGCCGGCGCCGAGGAGGTCCGCGTCGCGGAGTTCCCCGACGCCATCCACGCGTTCTACGTGTTCGAGGACCTCCCGGACAGCAAGAGGCTGCTGGCCGACGTGGCCGATTTCGTTAACCGGCGAGCCGCCGAACACCTCGATGCGCGAGTGAACAACTAGTGTCCAGTGTCCACTGGTTCGTAGTTGGTTTGCAGTTCAGTGTGAGCGATTTTTTTTATTTTTTTGTAACTTGAGGGCACATGCGATGCACTCATGACGAGCAATCGAACATGCCTGGTTCCCAGTGAGTGTCTGACTGATTGCATTGCACGGTGTGGATCGTGTGAACGAGTTGTTCGTTGGTTCTGAGGAACAGGGTATTGGACGCAAGCGTCGACAACGCGATGAACGGCATTCATGGCGCAAACAGGGTCGTGTTTGGTCATACGTATCGGCGTTCCTGTCACGGGGCAGGCGGCCGGGCACGAGAGGTTCTCGCCCATAATGGAGCCCGATTTGGCGAGTGCGAGCATGGGCTGAGCATCTTGAGCAGTTGAGCTTCCAGTCTCTGTTGGAATATCTGAAGAGAATGACACACCGCCCAGCTGGACCATTCTCGACGCCCGCTTCCGTCCGGCGCCGCGCGCTGGCCCCGCGCCTTGTCGTGGCATGCGCCAGTGCACCGTCCCAGTGAAAGTGCGCGCGCCCGTGTCCCGGCGCAGAGCATTCGCGTGCGAAGTGGCAGCACCGGGCAATCGATGTTGTGTCGGGTTTTTCACTGTTATCACGCTCTGAGAACTCGATATAAAAGTATTTCACGATCTGACTCTCATGACGTTGCTGCTGCACACAAAAATGTCAATCTAGCTTTGCGTTTCTGCTTCACACTCAAACGTCGAATTAGCTCGCGTTGCACACTATATGACAACGACATGGTATTTAGCGTTTCTATCCAGGTTGAAAACGCCATGAAGGTTGGCGTTTTTGGAATAGAGATTGTCAACAAGCAGATTAGGACCACGAGGCATTGAGGCAGAAGCTGCAACGTCATGGGGTTGACGTTGCTGGAGTAAAGATTGTCACTGGTTTGAAAAATTAACCTAACAAGGAAAAGATAAGAGCCAATATTTCAAAATCAAGGTCAGCAACGCCAATCCATATGACGTTTTCATCCTGGATAGAAACGTCAAATATACCCTGATGTTTTCATATGTTTTGCAACAAGATCTATCTATGCGTTTCTATATGGAGCGGCAACGCAAGCTACTTAGGCGTTTCATATGGAGCAGAAACGCCACGGTTTCTGGCGTTGCCAAAAAGATCAGATCGTGAAATACTTCCATATCGAGTTCACTTTGTGACAAATATTACCAGAAGTGTCAGAACAGTGGTTTTATCCTGTTGTGTCCGTCCGGTGTGCGCGTAGTGGCAACACCGGGCACACGATGCTGTGTCCGTCCTCTGACACTGGATTTGAATGCTTGGAAGCAACTCCAACCACACGATCCAAACTGACGCGCATTTTGTTCGTTTGGATCGGTTCATCCATCTCTTTTTACAACTGGGTTGACCGTGCGTTCAACGAAACGATTCATTTTTTGTCCTCACGGCACGCTTACGATTTTTTTTATCGCTTTTACAAATAGCATATAAAATAAAATTTATTTCTAAATTAATAAATGTTCAAATACAAAACATTGCATAGTTCAAGAACTATAAAAAAGATCTCATAGTTTAACATTAAATTGTCTTAAATACACTTAAAAAAAGATCATCGATACATCTATTGTTATCGGCATGAATTTACATATGTTCAACCAAATCATTTTCTAGTTGCGTGTGATTATCACAATCATCTTATGATGAAACTCGATGAACTGTGTAAACGTTGCCTCTCCTCCGTGCCCAGGCACAACATTGACACCCTGAAACTCAAACCCTTGATCACAAGGACGTTGTGGACGCTCATCCTCTAGGATCATGTTGTGCATGATCACACAAGATGTCATCACCTCCCACAACCTTTTCGTATTCCAAGTTCTAGTAGGATGCCGAATGATGCCCCATCGAAATTGAAGAACGCCAAAGGCACGCTCTACATCCTTTCTAACACTCCCTTTCTCTTGGCCAAATATATTTCTCCTCTCTTACAGGGTTGAAGATTGTATTCACAAGAGTAGTGTCGTGGGTATAAGCCTGACAGTAGATGTGTAGGGTACGAAAGGATGGGCAGAGCCTTAGCTACGACGAGGTTGTATGAGTTCAGGCCCCTCTACGGTGGAGGTAATAGCCCTACGTCTCAGTGCTCTGGGAGCTTGTTGTCGAGTGGAATACAGAATACAATGAGTTGCTAACCCTTGGACCAGTGGGGAAGGGTGGCTTATATAGAGTGCGCTGCCCTTCACAACGATTGGTGCACAGGGGTGGAATAATGGCGAATAAATGCCTACGTTACAGGTAACGTACGGCCTAAATGCTAATAAAAGCGTGAGGAAACGTACGACCGTTTCCCTCCTGGGGGGTTACGATGCACAGAGTGGAATCCAGTCGGTCCGTTCGATACGCTCCGAATGCTCGCCTTCGACTGGAAGGTCGGAGGTCTGTTACCGACTGGATGATGGGAACTTCTTAGTTCAGTCGGAACTGACTAAGGGCCTTGTCCCTTATGAAGGGTAGTCCTTGGGTAGGACCTATAAGGCAGGCTTATGACCCTACCCTAGGACTATAACCCCATCATTAGTCCCCGAATGGATTGAGGTTGGAACGACGAAGTGACGCTTGAAGTTTGGATCCGACTGGCACGGACGTGACTTTGGCGTTGCTTGCCTCGGTCCATTTTATCTTTTCTGATCGACGGTCCGAGTGGAAGTACTCGTGAAACAAACTGTCGGAAACCGAGTGCTTTTGCGGTATCTTCTGACGTGACCAGTCAACTGAAAGCGGCGGATTTTCCGGGATCCTCAAATTTCGGTTTCCGCACGCTCAGCGGGGATGACGCCATCGCGCTCGAGTAGCGCCTGATGCCTCGATTCTCGCGCCTTCAACCTCTCCACTAATATCGCCGCGGTTGGTCGGGGGATAAGGTTTCGGGGCCACCTGCCAGCGTCCCAGTCGGAACCTTACTTAAATCTCAGCGACGAGGGTTTTTCGTTACGCTCGCCGAATCTCTTGCCTTCGCTTGCTCCGTCCTTATCGCCACCTCCAGCGCTTCTACACTCCTTCCTCCTCTTTCCTCCCGTGGATTCGCAGCTTCCGCCATGACCAAGGGTTAGACCAGCAAGATGGAGGCGAGGAAGAAGAAAGGGAAGTGCGGCGGCTCCTGCTCAGCGGCGGCAGCGGCCGCTGCCGGCGGGGTGGATTCAAGGCGACTTCCTCCCCTCCACGATGATGGAGGGGGATCTGCTGCAGCTGGTGGACCACGGGATGATCGTGCACAAGTCTTGGAGGCTGCCGGCGGAGAACGAGGTCGAGTCGGCGCCCCAGGAGGGGGAGCGCGTCCTACTGCTCAGCCATGTCTATCGAGGTTTCTCCTTGCCCCCGCATCCTTTCTTCAAGGGCATTATGAATCACTTCGGGGCACAGCTCCACCACTTTCCCCCGAACGCTATTGCTCATCTCTCTGCTTTCATAGTTCTGTGCGAGTGTTTCATTGGCTGTCCTCCCCATTGGGGGCTATTCAAGCACATATTATCTGCTAGATCGCAAACCATCAAACGACTCAGCCAGTCGGATGATAAGACACATCTTCTCTAGCTCTGCGGGGGCTTAGGTTTCCAGAAAAAGAGTCGGAGTAGTTATCCTGCCCTTCAGTTAAGTGAGTCGGTCAGGAACTGGCAGTCGACGTGGTTCTACTGCCAGGACGTTGCCTGCCTGAATGCCGCGACAGGGCTGCCTCCCTTTAGCTTAGATCGGCCCGCTCCGCCTAAGTAGCTCGCGCTCACGAAGGCGGAGAAGAACGACATCCAGCCTCTGGTCGAGGCACTCGTAGATGCCGTCAGAAGGGGGGTCACCGGCATAGACTTCCTGGAGGTCTTCCTCGGTCGGCGCATCCAACCCCTGCAGGTTCGCGACCATGCTATGTGGCATTATACGGGGCCCGAGGATTCCATTCGGACCATCGTTGTGGGCGTGACTGAGGAGAAGGTGACCTCGTGGGTGCTCCAGATCACAGGCCCCTGCGAGAATCCCAAAGGATCCCGGCGAGTGAAGCCTTTCTGCGCGGATAATCCTCCTCCGAATCAGGTGGGTAACATTTGTCGAGTGCGCGTAACTGTCTTAATCTTATCGTTTGCTTGAATCTTTGTGTGACGTTTGATGTCGCCGACTGAATTTTATGCAGAAGTGGACCAACTGGTTTTCTCCCGTCTTGAACGGGAACCCGGCCGAGGAAGAGGAGGAAGGCAGCCAGGAAGGCAGCGTGGAGAGCGCTGAGTATGTCTCCGACAGCGGGAAATCGGAGGAAGAGACTAGCGAGGAAGAGGATGAAGACGAAGAGCAGGACTCGCCGCCTCCGCAGTTAGAGCATCGGACCAAGCGCCGACACGAGCCTGCTGTTCCCTCGGTCCCTCCGGCATCCTCGAGTGCTCCCCCCACTGCCCCCGTGGTCCCGAGTGCTCGGAGCACCAAGAGGGCCAGGGATGTTGCTGTTGAGCCTGCGGGTCAGTCTTCCAAGGCGGCCAAACCGAGTGGGTCTAAGCCTCGGAAGGCTCTGCCGCGGATGAGGATTGTTGTCCCCATCACCTCCACGTAAGTGTATCGATCTTCTAATTTCTTCTGATATCCGAGTGGACTCCTGTTTATTGGTCGAATGGATTTCACTCGACAGAGTTGCTACCTCCGCCACCTCTCCGGCACGCCAGGAGGATGACCCCATGGACACGGACAACGTCGTCTCGTCCCAGCCAGGTGTGTTGTAGTGACTCCGAGAGTTTTATACTATCGCGTCACGAATTCTATCATAGGTCTTGCCTCTTTCTTTTTCTAAGATCTCGCGCCGTTCGGTCTATCAGGGGCGATTTGCATGGACGAGGGTGACCAGGGGAGAGCTGAACAAGCTGCGGAGCCTGTTCTTGAGGCTGCTCCGCCTGTCACTGCTCTCGCCGCAGACGTGCTGCCGACTGAGGCGCTGCCGCCGACTGAACCAGCGCTGGTGGTTGAAGAACCGACTGGAGCGGACCTTGGGATGCCTCAGGAACTTCCAACGATGCCAGGCTCGTCGAATGTCGAGTTCAACATCCAGCGTCTCCCGGAGGAGCAGGTGGGAGCGGCCAAGGGAGCCATGGTGCCGGCGGAGCTGATGGCTGGAGAAGCCAAGAAGGCCTATGACTCCGTCGCATCCTTGTACCAGCGGAGCTTGGAGCTGCGGGATGATATCCGAGTAAGTGGGCTGGTAAGTATTTACTTTTCTCTTGTAACCCACTGGGTGTTCTTGGATAGCATATGTTGTTTGCAATGGGTTCACTCTGAGTGAACCCAGTGGGTGTAGTCCCCGAGACTTCTGTCGAGTGCTTGCACCGGCAGTTGTCTTTATACATATTGTCTTTGCTTTGGTGAGATCTGTAAATAATATGGCCGACTGCGAACAGTTGTGGCACTCGGGGTGCACTTACTGTAAGAGTCCCCGAGAGTAATTTGTACTCAGGTCGGGTAGTATTAGCCTCGTAGGCGTAGGTGGTAACATGTATCTCAATAGGGCGGGCCTGCTTGAGTTGCATGCCAGTGGGGTCACTCTTAGTGAACCCACTTGGTGTAGTCCCCGAGACCGCTGCTGACTGCTTGCGTCGGCAGGGGTCTGAAGAACTTAGACTTTTATTGTTGAATTTTATGATTGTCTCTTGGTGTTGGCTGGCAGAAAACTTGTGAAATGGGAACAGCCTATGAGACTCTCAGGGCGGAGAGGAGTCAGTTAGCTGGTGAGCTTGATGCGGCGCTACTTGCAATGGCTAGCATGAAGGATGTTCTGGCGGAACGAGAGAAGTCATTGGAGCAGGCTCGTGAAGCGAACAAAGTGCTGACTGAGGAAGTTGAGAAGATGGGGAAACAGAGGACTGCTCTGATGGGACAGATGGACGTGCTGAACAAACGATGCATAGCTCAGGAGAAATACGTCAGCGACTGGGCTCGACAGATGATGACGCATCTGGCTGGTAAGTCCTGCTTTTTCCGAGTGCTTGTGGTATGTGCGTCACACTCGGCGCTTATTGTTTGCGTGTCCTTCTGTTGCAGATTTTTGCATTGATGCTGAAGTTGAAGCAGCTGATATGGAGCGGTCAATTCGCGAGAACGTTCCACTCGGCGAGGACGCCAATCGGGATCTGCTCCAAGCGCACATCCGCGTGGGCAAAGTTGGCCCTTTCATCGGTCGACTGAGAGAAGTCGTCGGCCGAATAGACAAGGAGCTTTGGCCAGAAGATGAGTCGCGGCAGGATATGGAAAACTTGATGACTCGACTGGAGGACATTCCGAACCGAGTGCAGTCATGGAAGAAATCTGCAGCTCGTTGTGGTGCAGATGTTGCTCTGTCCCTGGTCCGAGTTCATTGCAAGGAGGTGCGCGAGGAGAAGCTGAAGACATTGAAGGTCGCCAACACGACGAAACTTCGATTCGAAGACATCATGGAAACTTTCCTTGAGAGTGCCACCCGCATCACCGACGGTATTGATCTGGACACGTTCGTAGAGCCCTCCAGTCCTGGCGCTAATCCAGATGATGTGTAAGAAGACTTTTATCCTCGGTATGCCGAGTGTTGATCTGTAAGGAACTTTGGCCACTGCTATTGGCCGTCACATTCTTGGATCGGTGCGGGTAAGCTTGATCCGCACCGAGTGAACTATCTTTGTTGGAACTTTTGAATCTGAATCAAATCGTTTGCTCTTGTGTTGCAATTTTGCTTCGAATTTTCTGTTTGGCGTTTCTTTGTGAAGCCAATGGAAAACATGCGTATCACGTAAGTGTTACTCATGTATTTAGGCGATTCTGTATCGCAGCTAAATCTTCGAGTGTACGCTCGGAGAAGTTGATACTTAGGCGATTCTTGATCGCATCTAAGTCCCCGAGTGTGGCGTGAAGTGCACACTCGAAGAAAGTTAATACTTAGGCGATTCTTGAGCGCATCTAAGTCCCCGAGTGCGACGTTTAGTGCACACTCGGAGAAAGTTAATACTTAGGTGATTCTTAATCACAGCTAAGTCTCCGAGTGCAACGTTTAGTGCACACTCGGAGAAAGTTATTCCTTAGGTGATTCTTGATCACAGCTAAGTCCCCGAGTGCGAGGTTTAGTACACACTCGGAGAAAGTTATTCCTTAGGTGATTCTTGATCACAGCTAAGTCCCCGAGTGCGACGTTTAGTGCACACTCAGAGAAATTTAGTACTTAGGCGATTCTTGATCACAGCTAAGTCCCCGAGTGCGACGTTTAGTGGACACTCGGAGAAAGTTATTCCTTAGGTGATTCTTGATCACATCTAAGTCCCCGAGTGCGACGTTTAGTGCACACTCGGAGAAAGTTAATACTTAGGTGATTCTTAATCACAGCTAAGTCCCCGAGTGCAACGTTTAGTGCACACTCGGAGAAATTTAGTACTTAGGCGATTCTTGATCACAACTAAGTCCCCGAGTGCGACGTTTAGTGCACACTCGGAGAAAGTTATTCCTTAGGTGATTCTTGATCATAGCTAAGTCCTCGAGTGCGACGTTTAGTGCACACTCGGAGAAATTTAGTACTTAGGCGATTCTTTATCACAGCTAAGTCCCCGAGTGCGACATTTAGTGCACACTCGGAGAAAGTTATTCCTTAGGTGATTCTTGATCACAGCTAAGTCCCCGAGTGCGACGTTTAGTGCACACTCGGAGAAAGTTATTACTTAGGTGATTCTTGATCACAGCTAAGTCCCCGAGTGCAACGTTTAGTGCACACTCGGAGGAAGTTGGAACTTAGGCAATTCTGGATCGCAACTAAGTTTTTTTTTGAGACCGGAGTCTGCGACCGTGGAAGAATTCTGAATCTGCAAAAGCTCGATCTGCTTTATATTATTTCATCAATACTTGTTCTTTACACTGCTTCAGTCGACGATCACGTGTAGAAGTGCTTCAGGAGATCTCCGTTCCATGCTCGCGGCTCGTCTGTCTCCCTATCGATGTTGTAGAGTCTGTATGCTCCGTTGTTCAGCACCTTGGAGATGATGAAAGGTCCTTCCCAGGAAGGAGCCAACTTGTGAGGTCTTTGCTGATCCACTCGGAGCACCAGGTCGCCTGCTTGGAACGTGCGACTCCTGACGTGGCGTGCATGAAAGCGCCGCAGATCTTGTTGATAAATGGTTGAGCGAGTCAGTGCCATCTCGCGCTCCTCCTCTAGAAGGTCCACTCCATCTTGCCTTGCTTGTTCTGCTTCGGTTTTGGAGAAGAGTTCAACTCGTGGAGCATTGTGAAGCAAGTCACTCGGAAGGACCGCTTCTGCTCCATAAACGAGGAAGAACGGTGATCGCCCTGTAGATCTGTTCGGGATTGTGCGGAGACCCCAAAGTACTGAAGGTAACTCAGTGACCCATGCGCCAGCGGCATGTCCCACCTCTCGCAGGAGTCGGGGCTTCAAACCTTGCAGAATAAGTCCATTCGCCCGCTCTGCTTGTCCATTGGATTGAGGATGTGCTAAGGAAGCAAAATCCACTCGGATACCTTGGCTTGCACAGAAACCTTTGAACCTGTCCGAGTCGAAGTTTGTTCCATTGTCTGTAATTATACTGTGAGGCACACCAAATCTGGAGATGATGTCCCGGACAAACTTGATGGCTGTTAAGGCATCGAGCTTCTTGATGGGCTTGGCTTCAATCCATTTTGTGAACTTGTCGACCGCCACCAACAGATGGGTGTATCCACCTTGGCCTGTCTTGAACGGACCGACTATATCTAATCCCCATACTACAAACGGCCACACAAGAGGGATTGTCTTCAACGCAGATGTTGGCTTGTGGGACTCGTTGGAGTAGAACTGACAGCCCTCATATCGGTCGACCATATCTTTAGCCATCTCGTTTGCCTGCAGCCAGAAAAAACCAGCCCTGAATGCCTTGGCGACGATTGCTCTCGAAGAGGCGTGATGACCGCAGGTCCCCAAGTGAATATCCTCCAGGATTAGCTGCCCCTCTTCTGGGGAGATGCATCATTGAAGAACGCCTGAAACGCTTTCCTTGTACAATTGGCCATCAATGACAGTGAATGACTTCGACCTGCGGACTATCTGCCTGGCCTGGACTTCGTCTTCTGGTAGTTCCTGCCTCACGATATATGCAATGATCGGCACAGTCCAATCAGGGATGACAGCAAGAATTTCCATGACCAGATCAACCACAGCAGGTACATCGACTTCAGTCGGGTCTGTTGAACTCTTTGGTTGTACTGATTCTTCTGTGAAAGGATCTTCTTTAACCGAGGGCAGGTGAAGGTGCTCGAGGCAGACGTCACTCGGGACTGGTCTCCGAGTGGATCCGAGTTTTGCCAACTCATCAGCTGCTTGGTTCTTCAATCGCGGAACATGATGAAGTTCTAGACCTTCAAACTTCTTCTCAAGCTTCCTCACTACATTGCAATATGTGGTCATGGTGGGGTTCCTGACGTCCCACTCTTTCATCACTTGATTGACCACCAAATCTGAATCGCCGTAGACCATCAGGCGACGGACGCCGAGTGAGATGGCCATGCACAATCCGTAGAGGAGAGCTTCATACTCTGCCTCGTTGTTGGAGGTATCAAAGTGTATCTACAGCACGTACTTGAGTTTGTCGCCCTTTGGCGATATGATCACAACGCCAGCGCCGAAGCCATTCAACATCTTGGACCCATCGAAGAACATTGTCCAATGGGCCGAGTGGATGTGGGTCGGTTGCTGTTGTTCTACCCATTCTGCTATGAAGTCAGACAGAGCTTGAGACTTAATAGCTTTCTTGGCCTCGAACTTGATGTCGCAGTATAGCATCTCCATTGCCCACCTCGCCACTCGGCCTAACGCGTCTCGATTGTGGAGAATTTCCGACAACGGAGCATCAGAAACGATAGACACCGAGTGGTCTTGGAAATAATGGACCACCTTCTTCGCAGTCATGTAAATCCCGTAGATAAGTTTTTGATAGTGGGGATACCTCTGCTTGGAAGGAGTCAGGACCTCGGAGACGTAGTACACTGGCCGCTGAACTTTGTATGCTTTGCCTTCTTCTTCTCGTTCGACTGTAAGAACAGTACTGACGACTTGATTTCTAGCCGCGATATACAGAAGAAGGGGCTCTTTACTGAGCGGGGCAGTAAGAACCGGCTGGGTGGAAAGTAGGACTTTGAGGTCGTCGAATGCGACTTGGGCTTCGTCTGTCCACTCGAAAGTATTTGATTTCTTCATGAGTCGGTACAGACGAAGTGCTTTCTCGCCGAGTCGACTGATGAACCTGCTCAAAGCCGCTAGGCAACCTGTGAGCCGTTGAACATCGTGTATTCTGACCGGCCTCTCCATTCGGACGATGGTCCCGATCTTTTCGGGGTTGACATCGATTCCTCGTTCGGAAACGAAGAAGCCGAGTAACTTTCCGCTGGGAACGCCCAATAAACATTTGGCGGGGTTGAGCTTGATATCGTACCTACGAAGGTTGGCGAATGTTTCTGCCAAGTCAGTCAGCAGGTCGGAACCTTTGCGTTGCTTGACTACGATATCATCCATATATGCCTCCACATTCCGACCGATCTGGTCGAGAAGGCATTTTTCGATCATGCGCATAAAGGTAGCCCCTGCATTCTTCAAACCAAATGGCATAGTGATGTAGCAGAAGCACCCGAATGGGGTGATAAAGGCTGTCTTTAATTCATCGGGGCCATACAGACGGATCTGATGATAGCCCGAGTAGGCATCAAGAAATGACAAACGCTCGCAACCCGCAGTCGAATCGACAATTTGATCTATGCGGGGGAGTGGAAAATGGTCCTTCGGGCAGACCTTATTGAGATGCTTGAAGTCGATGCACATTCGGAGCGACTTGTCCTTCTTGGGCACCATGCCAACATTGGCGAGCCACTCGGAGTGGTGAACCTCGCGAATGAAGTTGGCTGCCAGCAGCTTGGCCACCTCCTCCCCGATTGCTTTCCTCTTGTGCGCGGCAGACCGGCGCACGCGCTCTCGGACGGGCCGAGCGACGGGGTCCACATGCAGTCGGTGCTCAGCCAACTCCCTGGGTACACCTGGCATGTCAGAGGGTTTCCATGCGAAGATGTCCCAGTTCTCACGGAAGAATTGGGTGAGCTCGGCTTCCTATTTAGGATCGAGGGTGGTGGAGATGTTGGTCGGGGCAGCAGTGTCATCCGTCGGGTGAATGCTGACCTTCTTCGTCTCTCCCGCCGACTGGAATGCGGACTCTGAAGCTGGCTTCTTTGAGCCCATCAGGTCGGCGGGGTCGACTGTTTTCTTGTACTCGTCGAGCTCGAGGACAGCCATCTGCTGGTCGGCGATTCTTGATCCCTGCTGCAGACACTCTTCGGCTCGCTGTCGATTGCCTGTGATGGTGATCACTCCTTTTGGGCCTGGCATCTTCAGCTTCAAGTATACGTAACATGGACGGGCCATGGAACTCACATACGCTGGGCGGCCCAGAATTGTGTGGTAAGCGCTCTGGAAATCCACCACCTCAAACGTGAGCTTTTCCTTGCGAAAGTTCTTGTCGGAGCCGAAAACGATGTCCAACGCGATCTGGCCGAGTGACTTGGCCTTCCGTCCAGGGACGACTCCATGGAACTGCATGTTGCTCTCGCTGAGTTTGGACATCGGAATGCCCATCCCCTTGAGAGTGTCGACGTACATGATGTTCAAACCGCTGCCGCCGTCCATGAGGACTTTGCGCAGTCGGACTCCTTCTACCACCGGGTCGACGACCAGAGCTTGTCTTCCTGGGGTGGGTACGTGTGCTGGATGATCCGAATGGTCAAAGGTGATTGCAATCTGAGACCATTTGAGGAACTTGGGGCTGGTAGGGGTGGCCATGTTCACCTCCCTGTTCACCAGCTTCAGTCGACTCTTGCTCTCAACGTCAGCAAAAATCATGAGTGTCGCATGGACTTGGGGGGAACGGATCCTCCTTATCCTCCTCATCCTGTTCATTGACCTTTTCACTCGGTTGCCTTCGCCGAACCCCTGGATCAGGAGGCGACACTGTCGAGTGGTATGCTTTGGATATATGGGGTTTCCCTCTTCATCCATCTTCGTATGAACCGGACATGGCTGGTCCAAGATGGGATTATTGAACTGCTTCTTCTTGGGGGTAAACTGCGCCTTCCCTTTGCCCTTGAACTTGGCATTGGTCACGACCGCAGCTTCTGCCTGCGGAGTGGATGGAGATTTTTTGCTTTTGCTTCCGAGTGTTGCTTCCATCTCCGTCGCCGACTGTCTTGTGCTTGTCGCTTCGGATGCGGTCCTCTTCTTCGCCGTTTGCGTAGCATGCTGCAATCTCCATCATCTTGCTCATGGAGATGTCACCTGTTCGGCCAAACTTTAGGTACAGATCTCTGTACCGCACGCGTGCCTTGAAGGCGCAGACTGCTTGATGCTCGGTGACGTTCTCCGCTGTGTGGTAGGGTGTTGTCCATCGCTGAATGAAGTCACGCAGGGGCTCGTTCTGCTTCTGGATGCAATGCTGAAGCTCCACGAGGCCCGCAGGGCGCTTGGACGTCCCTTCGAAGGTCTTGATGAACACTCGGGCCAGATCTGCCCAATTGTAGATGCTTGAGGGGGCCAGCTGATTCAGCCACGCTCGTGCCGAGCCGTCAAGCATCAGAGGGAGGTGCTTCATGGCGACATGGTCATCTCCTCCTCCGATCTGGACTGCCACTCGGTAATCATCTAGCCATGTTTCTGGCTTGGACTCTCCTGTAAACTTGCTGATTCCCGTCGCCAATCAGAAGTTGGGCGGGATGTCAGCCAAACGGATGGCTCGACTGAAACACTCGGGACCAAACACGATGGTCCTGCTTCCACTCGGACGGTCCATATCGTGACCATCGTGGTGGGCTCGGTCCCTGTCGACTCTTTGCTGGGTGATACGCCCTCTTGCGTCGGGCCTTGGGTTATAAGTGTCACCGACTGAACGCCGATCATCATGATGTCGGGGCCCATAGGGCCCACCCCATGGAGGGGTGCGTGAACGGCGGCGATCTTCGTGATTTATGGAATGGCTGCCTCCCCTGTGTCGCTGATGGGAACCAGGGTTGTGAACCGACCGATGCGTATTCGCATGAACAAAACTATTATGGATCCTGTTGTGCGACTCGGAGACTGCCGAATTCTGCTGTTGCGCCGTGTGTAAGAGGGCTCGGATCTGCTCGATCCCTCTACCAGCCTCTGAATCAGTCGGCTGGAGGGAATCGGCTATCTTGGCAGCTGCAGCCAAGTTGAGGAGGGGTGTGCGGAACAACTCCACGTTGCTCCGCCGAGTGTGTCGACTGGCAGAACGGCGAGGTGGACGGCGCGCGCCGGACGTTTCGCTGACCTCGCGCTCATTCCGGCCAGCTTGACGGGGATCTTCATGGGAGTTGGCCATGTGTACTTCTGCTGCGGGCCCGCGACCCGCATACTCGGAAGGAAACTCAGTCTGAACCGAGTCCGAGTGCTGGGACAGCGGGGCAACCACAACGAACTCTAGAACCGCCACTTGTGAAGACGCGTTCTGGCGCGCCTGGGCGTGTTGCACCCAACGCTGGAGCCGCGAACGGCGAGACCGCTTGCTACGGCGCGTGATGGCGGTGCAGGTCGACACCGGAGCCGATTGTTGGAGAAGAAGACTGTCGCGGGCGCCGGCATGGAAGTGCGTAGCCCCACGACGGGGAAGCGCCTCGACGTCGAGAGGAGCATCCCGAAGCCACGCTGAATCGTCGACGATGAAGGAAAGAGCGCCGAAGAAGATCTGGTGACCCATGCTCGAACCTGCACCGGACGACATGACGAAAGGAAGTAGTCGCAAACTCGCCGGAAGTCGCTTAGACGCCTGCCCCATGGTGGGCGCCAACTGTCGTGGGTATAAGCCTGACAGTAGATGTGTAGGGTACGAAAGGATGGGCAGAGCCTTAGCTACGACGAGGTTGTATGAGTTCAGGCCCCTCTACGGTGGAGGTAATAGCCCTACGTCTCAGTGCTCTGGGAGCTTGTTGTCGAGTGGAATACAGAATACAATGAGTTGCTAACCCTTGGACCAGTGGGGAAGGGTGGCTTATATAGAGTGCGCTGCCCTTCACAAAGGTTGGTGCACAGGGGTGGAATAATGGCGAATAAATACCTATGTTACAGGTAACGTACGACCTAAATGCTAATAAAAGCGCGAGGAAACATACGGCCGTTTCCCTCCTGGGGGGTTATGATGCACAGAGTGGAATCCAGTCGGTCCGTTCGATACGCTCCGAATGCTCGCCTTCGACTGGAAGGTCGGAGGTATGTTACCGACTGGATGATGGGAACTTCTTAGTTCAGTCGGAACTGACTAAGGGCCTTGTCCCTTATGAAGGGTAGTCCTTGGGTAGGACCTATAAGGCAGGCTTATGACCCTACCCTAGGACTATAACCCCATCAAGTAGGCCAATGTGGATAGATACCGTCACCTAGATAGTATCCATTGGTGTACTGGTGGCCATTGATCTCAACATTGACCTCTAGGCAATTACCTTTTGTCATTCTAGCAAACACCTCAGAGCGCTGGAGCATATTGATATCGTTGTGAGATTCAGCCATGCCGAAGAAAGCGTGCCAAATCCAGAGATCCTGAGAAGCCACACCCTCAAATGTGACAGTGCAGCTCGGACATGGCCCTTATACTGCCCTTGCCAAGTAGAAGGACAATTTTTCCAGTTCCAGTGCATATAATCTATGCTATCAAGCATTCCCGGTGTCGTGGGAATGACCCTGACAATAGTACCTAGGGGTACGAACGAAGGGGCGAAGTCTAACTAGGTGCAGCGGATGCACTCAGATGTACGAGTTCAGGCCCCACTCAAAAGTGGTAATAGCCCTACGTCTCGAGCCCTGAGGCTGATGTTTTCTTATGGGGTGCAAAAGATTACAAAGTGTTGAACCCTTGAGCTGGAGCCCGGGACTGGCTTATATAGTAACTGACACGAACAACCGAGCTTCATTACAAGGCAATTTATACTAATAAAGAGGGAAGTTACTAGAAACGACACCTTTAACCCTCGGCGTTAGTGGTAACGTGAGTCTTCACTGCACTTCATGTGATGGATTAAGTACTTAGCTGTTGCAGCCTCTTTGGTACCTTTACCTTGCTGTGGACCGAATGCCAAGGTGCGTCCGACTAACACAATGTGGTCCGAGTGACTCCAGGCAGGCCGAGTGACGGTTGCTGAACCGAGTGAGGTCGAGGTTGTACCAGTGACTTTAAGGACACTTGCGTCCGTAAGGGGCTCTGGGTAGGCCTAAGGGGGCAGGTCCGTAGGCCTACCCCTAATGTACAAGCCCAACAGTAGCCCCTAAATCGGTTGAGGTTTTGCAGGCCGGGTGAATGACTTCCTTCGACGTCTCCAAGGATTATTGGGCTGCGTCATTTGGACTCTCGGCAAACCTCTATGGATTCAAGAGTGATGAATTCTGATTGTCCAGTCATACGGGTACGTATGCAGTCGACGGTGATGGCCTATCTTTTGGGAAGATAGATTCCATGAGTTGGGTGTACGAGAGCTCTGAACTCCGTGTGCTCAATCGGTGATTGGGAACGGATCCCGACTTGCTTTGGGAGAAGGATGATCGGGTCGTCTTCATTGATTTCCCGAATGATCGGGGTCCCACAGGGGGACGAGCGAAAAGATCATTCGGCTCACCTCCTCACATGCTGCGGATACGGAATCCAATCGGGATATGAGGTGGGATGATTTTTTCGTGGTTTTTTGAATCGAGGGAGCGGACGCGCGAGCGGCGGTTTTCGGTGGAGATTTACGTAGTGGAAGTAGTGGGGTGACGCCCCGATTTTTGTGCATGTAATGTCGGTGGCATGCTATAGTGCACGTGATCCTCGGGATACTGCAGATCCTCCTCGGGCTGGTGATGTGCTCGATGGGGAATCCTGTCGGTGGGTATTTAAGGCTCGGGATGGAAGAGAGAGGGGGGGGGGAGAACCACATCCTGGGACCAGATTATTCCCGTCTCCGCTTCCGCCACTTGCCACCAAAGACAAGAATCACCGGTTGTCTCCGTCGATCCCCGGCCCCTTCCTCTCCGCCACCCTCCATGGTGAAGGGAGCGACATCGAGAGGCGAGCGGGTCAAAAAGGGGTCGCATGGATCCTCCTCGAGCGCTGGAGTGCTCCCGCAAGGATGGATCCAGGGCGACTGGATGTCGTCCCGTGTTTCAGAGGGGCGGTCGTTGGAGCTAGAGGGCAAAGCTTGATCTCCTAGGAGAGCTGGCGACTTCCTGGGGACGAAGAGATTGAGCCGGCACCCCAGAACAATGAGCAGGTGCTCCGTGTCACCCACGTCGAGCGAGGTTTTTCTATGCCTCCGCATCCCTTCTTTCGAGCGTTTATTGCTTTCTTCGGGGCTCAGCTCCATCATCTCCACCCCAATGATGTTTCGTTCTGGCCGCATTCATGTCTTTGTGCGAGAACTTCCTTGGGTGTCACCCGCATTGGGGCTTGTTCAAGCGCATATTCACATGTTGAGTGATGATCATGAAGAAGTCTTCCTCCTCGGGGGGGGACCAATGCAGTGCAGCTTTGCGGTGGTTTAGGCATTCAGCTAAGGGGCAAAATATGCTTTTCCCACACAGTTTCCCGGACTCGGTGAAGAACTGGCCGGACTCTTGGTTTTATTGCTAAGACGTCCCAGTTGGCGAGGGTCAGTCGGGCCTCCCTCCCTCCACTGTTGATAGGATCCACTCGGCTCCTACCTTGACTTTGTCCATGGCGGAGAAGACCGATGCGGAGATCTTGATGATAGCGGTGGTGTCCTTAATCCGAAAGGGGGTGAACGGAATGGACCTCTTAGAGGTCTTCTTCCAGCGTAGGATCCAACCTCTTCAGGCCAGAGCCCACCCGATCTGGCAGTATGAAGGGCCGGATGACCACACTTGAGTCCATCCTGAGGAGCTCGGAGAAGAGGCGGTGGAGAATAAGCTGAGGGACATTACTCCAGTGAGAGACAAGCCCAGAGGCTCCAGGCAGGTGAAACCCTTCACGACGGACAATAAGCCGAATGAGGTGAGTCATCGAGGACCCGTACCAATTGAACTTCTTTGTTGTTTCCACTTCCGCTTGTGATCTTGCAACTTTCATTTGGCAGGCTTTCAGAGGGCTGATCAGCTCCATACTGGCGATTGACCACTCGCCCATTGACATGAAAAGTGACTCGGAAAACCAGGACACCGAGCTCCGGAGGGCTCGGAGGACGATGGAGACGAAGAAGGCGGCGATGAGGAGACAGAAGAGAGTGAGTTGGAGCATGGGGACGAGGCGTAATCTTCCCCGTCTCACGAAGTACAGGTCGGGAAACAGGTTCAATCCCATTCCAAGGCGCGCCAAGACCCTCGGGTCCGCCCAGGCACCCCAAAAGACTCCATCGACGACGAAGTCGAGTGTCTCAGCCATGCTGACTCGTAGCTCCAAAGGGGGTCCGCGTGAGCCTGAGGCACTGCCAGAATAGGCCCCCAAGACACCGAAGGTCTCCAGCTCCAAGCCTCGCAAGACCGTCGTGCCGCGCATCAAGGTCGACGTGCCTATAGCTTCGGCATAAGTATCTTTGTCGAGTGAGTTGCCTCAGTTTGAATAATGTCTTTCGAGTGATGATCGAGCTTTGTTGTTTCTGTTGTAGGCCTGACACTTCGACTACTTCACTCGATCCCAAGACTACTGACAAAGGTAGAGCTGACGTTGACGTTGCTTCGACAAAAGGTAATCCTTGAGCTTTTCCCGCAATCCATTCGAAATTTGGGCTTTGGCTATTCGAGTGGTCTTTGGACTGTCTTGTGGGTATGTGCAGAGCTGGAGGATGTGATCGAACTCGACGTTGATGGCCCTTCTACAACTTGGGAAGAGTTGAAGCAGGCTCCGACTCCTAGCCAAGTGAACGTCAAGGCCAAAACTCTTGTGGTGCACGAGGTCGCTTCGGCTGGAGTGTCACTCGGGCAATATCCGTTGACCAGTTCATCGTCTGACCCCAAGGATTGCAGCATCTTCCAGCTCCATCTTACCCCGGAGGACCAAGAGGAGGCGCACAAGGAGGCCTTGGCTCAGCTGGACGTGATGGGTGGGCGATTGAAGGAGGTGTACGACACGTGTGAAGCTATGGCTAAGAACGTCCAGGCAAGTCCTTCACGCATGTATTTTTGAATTTGGTTCTTGGTAGGAGTCCCGAGTGGGCATGCCCAGGGGCACACCCGCTGGGTGTTAGTGGGAGCGCGCTCAGCACACCCATAGGGTGGAGTCTTTGAGGCTACCGTCGACTGTGTTAGTCGGCGGTAGTCCATTTTTCTTTTGTATGTTCGATAGAATCCAGTAGAGTACGGAGCCCTTTCCTTTCTTCCATCTTTCCAGTGGGGCGCGCTAAGTGCACCCACTGGGTGTAGTCCCTGAGGCTATTATCGATTGAAGCAATCGGCAGTAGTCTCGGTTTCTTTGTTTTGACCGATAGAGGCCAATCAAGTATGAATCCCTTGTCCTATGTCATTCCAGTGGGGGCGCGCTGAGCGCACCCACTCGGTGTAGTCCCCAAGGCTACCATCGACTGTGGCAGTCGGCGGTAGTCTTAGAACTATGACATAATGTTATGCCTCTCTTGAATTTGTTGATTACAGACTGCTTGTGGGCCTGTGGGATGTGATGAGGCCATGGAGAAAGAGTTGCAGGAACTTCGACCGAGCCTTGAGGCAGGGAAAGCAAAGAGCAAGCGACTGGAGTTGGAAAAGCGAATAGCTGAAAGTATGTCCCTGCCATCCGACTCATACTCTGTTAAGTTACCTTTCCTTATCCGACTGAGGATGTCTTGTGAGATCGCCTTTCTAAGAGGCTGAAGAATTCCATTTTCTCTAGTGACCATGAACGAAGCCCTCGAGAAGAGGGATGACATACTCGCTTCCTCTTGGAAGGATATCAAACAGAAAACCTTGGCGGCTAAAGCCATACTCAAGTCGGTTGGGACTTTGGAGGAGGAGAATGAACATTTGAAAGCCAGTGCAGAGAAGACTACGACGGAGCTTGCTGAGTTAAAGAAACATTACGCTGAGTGGGAAGCCAACCTCGAGATGGCCACTGCCAAGAAAGCTGAGCTGGAGAAGTTCGTCGAGGACTTCAGCGTAGAGATCTGTGAGAAGCTCAAAGGTACGTTGAATGTGCAGATACTTTCCATTATCATTTTGAAATCATCCTCCGTTTTTTGTTGAATGTAGCCTTTGCTGTTGACATCAAAGAAGAGACAGGGCGAATAGAGAAGGAGCTTGATCCCAAGAGAGTGCTCCTGAAGGACAGTGGTGCCTTGTTTCTCCTCAGGCTGGAGGATCGCGTCGATTATGTAGTGGCTTGCTTCAAGCTGCTTCAGTCGGCCATTGGAGAGATCGACCACGAGAAGACGCCTAAAGATGCTCCAGTGATGAATGCTAAAGCCGTTGTGAACCGAGTGAAGGCCATCCCGAGTGAAATTAAATCGTGGAAAAAGTCATCAGCAAGGGCCAGAGGCGATATTGCCCTCTCGCTTGTCCGCATACATTGCAAGGGAGTGGATGAAGAGAAGTTGAAGAATCTTCGTGTCGTTAACGGCAAAAGCGTCAAATTTGAAGACTTCATGGAGATGTTCATGGTTGCGGCCACACGGATCGTAGAGGGGATTGACCTTGACACGTTCATCGAAGTAGTGGAATCTTCGGCATCTGAGTGAAGATCAAAGGGAAAAACACTTAAGCATTAATTTGCCTCGGTATGTCGACAGATTTTATGTAACCTCAAACTTCGAGTGGGCTCGGGGCCCTCTCTTTTGCGTACCATTATCTGAACCCGGTCTCGTTTATCCGCAGTTGATTTTGGATCTTATTCGCTTGGTCGTCTTTATTTGAGGTGGTTTTTACTCAGCCGAAAGTTTATCCGCGTCTGAGTCCCCGAGTGTGGAATTTGTCCTCACTCGGGATTGTTGGTGACTTAGGCGAAAGACGGTTCACGGCTTAGACGCGAGCCAGTCTTCGCCTAAGTTAAAGGGGTTCCGAATGAAGGCAAGACCTCCATTTGGATGCCAAGATGAACATGACGATCATCCTTAAGCAACAAAATCCATTTTCTCCTAAGGAATAATGTCTCCCAAGTGAGGACAAACCTCCACGCTTAGGGAGTCGGTCACGAACCAGTATTCGTTCGAGTAAAAGAAAATCCATACAAGGGTAACCAAATCCAAATGAATTTCAAAGCAAACAAACTAGCACTTCAGTTCAAACAAAAGGTGCATGCGAGAAAGCCTAAGGCTCACTCAGAGTTTAAAGGGTTACATGAAACCACTCGGCGTACCAAGGCGAATTGAAGCTTAAGGGTTTTTTCGAGGACCACTCAGAGGACGGAGATCCCATTATCTCCACGAAGGTATCACGGTCGATGCCGTCGGTGATTCGGGGGGGCGCCTTCGTGAACATCTCCATGAAGTCCTCAAACTTGAGGCTCTTCCTGTTGACCACTCAGAGGTTCTTCATCCTCACCTCATCCACCCCACTCAAGTGGATTGAGACGAGTGAGAGGGCGATGTTCGCTCCACCACGAGCCGCCTACTTCTTCCAAGACCGAAGGTGCCCGAGAATATCTTTCGTTCGATCAATGATCATGTGAGCATCCTTCATGGGTTCTTCTTCAGGGCCGGTCCCCTCATCAACCTCTGCCATGGCCGAATGGATCCATCTGAAGCAGCCCAACACTTATCCGATGCAAGCTTCCAGTCGGAGGAGAGTGATGGCGGTACTGTCCTTCATAAGCCCAGTCTTCGGGTTCTGTTCCTTCTCAGTCGAAGTCTCCTCCTCCTCTAGATTGACACAGAAAGCTAGATTCAATAGGAGACAAAGGATGAGGATCACCACTCGGAAATGGCAAGACAACAATAGAAATCATTCGGGGTTCAGACGTACCTTTGAGCTTGCCGACAAGGTCTAAGCCGAAGTCCTCAACAAACTTCTCGAGCTCGTATCTTTTGGCACCGACATCCAAGAACTTGGTCTCCAACTTAGCGTACCTCTTCTTCAGGTCAGCAATCTCTCTTGCGGTCTTTTCAGCGGCCGCCTTCAACACTTGGTTATCCTCCTCGAGCTTCTCAACGACCTTCAACTTGGCCTCGGCCGCCTTGGTCTTTTGACTGGCTTCCTTCTGAGCTGATGCCAGTTCTACATCCCTCTTCTCGAGGGCCTCTGATACGTCCATTTTGCATCATGTTTTCATGTTGTTATTTATCGCTTCTCTGGCTGTTATTTCACTTCAGGTACTATTCTTATGTCTTTTCTCTCTTATTTTGCAAGGTTTACATGAAGAGGGAGAATACCAGCAACTGGAATTCTGGCCTGAAAGTGGAGCAAAGTTGAGATACCTATTATGTGCAACTCCAGACATCGTGAAAATCAACGGAGATTTTTTTTCCCAATTTATAAAAAATACTGGGCCAAAGAAGTGCCGGAGGGGCACCAGGGGGTGCTCACAAGCCTGCACGGCGCGGCCGCCCCCCCAGGCCGCGCCATGGGGGCTTGTGGGCAGCCCACTGGCCCACTGGCCCCCCTCTTTTGCTATATGGAGGGTTTCGTCCAGGAAAAAATCAGAAGGGAGCTTTTCCGTGGTTTCGCCGCCGCCACAAGGCGGAACTTGAGCAGAACCAATCTAGAGCTCCGGCAGGACGATCCTGTCGTGAAACTTCCCTCCTGGAGGGGGAAATCATCGCCATCGTCATCACCAACACTCCTCTCATCGGAGGGGGCTCGTCACAATCAACCTCTTCATCAGCACCATCTCATCTCCAAACCCTAGTTCATCTCTTGTAACCAATCTCCGTCTCGCGACTCCGATTGGTACTTGTAAGGTTGCTAGTAGTGTTGATTACTCTTTGTAGTTGATGGTAGTTGGATTATTTGGTGGAAGAGTTTATGTTCAGATCCTTGATGCTACTCATTACACCTCTGATCATGATTATGATTATGCTTTGTGAGTAGTTACTTTTGTTCCTAAGGACATGGGATAAGTCATGCTAATAATTGTCATGTGAATTTGGTATTCGTTCGGTATTTTGATATGCTGTATGTTGTTTTTCCTCTAGTGGTGTTATGTGAACGTCGACTACACAACACTTCACCATTATTTGGGCCTAGAGGAAGGCATTGGGAAGTAGTAAGTAGATGATGGGTTGCTAGAGTGACAAAAGCTTAAACCCTAGTTTATGGCTACTTCGTAAGGGGCTGATTTGGATCCACTAGTTTAATGCTATGGTTAGACTTTGTCTTAATTCTTCTTTCGTAGTTGCGGATTCTTGCGAGAGGGGTTAATCATAAGTGGGATGCTTGTCCAAGTAAGGGCAGTACCCAAGCGCCGGTCCACCCACATATCAAATTATCAAAGTAACAAACGCGGATCATATGAACACGATGAAACTAGCATGATAGAAATTCCCGTGTGTCCTCGGGAGCATTTTTCCTTTTATAAGACTTTGTCCAGGCTTGTCCCTTGCTACAAAAGGAATTGGGCCACTTTGCTGCACCATTGCTACTTTTGTTACTTGTTGCTTGCTACGAATCATCTCACCACACAATCACTTGTTACCGACAATTTCAGTGCTTGCGGATTTTTCCTTGCTAAAAACCACTTGTCAGATCCTTCTGCTCCTCGTTGGGTTCGACACTCTTACTTATCGAAAGGATTACGATTGATCCCCTATACTTGTGGGTCATCAGCCTCCTTCATGGTGACTAAATAAATAGAATTCTTCAACCTCTCAGCAAGGTGATTTGGCAAGATAGCCCAGTCGGACAGGAAAGAAAATCAATTCAAGATTCATTCGGTCATCAGAG
Organism: Hordeum vulgare subsp. vulgare; assembly: GCF_904849725.1. Lineage (NCBI taxonomy): Eukaryota > Viridiplantae > Streptophyta > Magnoliopsida > Poales > Poaceae > Hordeum > Hordeum vulgare. Next base: position 105,529,006 of record NC_058519.1, on the reverse strand, counting down.
CTTACCTTCAATAGATTTATTCTCCTGCTCGAGGCGAGTGCACTTGGCTTTTTTAGCTTCAAGGTTGAGGCGCAAATCCAACAGCTCTTGATCAGCCGCTTTAGTACAGTCCATGGGCCCACAAGCAGTCTACCGACAGCAGGGTCAAGTCAGCAAAATTACAACAACAACTCTAAGACTATCGCCCACTGCCTCAGTCGACAGCAGTCTCGTGGACTACACCCAGTGGGTGCGCTCAACGTGCCCCCACTGGACGGATAACAGGAGACAAGGCTTTGTACCTTGTTGACTACTACTAAACGGGAATAGAAACTCAGACTATCGCCGACTGCCATAGTCGACGGTAGCCTCGGGGACTACACCTAGTGGGTGCGCTCAGCGTTCCCCCACTATAAAGCAACATCAACACCCAGTGGGTATGTATCCACTTGCGACACCCACTTGGATTCAAACTTACCCAAACATTCTTGGCCACGGCCTCGCTGGCGTCATACGCCTCCTTCGATCGTCCGACCATTAGGTTAGCCAAGGATTCATTGCGTGCCTCCTCCTCCTCTGCGATGTGGTGGAGCTGGAAGATGCGGTGATCTGGTGGAGGAGGCAACAAACCCGTTCCGAGTGACGTCCCGTCCGAGGTGGTCTTATGGGCCTCAGAAGTCTTGGTTCTCGGAACCACTTGGCCAGGAGCGGCGGCCTGCTTGGGCGCCTCCTCAACTGCAAAAGTAGCCTAGGGGTCAAGTTCAATCACGTCTCGTGGTCCTGCACATGTTCACAAGAAGTAAATGGCCCAGCTCCGAATACCGAGTGAGCCTTCAGAAAAATCAAGTCTTACCTTTGGAAGAAGCGGCATCAGCATCAGTCTTCCCCTTGTCAGTTGTCTGGGCTTCCACAAAAACGGACGAAGTATCGGCCGTGCAATATACACAACAAGAATACACCAATCATTCGGTGAAACATAGCCAACAAAGACAAAGTCATTATGTGAAGAAACTTACGCCGAAGCGATGGGCACATCGACCTTGATGTGCGGCAGGACAACCTTCCGGGGTTTGGAGCTCGCGACCTTGGGTTGTTTGGCAGTCTTCTCCGGCAGCGTCATGGTCTCACTTCGGCCCCGTTTGGAACTGTGAGTCGACATTGCCGATACACTCGACTTTGTCACCCTCGGGGTCCTCAAGGTGCCAGCACGGGTCCCCGAATCTTGACGCGCCTTGCTGCGGGCCTCGGGCGGGACCTCATCAGACAGAGAGGACTCTGCCTCATCCCCCTGATCATCATCGTCACTCTCCTCCACCTCCTCGTCGTTGTCTTCATCATCGCTATCTTCATCGCCACTTGCATCCGAACCCTCCGGGCACTCGGTGTCGCTCTCCACATCAATGGGCATTCAGTTAACCACCGGGACGGAGCTGACTAGGCTGGTAAAAGCCTGTCGAGTGGAGAAGATCATGTTACAAACAAGTACCGAGACAATGAGGAAAATCACTCGGGCGTAAAGGACATTAGCTTACCTCATTCGACGGAATCTTCACTGAGAAAGGAGGCACCGCCCTAGTCCCCGTGGGGTTGTCCCTCGCAGGAGTGATGGCCATGATCTTATCTTTCATCTGCTTCTCCGTAAGCTCCTCCGGGTGAACACGAGTTCGGTCATCCGGCCCCTTGTACATCCACATGGGATGGGCTCTGGCCTGGAGGGGTTGGATCCTACACTGAAAAAAGACTCCCAGGAGGTCCATTCCGTTGATGCCTTTGCGCATCACAGCAACGAGTGCAATCACCAGAAGATCTACCTCAACTTTCTCCGCCTTCGACACGATCAAGGCAGGAGCCGACTGAACCCTATCGGTGGAATATGGTGGAAGACCCAAATGACCCTCTCCAATAGAAACATCCTGGCAGTAGAACCAAGAGTCCCGCCACCCCTTCATGGAATCGGGGAAGCTCATTTGGGGGGAGCTACTCTTGCCCCTGAGCTGGATACCTAGACCTCTGCAGAGCCGCACTACATTGGTTTTGCCCCTCGACTGAGAGGACTTCTTAACAGTCATCACTCGACAAGTAAATAGGTGTTTGAACAAACCCCAGTGCGGACGGCAACCGAGGAAGTTCTCACATAGGGAAACAAAGGCAGCTAAGTAGGAAACAACATTCGGAGGAAGATGATGCAACTGCGCACCGAAGAAGCCTAAGAAAGCTCAAAGGAAAGGATGTGGAGGCAGGGAGAAACCTCTCTTGACGTGAGTGATGAGCATCACTCGCTCGTCGTCTCTCGGCGCTGGCTCGAACTCGCTGGCGCCGAGCAGCAGCCAGCTCTCCGCAGCAAGGAGACCCTCGCCCTCCAGCTCCTACACACGCTCGGCCGTAACCCAGGACGGTAGCCAATCGCCCTGGATCCAGCCCGGCGGGAGCGCCCCGGTGCTCGAAGAAGATCCCTGTGATCCCCTTTCACCATGGCGCTCGGTGGAGGGAGAGGAACGAACAGACGCCGGCGCTGGAGCGTGATGGCTGGTTTCGGCTGTGAGGCTTGGAAACGAGGGAGAAGAGTCGAGATTTGAGGCACAATACCTTCCCCTCTTAGGTGAAGGCCTTACATACCATCAGAGAAGATGCCCCATCGAGTGCGCTGCCGCCCCGAGGAAGATCCACAAGATCCCCGTGACAGTGTGCACTGTAGCACGACGCGACACTGCAGGCATGCAAATCAGGGTGCCGTGCCACTACCTCCACTAACCACGTCGCCTCAAATTTTGCCGCCCCTGTGCGCACATCCAATTCAAAATCTGTGGAGGAAACCGCTCCCCCTCGCGATCCGAATGGACTCCGCGTCCATGATACGTCTCAAACGTATCTATAATTTCTGATGGTTTCACGATGTTATCTTGTCTTCTTTGGTTGTTTTATGTACCTTTTATATCTTTTTTGGGACTAACTTATTAATTTAGTGCCAAGTGTCAGTTCCTGTTTTTTCCGTGTTTTTGACTCTTTTCAGATCTGATTTTTGAATGGAGTCCAAACGGAAGAAAAACCCCGAAATGATTTTTTCCCGAGAAGAAGAAGATCAGGGGCCTCTGGGCCAAGCCAGGTGGGCTCCAGGGAGCCCACAAGCCCCCACTCTGCCACTAGGGGGAGGCGGCGGTGGGCAGGCTTGTGGCCTCCCTAGCCGCCCCCTGACCTAGATCTTTGGCCTATAAATTCCCAAATATTCCGCAAAAAATCAGGGGAGCCTCGAAAATACTTCTCCGCCGCCGCAAGCTTCCGTTTCCGTGAGATCTCATCTGGAGACCCTTCCCGGCACCCTGCCGGAGGGGACTTTGGAGTTGGAGGGCCTCTTCATCATCATCATCGCCCCTCCAATGACTCGTGAGTAGTTCACTTCAGACCTACGGGTCCATAGTTAGTAGTTAGATGGCTTCTTCTCTCGCTTGGAACTTCAATACAAAGTTGTCCATGATCTTCATGGAGATCTATCTGATGTAATCTTCTTTGGCGGTGTGTTTATCGAGATCCGATGAATTGTGGATTTGTGATCAGATTATCTATGATATATATTTGAGTCTTTGCTGATTTCTTATATGCATGATTTGATATCCTTGTAAGTCTCTCCGAGTCTTGGGTTTTGCTTGGCCAACTAGATCTATGATTCTTGCAATGGGAGAAGTGCTTGGTTTTGGGTTCTGCCATGTGGTGACCTTTCCGAGTGACAGTAGGGGCAGCAAGGCACACATCAAGTAGTTGCCATCAAGGGTAAAAAGATGGGGTTTTATCATTGGTTTGAGATTATACCTCTACATCATGTCATCTTGCTTAAGGTGTTACTCTGTTCTTATGGACTTAATACACTAGATGCATGCTGGATAGCGGTCGACGTGTGGAGTAATAGTAGTAGATGCAGACAGTATCGGTCTACTTGTTTTGGACGTGATGCCTATAGAAATAATCATTGCATATATATCGTCACGACTTTGCGCGGTTCTGTCAATTGCTCGACAGTAATTTGTTCACCCACCGTCTACTTGCTTTCATGAGAGAAGCCACTAGTAAACACTACGGCCCCCGGGTCTATTCACATCCATCGTTTACACCTCCGCTTTTACTTTGCTTTGTTACTTTGTTGCTTTCAGTTCTCACTGGCAAACAATCTATAAGGGATTGACAACTCCTTCATAGCGTTGGGAGCAAGTTTTTGTGTTTGTGCAGGATCTTGAGATACTCCTCCAGTGGATTGATACCTTGGTTCTCAAACTAAGGGAAATACTTACCACCGCTACACTACATCACCCTTTCAGCTTCGAGGGAACACCAACGCAAGGCTCCAAGGCCACGGGGGAAATCCTTTGCATAATTGCCGAGGAAGTCCCTTAAGGCGTAGCCGTAGCTGAAGGATTCCTGGTGCCGTTGCTGAGGAGGAGCACGTCAAGACAACGTGCCTATTTCTGGCGCCATTGGAAGGTCTGTTGTTGTTGTAGCAGAAGTATTTCTCGCGCCGTTGCCGGGGATAAACAGCTGACATCAGAAGTATTTCTGGCGCCGTTGCCAGGGAGGAGAAATCAAGATCTATCCAAGTAGGTCTCACAAACTCTTCTCTTGCATTTACTTTTGTTGCCAGTTGCCTCTCGTTTTCCTCTCCCCCACTTCACATTTGCCGTTTTCTTTCGCCTTTCTCCTTCACCGTTTTCTTTTGCCTTTGATGTTCCCTTTCGCCCGTTCGCTCTCAGGTTTGTTCGTGAGAGACCTTTCCTCATGGCCAAACCAAACAATTTCAGAAAATTGGAAGAGATTGAAACTAATGTCAAAAGTTTCATGTCTTCTCAGTTTGACCGAAATAGTTACTTCCGTAGGGAATTAAAAGAGAAAAATTCCTTTTTGGTCTGTTTGAATAAAGAGGTTGATGATATGGCCAATGATTTCCTTGCACTTAGTTCTCAGTTATCTCACCTTGAAAAATTGGTGGGCCAAATTTCTGACAAGCAGGCTACCTTAGTCAATAAGATGGCAGCTAAACCTGAAATTTGTGATGCAAATCACGAAGATCTTAAAGTGCTTGGTGTGTCTCCTCTTGAAACTTTGTTTTCGCGTGTCAAACCTACTTATGGAGGGGCTGGATATGAATCCACTTTGGTTGAAAAACGCCCCAATGATTCGGAGTCCACCTATCTTGATGATAAAGGTGTGGAGAGTGGAGTAGAAGAAGTCAAAATTTTGGGTAGTAATGAAACTCCCACTTTGGATTTCAAGGAATTCAATTATGATAATTGCTCCTTGTTTGAATGCATTTCTTTGATGCAATCCATTGCAAACTCTCCACATGCTTATAGCCAAAGCAAAACCTCTGCCGCGCATATCGTAGATGCTATGATGAAATCTCTTGAAGAGAAGCTCGAACTAGAAGTCTCTATACCTAGAAAACTTCATGATGAGTGGGAACCTACTATCAAAATAAAGATCAAAAACTACGAGTGCAATGCTTTGTGTGATTTGGGTGCTAGTGTTTCCGCGATTCCAAATTCTTTATGTGATATTCTTGGTTTTCACGAGATTGAAGAGTGTTCTCTTAATTTGCGTCTTGCAGATTCTACTGTCAAGAAACCCATGGTGAGGATCGATGATGTTCTTGTTGTTTCAAATAAGAACTATGTACCCGTGGATTTCATTGTACTTGACATAGATTGCAATCCTTCATGTCCCATTATTCTTGGTAGACCTTTCCTAAGGACTATTGGTGCTATCATCGATATGAAGGAAGGGAATATTATTTTTTAAATTTCCTTTAAAAAGGGCATGGATCACTTTCCTAGAAAGAAAATAAGATTGCCTTATGAATCTATGATGAGGGCTACTTATGGTTTGAGCACCAAAGATGACTATACGTGATTCCATCACTTTCGCCTAGCTAAGGGCGTTAAACAAAAGCGTTTGTTGGGAGGCAACCCAATGAATCTATCATCTTTCTTTCTGTTTTGTGTTTTCCACACTTTCGTAATTCTGTTATGATTGTGTTTTTGTGTTTCTTTTTGCGTTTGTGCCAAGCAAAACCGTTATGATTAGTCTTGGGGATGATCGTTTGGTCATGCTGGAAAAGACAGAAACTTTCTGCTCACGAAACGAATTTTCATTTTGTTTATGTTAGAGATTTTGAGTTGATTCTTTTTGCCACTGATTTCTACGCAAATTCTACACACTGTCGTAAGTTTTCAGAATTTTTGAAGTACCAGAGGTATACGAAATATACAGATTTCTACAGACTGGTCTGCTGTTAACAGATTCTGTTTTTGTTGTGTTGGTTTCTTATTTTGATGAAACTACGGATAGTATCGGGGGGTATTAGCGATGGAATATTGAAAGTACAGTAACGCAACATCAGCACAAGTAGAATTTAAGTTTGCTACAGTACCTAAGGAAGTGGTGGTTTGCTTTCTTGTACTAATGTTATCACGAGTTTCTGTTTAAGTTTCGTGTTGTGAAGTTTTCAAGTTTTGGGTGAAGTTCTTATGGACAAAGAGATAAAGAGTGGCAAGAGCTCAATATTGGGGATGCCCAAGGCACCCCAAGAGATTCAAGGATGCCGTAAAATCCTAAGCTTGGGGATGCCCCGGGAAGGCATCCCCTCTCTCGTCTTCAATCCATCGGTAACATTACTTGGGGCTATATTTTTATTCACCACATGTTTTGTGTTTTTGCTTGGAGCGTCTTGTATCGTAGGAGTCTTTTATTTTTGTTGTGTCACAATCATCCTTTCTGCACACCTAGAGAGAGACATGCACACACCGTGATTTTGTCGAGCTTCACTTATATCTTTTGGTACACAATTCAGCTCACATGTGCTTCACTTATATGTTTTGAGCTAGATACTTTTGCTCTATGTGATTCACTTATATCTTTTAGAGCACAGCGGTGCGTGGCTTGGTAGTTGATCTATGCTTTGAAAGTAGTCTCAAAAGGGGTAGTTATCCAAAGGGATACGGGAACTTCCACCTTCATGTGCATTGAATAGTTAGAGAAGTTTGATTCATCTCAATTAGTTTTGAGTTGTGGTTATGGTAATATTAAAGTCATGCTAGTAAGGTGTTGTGGATCTAGAAATACTTGTGTTGAAGTTAGTGATTCCCGTAGCATGCACGTATGGTGAACCACTATGTGATGAAATCTGAGCATGATTAGTCTATTGATTCTCATCCTTTGCGTGGCGGTCGGGATTGCGCGATGGTTTATACCTACCAACCCTTCGCCTAGGAGTATGTGTTGAATGCTTTGTTTCGATTACTAATAAAACTTTTGCAGCAAGTATATGTGTTCTTCATGACTAATGTTGAGTCCATGGTTTAGATACACTTTCACCTTCCATCATCGTTATCTTCTTAGTGTCGTGCAACTTTCGCCGGTGCACAAAACCCACCATTAGCCTCCCTCAAAATAGCCACCATACCTACCTACTATGGCTTTTTCAAAGTCATTCCGAGATATATTGCCATGCAACTACCACCATGACATGTGCCACCACGTCTACATTGCCATTGCATGATCGTAAGATAGCTAGCATGATGTTTCCATTGATGTCTATGCCATGCTAGATCATTGCCACGGTACACTACCGAAGGCATTCCATATAGAGTCATCGTTACTCTAAGTTTTGAGTTGAAAGTGTGATGATCATCATTAATGGAGCATTGTCCCATGTGAGGAAATAAAAGAGGCCAAAGAAGCCCACCAAAAAAAGAGGCCAAAGAGACCACCAAAAAAAGGAGAGAAAAAGAGAGAAGGGACAATGCTACCACTTTTTCCACACTTGTGCATATTAAGCACCATGATCTTCATGATTGATAATCTCTCGTTTTCACCACCGTATAGCTAGTGGGAAATTTTCATTATATAACTTGTCTCGTATATTCCTATGATAGGCTTCCTCAAAATTGCCTTAGGTCTTCGTGAGCAAGCAAGTTGGATGCACACCCACTAGTTTTCTTTAAGAGCTTTCACATACTCATAGCTCTAGTGCAGCAATTGTATGGCAATCCCTACTCATTCACATTGATATCTATTGATGAGCATCTCCACAGCTCATTGATATACCTAGTTAATGTGACTATCTTCTCCTTTTGTCTTGCAACCTCCACTACATTCCACACCGTCTATAGTGCTATAACCATGGCTCACGCTCATGTATTGCGTGAGAGTTGAAAAGGTTTGAGAAAGTAAAGGTGTGAAACAATTACTTGGCCAATACCGGGGTTGTGCATGATTTAAATTCCTTGTGCAATGATGGTAGAGCATAGCGAGACAATATGCTTTTGTTGGGATAACTTTCTTTTGGCCTTGTTATTTTGAAAGTTCATGATTACCTTGCTAGTTTGCTTGAATTATTATTGTTTCCACGTCAATAGCAAACTATTGTTTTGAGTCAAATGGATCTGAACATTCACGTCACATAAGAGGAATTACAAAGGACACCTATGCTAGGTAGCATGAAAGCATCAAAAATTCATTCTTATCACTTCCCTACCCGAGGACGAGCAGGAGTTAAGCTTGGGGATGCTTGATACGTCTCAAACGTATATATAATTTTTGATGGTTTCACGCTGTTATCTTGTCTTCTTTGGTTGTTTTATGTACCTTTTATATCTTTTTTGGGACTAACTTATTAATTTAGTGCCAAGTGTCAGTTCCTGTTTTTTCCGTGTTTTTGACTCTTTTCAGATCTGATTTTGGAATGGAGTCCAAACGGAAGAAAAACCCCGAAATGATTTTTTCCCGAGCAGAAGAAGATCAGGGGGCCTCTGGGCCAAGCCAGGTGGGCTCCAGGGAGCCCACAAGCCCCCACTCTGCCACCAGGGGGAGGCGGCGGTGGGCAGGCTTGTGGCCTCCCTGGCCGCCCCCTGACCTAGATCTTTGGCCTATAAATTCCCAAATATTCCGCAAAAAATCAGGGGAGCCTCGAAAATACTTCTCCGCCGCCGCAAGCTTCCGTTTCCGTGAGATATCATCTGGAGACCCTTCCCGGCACCCTGCCGGAGGGGACCTTGGAGTTGGAGGGCCTCTTCATCATCATCATCGCCCCTCCAATGACTCGTGAGTAGTTTACTTCAGACCTACGGGTCCGTAGTTAGTAGCTAGATGGCTTCTTCTCTCTCTTGGAACTTCAATACAAAGTTCTCCATGATCTTCATGGAGATATATCCGATGTTATCTTCTTTGGCGGTGTGTTTATCGAGATCCGATGAATTGTGGATTGGTGATCAGATTATCTATGATATATATTTGAGTCTTCCTGATTTCTTATATGCATGATTTGATATTCTTGTAAGTCTCTGCGAGTCTTGGGTTTTGTTGGGCCAACTAGATCTATGATTCTTGGAATGGGAGAAGTGCTTGGTTTTGGGTTCTGCCATGTGGTGACCTTTCCGAGTGACAGTAGGGGCAGCAAGGCACACATCAAGTAGTTGCCATCAAGGGTAAAAAGATGGGGTTTTTATCATTGGTTTGAGATTATCCCTCTACATCATGTCATCTTGCTTAAGGCGTTACTCTCTTCTTATGGACTTAATACACTAGATGCATGCTGGATAGCGGTCGACGTGTGGAGTAATAGTAGTAGATGCAGACAGTATCGGTCTACTTGTTTTGGACGTGATGCCTATAGAAATAATCATTGCATAGATATCGTCACGACTTTGCGCGGTTCTATCAATTGCTCGACAATAATTTGTTCACTCACCGTCTACTTTCTTTCATGAGAGAAGCCACTTGTAAACACTATGGCCCCCGGGTCTATTCACATCCATCGTTTACACCTCCGCTTTTACTTTGCTTTGTTACTTTGTTGCTTTCAGTTCTTACTTGGCAAACAATCTATAAGGGATTGACAACCCCTTCATAGTGTTGGGAGCAAGTTTTTGTGTTTGTGCAGGATCTTGAGATACTCGTCCACTCGATTGATACCTTGGTTCTCAAACTGAGGAAAATACTTACCACCGCTACGCTACATCACCCTTTCCGCTTCGAGGGAACACCGACGCAAGGCTCCAAGGCCACGAGGGAAATCCTTTGCATACTTGCCTAGGAAGTCCCTTAATGCGTAGCCGCAGCTGAAGGATTCCTGGTGCCATTACTGAGGAGGAGCACGTCAAGACAACGTGCCTATTTCTGGCGCCATTGGAAGGTCTTTTGTTGCAGTAGCAGAAGTATTTCTGGCGCCATTGCCGGGGATACACAGCTGACATCAGTCCACGGTGTGTGACGAGGTTGGCCGAGCACTCTTCACACTTGTCCCTCCTCGGGACCCCAATCATTCGGGCAACACAAAAAGGCGACCAGGTCACCTCTACCCCGGTACGTGTGGATCCGTTCCAGCTCGCCGACTGGATACATGGAGCTCTGGGCCCATGATCGTCCGAATCATCAAACAAATCTCCCGCAAAGGTATTCTATCTTACCAATTGTGAACTTACCGACACGCCCGGACATTCAGGATTTCTTGCTCTTGAATCCGTAGTGGCTATCTAAGAGTCCGAATGACGCTGCCTCTGACGGCAACCCCTTGATGACCCACAAGTATAGGGGATCAATCGTAGTCCTTTCGATAAGTAAGAGTGTCGAACCCAACGAGGAGCAGAAGGATCTGACAAGTGGTTTTCAGCAAGGTAAAATCTGCAGGCACTGAAATTGTCGGTAACAAGTGATTGTGTGGTGAGATGATTCGTAGCAGGCAACAAGTAACAAAAGTAGCAAGGTGCAGCAAAGTGGCCCAGTCCCTTTTGTAGCAAGGGACAAGCCTGGACAAAGTCTTATAGGAGGAAAAACGCTCCCGAGGACACATGGGAATTTCTGGCATGCTAGTTTCATCATGTTCATATGATTCACGTTCGTTACTTTGATAGTTTGATATGTGGGTGGACTAGCGCTTGGGTACTGCCCTTTCTTGGACAAGCATCCCACTTATGATTAACCCCTCTCGCAAGAATCCGCAACTACGAAAGAAGAATTAAGACAAAGTCTAACCATAGCATTAAACTAGTGGATCCAAATCAGCCCCTTACGAAGCAACACATAAACTAGGGTTTAAGCTTCTGTCACTATAGCAACCCATCATCTAGTTACTACTTCCCAATGCCTTCCTCTAGGCCCAAATAATGGTGAAGTGTTCTGTAGTCTACGTTCACATAACACCACTAGAGGAAAAACAACATACAACATATCAATTTACCGAACGAATACCAAATTCACATGACTACTATTAGCATAACTTATCCCATGTCCTCAGGAACAAAAGTAACTACTCACAAAGCATAATCATATTCATGACCAGAGAGGTAATGAGTAGCATCAAGGATCTGAACATAAACTCTTCCACCAAATAATCCAACTAGCATCAACTGCAAAGAGTAATTAACACTACTAGCAACCTTACAAGTACCAATCGGAGTTGCGAGACGGAGATTGGTTACAAGTGATGAAGTAGGGTTTGGAGATGAGATGGTGTTGATGAAGATGTTCATGGTGACGAGTCCCCTCCGATGAGAGGAGTGTTGGTGATGACGATGGCGATGATTTCCCCCTCCGGGAGGGAAGTTTCCCCGGCAGGATCGTCCTGTCGGAGCTCTAGATTGGTTCTGCTCAAGTTCCGCCTTGTGGCGGCGGCGAAACCACGAAAAAGCTCCTCTCTGATTTTTTTCCTGGACGAAACCCTTCATATAGCAAAAGAGGGGGGAAAGTAGGTCTGCATGGTGCCCACAAGCCCCCATGCCGCGACCTGGGGGGGTGGCCGCACCGTGCAGGCTTGTGGCCACCCATGGCGCCCCTCTGGCGCTTCTTCGGCCCAGTATTTTTGATAAACCGGGAAAAAAATCCTCGTTGATTTTGACGGCGTTTGGAGTTGCGCAGAATAGGTATCTCAACTTTGCTCCACTTTCAAACCAGAATTCAAGTTGCCGGCATTCTCCCTCTTCATGTAAACCTTGCAAAGTAAGAGAGAAAAGGCATAATAATTGTACCGTGAAGTGAAATAACAGCCCAAGAAGTGATAAATAACAAAATGAAAACATGATGCAAAATGGACGTATCAACTCCCCCAAGCTTAGACCTCGCTTGTCCTCAAGCGAAGGCCTAGCTCAATAAATATGTCCACATGTTTAGGGAGAGAGGTGTCGACAAAACAAGATACGAACAAGCATGCATCATGATCATGATGAGAACAGCAATACCAACATATAATCTCTGATGCTAAAGTGATAATTCCTTCACAAAGTAAAGCATGGATCAAGAACCTTACCGAGAAGTAACAACCGATAGCCTTTAGTCACTGAAGCAATTGCAATTTATCACAACATCAGAAAGAGTCAAATAAGAGCTTGTAAAGCAAATCCACATACTCAATCATTCTTTCGTTCTCTACAATTACTACAACTCACGTAGTACTCATGAGCTCAAAGTTTCAGCTGGACACGGAGAAAGATAGGGGCTTATAGTTTTGCCTCCCAACTGCTTACCTCAAGGGTAATGTCAACAATAATAATTCATGAATACTTACCTCCAAGTTGACATATGAATATAGATATTTCCCAAGCATATGACGATAGCCAAGACAAAGGAGAAATAAGGAATTGATGAAGATCACCATGACTCTTTTAAGGGCAAAAAGTAAAGGTACAAGATATGCCCTTCGCAGAGGGAAGCAAAGGTTGTCATGCGCTTTTGAGGTTTGGATGCGTGTCCTCTTAGTGCGGAGGAACGTCACTTTATATTGCCTCCTGTGATAAAGAACTTTATTATGCAGTCTGTTGCTTTTATGTCTTCCTCATCGCAGGTTCGTATAAAGCTTATTTTCCACACACTAATAGATCATACATATTAGAGAGCAATTTTTATTGCTTGCACCGATGACAACTTACTTGAGGGATCTTATTCAATCCATAGGTAGGTATGGTGGACACTCATGGCAAAACTGGGTTGATGGTTTATGGATGCACAAGTAGTATCTCTACTTAGTGCGGGAGATTTGGCTAATGTGAGGTGGAAGCAATCGTCACATGCTAAGGGATCTCTAATCATATAACATTGTTCGGAGCCAGGCAAACACAATTCATTATGTTGTCTTCCTTGTCCAACATCTACTTCTTGGCATGCAATAGCTTAGTGAGTGTTCACAATCATAGATGGTGTCAGAGATGATATATTTGTATGTGAACCTCTCCTTCTTTATCACTTCCTATTAATTGCAACAATGACCAAGGTCTACGTTTGCCTACCCTCAACAAGTTTCAATCCTCATTCTTTTTATATGTGAAGCCATCACTTCCCATAAGATCATTACATGATATTTCATGCTTTTTTTCTATTCTCACTCTTTTGATCATGACAAGAGGCAAAGCCCTTCAACTAAGACACTCTTTATTATATGGCTCACGAGCTCGAATACATCGGGGGTGACACAAAGCAAAACTCAAGACTAAAACACTAAGACTTTTAAACTACTAGAGAAAAAGAAAACTGAAAAGGAACAAACTAAAACAAAGGTAAAGGCAAAAGATGTGATGGTGATACGATACCGGGGCAACTCCCCCAAGCTTGGCACAAGCCAAGGGGATTGCCCATACCAATGCTCAGTTGTCTTCCTTTGGTGGTGACGGTGGTGAAGTTGTTGCAATTTTTGACTCCAAGAGGGCAATTAATCTTTGATTTATATCTTGGAGATCTGCGATATGTTTTTCCAGCAAAACAACTTCACGAGTGAGACAAGTATTGCGAGCACGAGTTGTTTCACAAAACCTCAAGAGTTCAATCAAAGATGGAGACAGTAGGTGGAGGTAGGGTTGGAGGAAATCCACTTCTTCAACTTCTTCCTTGTTGAGCACAGATTGCACTTTGTCCCATGCCTCATCCTTCTCCTTAGCTTTGCCCTTGGTTTCTTTAGGTAGCCTTTCCTTAGCCTCCATGACCTCCATACTTTTCAGATCAGCATGAACTTCTCCATAGATTTGACGGAGACTGTCCCCCCCACAGATTCCTAGGATGACATCTTGCTCTAAATCTGCGGCAGAAAACAGGCTCAAAACAAAAAACTGAAGAGATCTACGTGATGCAGGGGTCAGACCAATCGGAAGTATATATAATGATTTTTTCCAGACCAGAAGGAGTACCCCGCACGAAAACGGATCCCAGGAGGCGCACGAGGTGGCCACAAGCCCTCACGGCGCGGCCAGGGGGTGGGCCCGTGCCGTGCAGGCTTGTCGCCTCCTCGCGCACTTTCCGGACTACTTCCAATTTTTGTATTTTTTCAAATATTTCAAAACGGAGAAAATTTCCTACTAGAAAAGTTTTGGACTCTCTTTTCTTACCGAATCACATACCTCTTTGTTTTCGGAGTCTGAAACAGGCTGATAAACATCCCTTAGGTATTCTTCCGGAGTTCGGAGTCTGAAGCAGGCTGATAAATGTCCCTTAGGTATTCTTCAGGAGTTATTGTATTGATGATATTGCTTTCAACATTTATGGGAGTACGTGAGATATAATGCTTTATTCTCTGCCCATTTACCACTCTCACACAATTACCTTCCCTGTTGTTGATCTTGATAGCACGGGAACGGTATACTTCCTCAACAACATAGGGAACTTCCCATTTAGAGAGAAGCTTGCCTGCAAAGAATCTTAAACGAGAGTTATATAGCAAGACATAATCACCTACATTGAACTCACGCCTTTGTATCCTCTTATCACACCACCTCTTAACTTTCTCTTTGAACAACTTGGCATTCTCATATGTCTGAGTTCTCCACTCATCAAGCGAGCTAATATCAAATAACCTCTTCTCACCGGCAAGTTTGAAATCAAAGTTGAGCTCTTTGATTGCCCAATAAGCTTTATGCTCTAGCTCAAGAGGTAAATGACATGCTTTACCGTACACCATTTTGTACGGAGACATGCCCATGGGATTCTTATAGGCAGTTCTATAAGCCCACAGTGCGTCATCGAGCTTATTAGACCAATTCTTTCTAGACCTGTTGACAGTCTTTTGCAGAATCAGTTTAATCTCTCTATTACTTAGCTCCACTTGACCACTGGACTGAGGGTGGTAGGGAGACGCAATTCTATGGTTGACATCGTACTTAGCAAGCGTTTTACGGAAAGCACCATGAATGAAGTGTGAACCACCGTCCATCATTAGATATCTAGGGACTCCAAATCTAGGGAAGATAACTTCTTTCAGCATCCTGATAGAGGTGTTGTGATCAACACTACTAGTGGGGATAGCTTCTACCCACTTAGTGATGTAATCAACAACAACTAGGATATGAGTATACCCATTGGATTTGGGAAAAGGTCCCATGTAATCAAAGCCCCAAACATCAAATGGTTCAATGACAAGTGAATAGTTCATAGGCATTTACTGACGTTTGCTAATATTACCTATTCTTTGACATTCGTCAAAAAACAAGACAAACTTACGGGCATCCTTGAAGAGAGTGGGCCAAAAGAAACCTCATTGCAATACCTTGTGTGCAGTTCTATCTCCCGCATGGTGGCCTCCGTAGGCCTCGGAGTGACACTTCTGTAGGATCTGTCCCTGTTCATGTTCAGGTACACAATGTCTAATAACACCATCTACTCCTTCCTTATAAAGGTGAGGATCATCCCAAAAGTAGTGTCTCAAGTCAAAGAAGAATTTCTTCTTTTGCTGGTACGTGAAACTAGGTGGTATGTATTTGGCAAGGATATAGTTTGCATAATCGGCATACCACGGTGCACTACGTGAAGCATTGATGACATTCAATTGCTCATCGGGAAAGTTGTCATCAATAGGTTGTGGGTCATCAAAACGTTCTCCAACCTAGACAAGTTATCCGCTACGGGGTTATCAGCATCCTTTCTGTCGACAACGTGCAAATCAAATTCTTGTAGCAATAGAACCCATCTGATAAGTCTAGGTTTAGCGTCCTTCTTCTCCATGAGGTACTTAATAGCAGCATGATCAGTGTGAATAGTGACTTTGGAATCAAATATGTAAGACCTGAACTTTTCACATGCAAACACGACTGCTAAAAATTCCTTCTCCGTAGTAGCATAGTTTCTTTGGGCACTGTCTAGAGTTTTACTAGCATAGTGAATAACATTCAACTTCTTGTCAACTCTTTGCCCTAGAACAACACCAACATCATAATCGCTAGCATCACACATGATCTCAAAAGGTAAGTTCCAATCAGGTGGTTGAACAATAGGTGCGGTTATCAAAGCCCTCTTAAGTATTTTGAAGGCTTCCTCACAATCATCGTTAAAGACAAAAGGAATATCCTTTTGCAAGAGATTGGTAAGAGGCCTAGAAATCTTAGAGAAGTCTTTAATGAACCCTCTATAGAAACCAGCATGACCAAGGAAACTTCTTATCCCTTTGATATCTGTGGGGTATGGCATTTTATCAATTGCATCAACCTTAGCCTTATCGACTTCAATACCTCTTTCAGAAATTTTATGTCCTAAGACGATGCCTTCATTGACCATAAAGTGGCATTTCTCCCAATTCAAGACAAGATTGGTGTCTTTACATCTCTGTAAGACTCGATCAAGGTTGCTGAGGCAATCATCAAAGGAAGACCCGTAAATGGAGAAGTCATCCATGAAAACCTCAACAATCTTTTCACAAAAGTCAGAGAATATAGCCATCATACATCTTTGAAAAGTGGCAGGTGCATTACATAAGCCAAAAGGCATACGTCTATAAGCAAAGGTACCGAAAGGGCAGGTGAAAGTGGTTTTCTCCTGATCAGATTGTGCAACTGGTATTTGGGAGAAACCAGAATAATCATCTAGAAAGCAGAAGTGTGTGTGTTTGGACAACCTTTCTAGCATTTGGTCGAAAAAAGGCAAAGGGTAATGACCTTTCCTAGTGGCTTTATTCAATTTCCTAAAATCGATAACCATCCTATAGCCAGTAATAATCCTCTATGGGATCAATTCATCCTTATCATTAGGGATAACGGTAATGCCTCCCTTCTTAGCGATGCAATGCACCGGACTCACCCAATCGCTATGAGCAACAGGATAGATGACACCTGCTTCCAGGAGCTTTAGTATTTCTTTTCGCACTACTTCTTTCATCTTAGGATTTAATCTCCTTTGATGATCAACAACTAGTTTGAAATCAGGATCGGTTTTAATCTTGTGCTGGCATAGAGTAGGACTAATGCCCTTAAGATCATTAAGAGTATATCCAATAGCAGCAAGATGCTTCCTTAGAGTTTTTAGTAACTTCTTTTCTTCATGCTCAGAGAGTCTAGCACTAATTATGACAGGATATATCTCCTTTTCATCAAGATATGCATACTTAAGAGTATCAGGCAAATGTTTAAGCTCGAACACAGGATCACCCTTTGGTGGGGTGGATCCCCAAGCAGTTGAACACGCAAGTGATACGTCTCAAACGTATCTATAATTTTTGATAGTTTCACGCTGTTATCTTGTCTTCTTTGGTTGTTTTATGTACCTTTTATATCTTTTTTGGGACTAACTTATTGATTCAGTGCCAAGTGCCAGTCCCTGTTTTTTCCGTGTTTTTGACTCTTTTCAGATCTGATTTTGGAACGGAGTCCAAACGGAAGAAAAACCCCGAAATGATTTTTTCCCAAACAGAAGAAGGCCGGGGGGCTTTCGGGCCAAGCCAGGTGGGCTCCATGGAGCCCACAAGCCCCCACTCCGCCACCAGGGGAGGCGGCGGTGGGCAGGCTTGTGGCCTCCCTGGTCGCGCCCTGACCTAGGTCTTTGGCCTATAAATTTGCAAATATTTCGCAAAAAATCAGGGGAGCCTCGAAAATACTTTTCCGCCGCCGCAAGCTTCCGTTTCCGCGAGATCTCATCTGGAGACCCTTCCCAACACCCTACCGGAGGGGACTTTGGAGTTGGAGGGCTTCTTCATCATCTTCATCGCCCCTCCAATGACTCATGAGTAGTTCACTTCAGACCTACAGGTCCGTAGTTAGTAGCTAGATGGCTTCTTCTCTCTCTTGGATCTTCAATACAAAGTTCTCCATGATCTTCATGGAGATCTATCCGATGTAATCTTCTTTGGCGGTGTGTTTGTCGAGATCCGATGAATTGTGGATTTGTGATCAGATTATCTATGATATATATTTAAGTCTTTCTTGATTTCTTATATGCATGATTTGATATCCTTGTAAGTCTCTCCAAGTCTTGGGTTTTGTTTGGCCAACTAGATCTATGATTCTTGCAATGGGAGAAGTGCTTGGTTTTGGGTTCTGCCATGTGGTGACCTTTCCCAGTGACAGTAGGGGCAGCAAGGCACACATCAAGTAGTTGCCATCAAGGGTAAAAAGATGGATTTTTTATCATTGGTTTGAGATTATCCCTCTACATCATGTCATCTTGCTTAGGGCGTTACTCTATTCTTATGGAGTTAATACACTAGATGCATGCTGGATAGCGGTCGACGTGTGGAGTAATAGTAGTAGATAGAGAAAGTATCGGTCTACTTGTTTCGGACGTGATGCCTATAGAAACAATCATTGCATAGATATCGTCACGACTTTGCACAGTTCTATCAATTGCTCGACAATAATTTGTTCACCCACCATCTATTTGCTTTCAGGAGAGAAGCCACTAGTAAACACTACGCCCCCCGAGTCTATTCACATCCATCATTTACACCTCCGCTTTTACTTTGCTTTGTTACTTTGTTGCTTTCAGTTCTCACTTGGCAAACAATCTATAAGGGATTGACAACCCCTTCATAGCATTGGGAGAAAGTTTTTGTGTTTGTGCACGATCTTGAGATACTCCTCCAGTAGATTGATACCTTGGTTCTCAAACTGAGGGAATTACTTACCACTGCTACGCTACATCACCCTTTCTGCTTCGAGGGAACACCGACACAAGGCTCCAAGGCCACGGGGGAAATACTTTGCATACTTGCCTAGGAAGTCCCTTAAGGCGTAGCCGCAGCTGAAGGATTCCTGGTGCCGTTGCTGAGAAGTATCAAGCAACACTCCTATTTCTGGCGCCGTTGGAAGGTCTTTTGTTGCAGCAGCAGAAGTATTTTTGGCGCCGTTGCCGGGGATACACAACAAACATCAGAAGTATTTCTGGCGCCGTTGCCGGGGAGGAGAAATCAAGATCTATCCAAGTAGGTCTCACAAACTCTTCTCTTGCATTTAGTTTTGTTGCCAGTTACCTCTCGTTTTCCTCTCCCCCACTTCACATTTGTCGTTTTCATTCGCCTTTTTCCTTCGCCGTTTTCTTTTGCCCTTGCCATTTTCCTTTGATGGTTTCTTGCTTGCTTGTGTGCTTGTTTGTTTGTTGAAGACATCATGTCTGAAAACACCAAACTTTGCGACTTCTCGAGCACTAATAATAATGATTTTATGAGTACTCCAATTGCTCCCGCCAGTAGTGCGGAATCATATTAAGTCAAGGCAACTTTGTTGAATCTTGTTATGAAAGAGCAATTCTCTGGCCTTCCTAGTGAAGATGTTGCATCCCATCTCAATACCTTCATTGAGCTTTGTGATATGCAAAAGAAAAGAGATGTGGATAATGACGTGATTAAGTTGAAACTTTTTCCTTTCTCGTTGCGAGATCGCGCAAAAACTTGGTTTTCTTCTTTGCCTAAAAATAGTATCAATTCTTGGGATAGGTGCAAAGATGCTTACATATCCAAGTATTTTCCGCCGGCTAAGATCATCTCCTTACGTAATGATATCATGAATTTCAAGAAACTTGATCATGAACACGTTGCACAATCTTGGGAGAGGATGAAGCTTATGATTAGAAATTGTCCCGCTCATGGCTTGAGTTTGTGGATGATTATACAAATCTTTTACGCTGGCTTGAATTTCGCTTCTCGCAATATCTTGGACTCCGCCTCAGGTGGGACGTTCATGGAAATCACGTTAGGAGACGCTACAAAACTCCTAGACAATATCATGACCAACTACTCTCAGTGGCACACTGAAAGGTCGCCTGCTAGCAAAAAGGTGCACGCTATAGAAGAGATTAACTCGCTTAGTGCTAAGATGGACGAGTTGATGAATTTGCTTGCTAGTAGAAACGCTACCGTAGATCCTAATGACATGCCACTATCTTCTTTGATTGAGAGTAGCAATGCTAGTTTGGACGTGAATTTTGTTGGTAGGAACAATTTTGGCAACAACAATGCTTTTAGAGGAAACTATGTTCCTAGGCCTTTTCCTAGTAACTCCTCTAACAATTATGGCAATTCCTACGGCAACACTTATGGAAATCACAAAAAATTACCCTCTGATTTACAGAGTAATATCAAAGAGTTCATCAACTCTCAAAAGATTTTCAATGCGTCCATAGAGGAAAAACTACTCAAAATAGACGATTTGGCTAAAAGCGTTGATAGGATGTCTTGTGATATTGATGCTTTAAAAGTTAGATGCGCTCCTCCCAAGATCAACTTGGATGAAACTTTGAAAGCTATGCGTATCTCCATGAATGAGAGCAAAGAAAGAACCGCCCAAATTCGCGCTAGACATGAATGGTTTAAAAGGGTGCGTTCTAGTGATGCAAATCACGAAGATCTTAAAGTGCTTGGTGTGTCTCCTCTTGAATCTTTGTTTTCGCGTGTCAAACCTACTTATGGAGGGGATGTATATGAATCCACTTTGGTTGAAAAAAGCCCCAATGATTCGGAGTCCACCTATCTTGATGATAAAGGTGTGGAGAGTGGAGTAGAAGAAGTCAAAATTTTGGGTAGTAATGAAACTCCCACTTTGTATTTCAAGGAATTCAATTATGATAATTGCTCCTTGTTTGAATGCATTTATTTGATGCAATCCATTGCAAACTCTCCACATGCTTATAGCCAAAGCAAAGCCTTTACCGCGCATATCATAGACGCTATGATGAAATCTCTTGAAGAGAAGCTCGAACTAGAAGTCTCTATACCTAGAAAACTTCATGATGAGTGGGAACCTACTATCAAAATCAAGATCAAAAACTATGAGTGCAATGCTTTGTGTGATTTGGGTGCTAGTGTTTCCGCGATTCCAAAGTCTTTATGTGATATTCTTGGTTTTCATGAGATTGAAGAGTGTTCTCTTAATTTGCATCTTGCGGATTCTACTGTCAAGAAGCCCATCGGAAGGATCTATGATGTTCTTATTGTTGCAAATAAGAACTATGTACCCGTGGATTTCATTGTACGTGACATAGATTGCAATCCGTCATGTCCCATTATTCTTGGTAGACCTTTCCTAAGGACTATTGGTGCTATCATCGATATGAAGGAAGGGAATATTAGATTTCAATTTCCTTAAAAGAAGGGCATGGAGCACTTTTCTAGAAAGAAAATAAGATTGCCTTATGAATCTATGATGAGGGCTACCTATGGTTTGAGCACCAAAGATGACTATACGTGATTCCATCACTTTCGCCTAGCTAAGGGCGTTAAACAAAAGCGCTTGTTGGGAGGCAACCCAACGAATCTATCCTTTTTCTGTATGTTTTGTGTTTTCCACACTTTCATAATTTTGTTATGATTGTGTTTTTTGTGTTTCTTTTTGCGTTTGTGCCAAGCAAAACCGTTAGGATTAGTCTTGGGGATGTTCGCTTGGTCATGCTGGAAAAGACAGAAACTTTCTGCTCACGAAAATAATTTTCATTTTTGTTATGTAAGAGCTTTTGAGTTGATTATTCTTTCTCCTGAATGCTACGCAAATTCTTCAGTCTGTCGTAACGTTTCAGAACTTTTGAAGTGCCACAGGTATACGAAATATACAGATTGCTACACACTTCTCTGTTGTTAACAGATTCTGTTTTTGTTGTGTTGGTTGCTTATTTTGATGAAACTATGGATAGTATCGGGGGGTATTAGTCATGGAAGATTGAAAGTACAGTAACCCAACATCAGCACAAGTAATATTTAACTTTGCTACAGTACCTAAGGAAGTGGTGGTTTGCTTTCTTGTACTAATGTTATCACGAGTTTCTGTTTAAGGTTCGTGTTGTGAAGTTTTCAAGATTTGGGTGAAGTTGTTATGGACAAAGAGATAAAGAGTGGCAAGAGCTCAAGCTTGGGTATGCCCAAGGCACCCCAAGATATTCAAGGATGTCGTAAAAGCCTAAGCTTGGGGATGCCCCGGGAAGGCATCCCCTCTCTCGTCTTCAATCCATCGGTAACGTTACTTGGGGCTATATTTTTATTCACCACATGTTATGTGTTTTCGCTTGGAGCGTCTTGTATCGTAGGAGTCTTTTATTTTTGTTGTGTCACAATCATCCTTGCTGCACACCTAGAGAGAGAGACATGCACTCATCGTGATTTTGTCGAGCTTCACTTATATCTTTTGGTAGACAATTCAGCTCACATGCACTTCACTTATATCTTTTGAGCTAGATACTATTGCTCTATGTGCTTCACTTATATCTTTTAGAGCGCAGCGGTGCGTGGCTTGGTAGTTGATCTATGCTTTGAAAGTAGTCTCAAAAGGGGTAGTTATCCAAAGGGATACGAAAACTTCCACCTTCATGTGCATTGAATAGTTAGAGAAGTTTGATTCATCTCAATTAGTTTTGAGTTGTGGTTATGGTAATATTGAAGTCATGCTAGTAAGGTGTTGTGGATCTAGAAATACTTGTGTTGGAATTAGTGATTCCCGTAGCATGCACGTACGGTGAACCACTATGTGATGAAATCTGAGCATGATTAGTATATTGATTGTCATCCTTTGCGTGGCGGTCGGGATCGCGCGAGGGTTTATACCTACCAACCCTTCCCCTAGGAGTATGCGTTGAATGCTTTGTTTCAATTACTAATAAAACTTTTGCAACAAGTATATGAGTTCTTCATGACTAATGTTGAGTCCATGGTTTAGATGCACTTTCACCTTCCACCATCACTATCTTCTTAGTGTCGTGCAACTTTCGTTGGTGCACAAAACCCACCATTAGCCTCCCTCAAAACAGCCACCATACCTACCTACTATGGCTTTTTCAAAGTCATTCCGAGATATATTGCCATGCAACTACCACCAAGATATGTTCCACCACGTCTACTTTGCCTTTGCACGATCGTAAGATAGCTAGCATGATCTTTCCATTGATGTCTATGCCATGCTAGATCATTGCCACGGTACACTACCGAAGGCATTCCATATAGAGTCATCGTTACTCTAAGTTTTGAGTTGAAAGTGTGATGATCATCATTAATGGAGCATTGTCCCATGTGAGGAAATAAAAGAGTCCAAATAAACCCACAAAAAAAAGAGGCCAAAGAGCCCACCAAAAAAATTGAGAGAAAAAGAGAGAAGGGACAATGCTACCACTTTTTCCAGACTTGTGCATATTGAGCACCATGATCTTCATGATTGAGAGTCTCTCGTTTTGTCACCACCATATAGCTAGTGGGAAATTTTCATTATATGACTTGGCTTGTATGTTCCAATGATAGGCTTCCTCAAAATTGCCTTAGGTCTTCATGAGCAAGCAAGTTGGATGCACACCCACTAGTTTTCTTTAAGAGCTTTCACATACTCGTAGCTCTAGTGCATCAATTGAATGGCAATCCCTAGTCATTCACATTGATATCTATTGATGAGCATCTCCACAACTCATTGATATGCCTAGTTAATGTGACTATCTTCTCCTTTTTGTCTTGCAATCTCCACTACATTCCACACCATCTATAGTGCTATAACCATGGCTCACGCTCATGTATTGCGTGAGAGTTGAAAAGGTTTGAGAAAGTAAAGGTGTGAAACAATTACTTGGCCAATACCGGGGTTGTGCATGATTTAAATTCCTTGTGCAATGATGATAGAGCATAGCTAGACTATATGCTTTTGTAGGGATAACTTTTTTGGCCTTGTTATTTTGAAAATTCATGATTACTTTGCTAGTTTGCTTGAATTATTATTGTTTCCACGTCAATAGCAAACTATTGTTTCGAATCTAATGGATCTGAACATTCACGTCACATAAGAGGAATTACAAAGGACACATATGCTAGGTAGCAGGAAAGCATCAAAAATTCATTCTTATCACTTCCCTACTCGAGGACGAGCAGGAGTTAAGCCTGGGGATGCTTGATACGTCTCAAACGTATCTATAATTTTTTATGGTTTCACGCTGTTATCTTGTCTTCTTTGGTTTTTTTATGTACCTTTTATATCTTTTTTGGGACTAACTTATTGATTCAGTGCCAAGTGCTAGTTCCTGTTTTTTCCGTGTTTTTGACTCTTTTCAGATCTGATTTTGGAACGGAGTCCAAACGGAAGAAAAACCCCGAAATGATTTTTCCCGAACGAAGAAGACCATGGGGCTTTTGGGCCAAGCCAGGTGGGCTCGAGGGAGCCCACAAGCCCCCACTCCGCCACCAGGGGTGGCGGCGGTGGGCAGGCTTGTGGCCTCGCTGGCCGCCCCCTGACCTAGGTCTTTGGCCTATAAATTCCCAAATATTCCTCAAAAAATCAAGGGAGCCTCGAAAATACTTTTCCGCCGCCGCAAGCTTCCGTTTCCGCGAGATCTCATCTGGAGACCCTTCCCGACGCCCTACCGGAGGGGACTTTGGAGTTGGAGGGCTTCCTCATCATCATCATCGCCCCTCCAATGACTCGTGAGTAGTTCTCTTCAGACCTACGGGTCCGTAGTTAGTAGCTAGATGGCTTCTTCTCTCTCTTGGATCTTCAATACAAAGTCCTCCATGATCTTCATGGAGTTCTATCCGATGTAATCTTCTTTGGCGGTGTGTTTGTCGAGACCCGATGAATTGTGGATTTGTGATCAGATTATCTATGATATATATTTGAGTCTTTGCTGATTTCTTATATGCATGATTTGATATCCTTGTAAGTCTCTCCGAGTCTTGGGTTTTGTTTGGCCAACTAGATCTATGATTCTTGCAATGGGAGAAGTGCTTGGTTTTGGGTTCTGCCATGTGGTGACCTTTCCCAGTGACAGTAGGGGCAGCAAGGCACACATCAAGTAGTTGCCATCAAGGGTAAAAATATGGGTTTTTTATCATTGGTTTGAGATTATCCCTCTACATCATGTCATCTTGCTTAGGGCGTTACTCTGTTCTTATGGAGTTAATACACTAGATGCATGCTGGATAGCGGTCGACGTGTGGAGCAATAGTAGTAGATGCAGAAAGTATCGGTCTACTTGTTTCGGACGTGATGCCTATAGAAACAATCATTGCATGGATATCGTCACGACTTTGCACAGTTCTATCAATTGCTCGACAATAATTTGTTCACCCACCGTCTATTTGCTTTCATGAGAGAAGCCACTAGTAAACACTACGCCCCCCGAGTCTATTCACATCCATCATTTACACCTCCGCTTTTACTTTGCTTTGTTACTTTGTTGCTTTCAGTTCTCACTTGGCAAACAATCTATAAGGGATTGACAACCCCTTCATAGCGTTGGGAGCAAGTTTTTCTGTTTGTGCATGATCTTGAGATACTCCTCCAGTGGATTGATAACTTGGTTCTCAAACTGAGGGAAGTACTGTTGGGGAACGTCGCATGGGAAACAAAAAAATTCCTACGCGCACGAAGACCTATCATGGTGATGTCCATCTACGAGGGGGGATTTCCAATCTATGTACCCTTGTAGATCTCACAGCAGAAGTGTTAGTGAACGCGGTTGATGTAGTGGAACGTCCTCACGTCCCTCGATCCACCCCGCGAACCGTCCCACGAACCGTCCCGCGATCCGTCCCACGATCTAGTGCCGAACGGACGGCACCTCCGCGTTCAGCACACGTACAGCTCGATGATGATCTCGGCCTTCTTGATCCAGCAAGAGAGACGGAGAGGTAGATGAGTTCTCCGGCAGCATGACGGTGCTCCGGAGGTTGGTGGTGATCTAATTTCAGCAGGGCTCCGCCCGAGCTCCGCAGAAACGCGATCTAGAGGTAAAACCGTGGAGGTATGTGGTCGGACTGCCGTGGCAAAAGTTGTCTCAAATCAGCCCTAATAGCTCCATATATATAGGAGGAGGGGAGGGGAGGCTTGCCTTGAGGCTCAAGGAGCCCGAAGGTCTGCGCCAACAAGGGGAGGAGGACTCCTCCTCGAATCCTAGTCCAACTAGGATTGGAAGGTGGAGTCCTTCTCTTCTTTCCCACCTTTCCTTTTTTTCTTTCTCTTCTTTAGGTTTTTCTTTCTCGCTTGCGCAAGAAAGCCTTGGGCTGACCCCACCTACTTGGTGCGCCACCCCCAAGGTCCTTGGGCCCTCCCGGGTGGGCGCCCCCCTCCCGGTGAAGATCCGGAACCCATTCGTCATTCCCGGTACATTACCGGTAATGCTCGAAAACCTTCCGGTAACCAAATGAAGTCATCCTATATATCAATCTTTGTTTCCGGACCATTCCGGAAACCCTCGTTACGTCTGTGATCTCATCCGGGACTCCGAACAACATTCGGTAACCAACCATATAACTCAAATACGCATAAAACAACGTCGAACCTTAAGTGTGCAGACCCTGCGGGTTCGAGAACTATGTAGACATGACCCGAGTGACTCCTCGGTCAATATCCAATAGCGGGACCTGGATGCCCATATTGGATCCT
The DNA here is from genome assembly GCF_904849725.1 of Hordeum vulgare subsp. vulgare. Classification (NCBI taxonomy): domain Eukaryota; kingdom Viridiplantae; phylum Streptophyta; class Magnoliopsida; order Poales; family Poaceae; genus Hordeum; species Hordeum vulgare. The sequence goes on along the minus strand of NC_058519.1, from coordinate 105,502,472 downwards.
ACATATTGTACGAAGATCTTATCGTTTGAACCTCAGTGCCAAGGATTCATACAATCCCGTATGTCATTCCCTTTGTCCTTCGGTATGTTACTTGCCTGAGATTCGATCGTCAGTATCCGCATACCTATTTCAATCTCGTTTACCGGCAAGTCTCTTTACTCGTTTTCGTAATACAAGATCCTGCAACTTACACTAAGTCACATTGCTTGCAAGGCTTGTGTGTGATGTTGTATTACCGAGTGGGCCCCGAGATACCTCTCCGTCACACGGAGTGAAAAATCCCAGTATTGATCCATACTAACTCAACGGACACCTTCGGAGATACCTGTAGAGCATCTTTATAGTCATCCAGTTACGTTGCGACATTTGATACACACAAAGCATTCCGCCAGTGTCAGTGAGTTATATGATCTCATGGTCATAGGAACAAATACTTGACACGCATAAAACAGTAGCAACAAAATGACACGATCAACATGCTACGTCTATTAGTTTGGGTCTAGTCCATCACATGATTCTCCTAATGATGTGATCCTGTTATCAAGTGACAACACTTGCCTATGGTCAGGAAACCTTGACCATCTTTGATCAACGAGCTAGTCAACTAGAGGCTTACTAGGGACAGTGTTTTGTCTATGTATCCACACATGCACTGTGTTTCCAATCAATACAATTATAGCATGGATAATAAACGATTATCATGAACAAAGAAATATAATAATAACTAATTTATTATTGCCTCTATGGCATATTTCCAACAGTCTCCCACTTACACTAGAGTCAATAATCTAGTTCACATCACCATGTAGTTCCAACGAATCCAACACTCATATAGTTATGGGGTCTGATCACGTTTTGCTCGTGAGATAGGTTTTAGTCAACGGTTCTGAAACTTTCAGATCCGTGTGTTCTTTACAAATATTTATGTCATCTTATAGATGCTGCTACTATGTGCTATTCGGAAATACTCCAAATATCTACTCTACTATACGAATATGTTTCACTACTCATAGTTATTCGGATTAGTGTCAAAGCTTGCATCGACGTAACCCTTTACGACGAACTCTTTAACCACCTCCATAATCGAGAAAAATTCCTTAGTCCATCAGTTACTAAGGATAAATTTTGACCGCTGCTAGTGATTCAATCATGGATCACTCTCTGTACCTCTCAACAGACTTTGAGTCAAGGCACACATCAGGTGCGGTACCCAGCATGGCGTACTTCAGATTCTATGGCCAAGGCATAGAAGACGACCTTCGTCTATTCTCTTTGTTCTGTCGGGGTCAGGTTTTGAGTCTTACTCAAATTCACACCTTACAACGCAACCAAGAACTCCTTCTTTGCTGATCTATTTTGAACTCCTTCAAAAACTTGTCAAGGCATGCATCTTGTTGAAACTTCTATTAAGTGCTTTCGATCTATCTCCATAGATCTTTGATGCTCAACGTTCAAGTAGCGCAATCCAGGTATTCCTTTGAAAAACTCCTTTCAAACAACCTTGTATGCTTTACAGAAATTCTACATTACTTCTGAAACACAATATGTCAACCACATATACTTATCAGAAATTCTATAGTGCTCCCACTCACTTCTTTGGAAATACAAGTTTCTCATAAACCTTGTACAAACCCAAAATCTTTGATCATCTCATCAAAGTGTATATTCCAACTCCGAGATGCTTGCACCAGTCCATTGAAGGATCGCTGGAGCTTGCATACTTGCTAGTATCTTTAGGATCGACAAAGCCTCCTGGTTGTATCACATACAATGTTTGCTCAAGGAAACCGTCGAGGAAACAATGTTTTGGCATCCTATGTAAAATATTTCATAAATAATGCAGCAACTACTAACATAATTCTAACAGACTTTTAGCATCGCTACGAGTGAGAAAGTCTCATCATAGTCAACTGTTTGATCTTGTCGGAAACATCTTTGCGACAAGTCGAGCTTTTCTTAATAGTGACTTATCACCATCATCGTATATCTTCCTTTTAAAGATCCATCTTTACTCAATAGTCCTATGACCATCAAGTAGCTCTTCCAAAGTCTACACTTTGTTTTCATACATGGATCCTCTCTCGGATTTCATGCCTTCCAGCCATTTGTCGGAATCCGGGCCCACCATTGCTTTCTCCATAACTCGTAGGTTCACTGTTGCTCAACAACATGACCTCCAAGACAGGGTTACCGTACCACTTTGTAGTAATACGCGACCTTGTCAACCTACGAGACTTTTAGTAACTTGATCCGATGCTCGATGATCACCATCATCAGCCTTCACTTCAATTGGTGTAGGCGCCACAGGAACAACTTCCTGCGCCCTGCTACACGCTGGTTGAAGTGATGGTTCAATAACCTCATCAAGTTCTACCACCCTCCCACTCAATTCTTTCAAGAGAAACCTTTCCTCGAGAAAGGATCCGTTTCTAGAAACAAACACTTTGCTTTCGAATATGAGATAGGAGATGTACCCAACTGTTTGGGATATCCTATGAAGATGCATGTAGCGACCCGACTCAAGATGAGTCAAGCCTCTGTGTTTCTGTGCCATCCCTGGATCAGTATGCTGGCACACACAGTACATCAATGTATATGTCAAAGTGCAATCACATGTAAAATAGCGTAAAACTGATATATACCTTAAATATCTCAGCGGAAGCGGTCAAGGGAGTGGAGTCCCAATAAACACCAACGGCAAGTTGAGTGTAGACCGTAACCCCGAATCGTACTCTTACTCGTCGAAGAAAAATATCTGCAACATAAGACATTGCAGCCGTGTAGGTCAGCATATTGAATATGCCGGCAAGTCACATAAGAGAGGGGTGAAAAGTAATCATCTATACTATATGCATATATGGAAGGTGGGGCTATAAGTTTTTAGCGAAAAGCAAGTTTTCTCCTACATCAGAGGGGGCTAAAAGCAAAATGTTACTACATTGTTGGTTGTTAACGAGATGGTTCCGCCAACCAGTTCTCGTACCCGAGTTGTCAATAATTACCCTCATCAAATATATTTAATGGTGTTGAGAAATCCAGATAACTTCAGTTCCTTTGGCTCAAGTTGTCCATGACCGTGGACACGGCTAATCGATTAGGTTTGAGTACTCTGCAGAGTTTTGCACACGTTCCCCACAAGATTTGATCGCCTCCGTGTATGTCCTCGCACTTCAGGGTGTTTGAAGACCGGATGATCAAAACATGGTCTTTCAACGGGTCCCTCTGAATCCCTGTCGGTGCCCATCCATTCCTACCGTTCTTCTACATCTGCTAGCACCGCCTGTCCAGAGTCGCCGCGTTGTCCAACCAAGCCAGAGCCCATAATGACTTGTGGCTGTGCAGGTAAGCCTTGGGTCTTGAAAATATCCGTCCGTCTCTTTGAGCCTGGGTGAAGCTTTCCGCAGGATGTCATGGCCGTCCCCAGCATCCCGGGTCATCCACTGGGTTCTCCAGGGAGCCGATCAACCGTCCTTCACCCAGAGTTGCATTGCGTCCGAGGTCTTGAAAATCTTGTCTTAACCGGTCTTGATTATTTAATCAACTTCGCATCACTCGGTGTTATGCACTCAACCGAAATCCCGTCTACTCAAGCATAGCAATATGAAATTTGTCGTCCCGGGGCCAAGTATCGGGGTTGTTGTGTGCCTACCACATGATACTACAATCTATACTAAAATTTCCAAGTACCTAAGCAGCATGCAATTGGGCATAGGATGGTAGAACTACGATCCATAAAACATAGGTGATGGTATGATCAAAGTGACTTGCCTGGTGATGTTGACGAAGAAGAATTTCTCGAGAAAATAACTTGATAGACTACTCGTCACTCTCCGATGAATTCTATATAACAAACATATCATTCACATAAGCACTCATACTAGCAATCATTCTAGCAATCCAAACAAAAGAGAGAGCGAATAGGAATCCAAAGGAAACTTTAAATAAGACTAGAGAGTCCTCTACTACATCAAACACTAAATGATTTTTCTCCAACAGAAAATAATAACAAGGAACTAAGATATAAATCTAACTAAGATAAAATAAAGTATTTTTCACAAAACTTTTTGAAAGTATTCCCAAACGGGATTTGAAACAGTGCGGAAACCAATTGCAAGTTACTAAGGAACTAGAATTGATTTCATGATAACAAATAAAAATAAAATAAAAACTTGTTGCAAAACTACTGTTAACTAACATAAACAAAACAATAATGTTTCTAAAATAATAAAGAAAATATTTTAAAACAAAAGTAGAAAAGGAATTAGCCGAAATCCTAAAAGAGGTGAAACAGAAATTGTTTCACATGAAACAGTGAGCTAAAATACTCAAACAAATCTGACATTTTTACCACTGATAAATAAGATCAGTAGTGATCAGTACCAAAAGGAATCAAATTAAAAGCTATTTTGAAACTCCTGGAATAGGCAAAACAAGGTTTAAACTAAATCTGATCTAACTTATATTTGAAAATTTCGAACATAGACAAATTATATGTTTTTAAAAACTACAGGAAATTTGTGAGCTACTGGAAAAGAATCACTATCATTGGATTTCGGGATCAAAAGTTAGAGGCTAAACAAGATTGGAACTTTGCTGTTTTTGGAACTACACAGAAAAATAAAATAATTGCTACAGACTACGTGGCAGTCCCTGATTGGCTAAGGGGTGTTTGCTGCATAGACTAAACAGCGGATGGCCGCTAAAGAAGAAAAATGCCTCGGTTCACTTAACTGATGGATCGGTTCTTTTTAGAAAACCGAAGGGGTAAGTCATTCTAATCTATACCGTTGGAAATAGATCTAAGGGCTAAACTAAAAAAAACAAAACAAGTAAAAAAAAAGAAAAGAGGGAGGGGCCTTACCGTGGTGGAGTTGCTCCCGTGCTGGTGGCCGATGGGGCTGGGTTGCCAGTGGGAAGGGGGCACTCCGGCGGGGGGGGAGTGGTGGAGGGGGGGCCGAAGGGGTGAGGGCTCCAGGGAGGGGAGGGAGGCGAGGTGGAGGGGGGCCTGCAGGGGGGCCGATGGAGGAAAAGCTACTGGCTGCTCCTGGTCGTGGTGATGGGAAGTGCAGCGAGGTGGAGGGGTGGTGGAGGAGGGGTGCAGGAGGGTGGCCGGCGGGGTGGGGTGTTGGAGGAGGGGTGGCCGAAGGGGGTGGGAAGCTCCTGGCGATGGGGAGGAGTGCAGGGTGGTGGCGAGGTGGAGCTCCTGTGGGTTTCTGGCAGCTCTCTGGTGGCCAACTCCGGCGAGGGGTGCGCGAGCTAGAGGCGAGGAGAGGGGGTGGTTTCAACGGGAATGGAACGAGGAGGTGCAGGGGGTTCTTATAGAGGCGACGGGATGCGATGGGAAGGAATGTGCTTCGCGAATCCCGGATGTGGGGATTCTTCTCTCCATGGATGGAAGGTTCTGTCACGTGAGGGAGAGAATAGAGGAAGAAGATGATCTTCCTGGGCCAGTGAAAGGAAAGTCTTAATGGGCCACCTGGGGTTTCCTAATAAAAATGATTTCCTTCCTATTTTTAAAACTAGGAAACTAAAACGATAAAAATGAAATCAAATCAATTTGGAATAAGGAGTTTTTATATACTAAAATTATCAAAAAAATAAAATATAGATGTTGGGCATTTTTCCACGGCAAAAATAAAAACTTCAGAAAAAATTATTTTCACAAAATTGCCAAAAAGGTTTATTTTCTTTTGCAAATAATTTTCAAATGACCCTCTAAGTTTTAGGGTGCAAATATCTTTCAAAATGCCCGGGTATTTGAGGGTCATGTTCCTCCTCTCTTTTCTGTTTGACAGAATGTATTTCCCGGCATTTCTTGCACGAAGAAAACGAATGGAAATGCAAAAGAATTCAAATGCAAATATCTCCGTTCAAATTATTTATAGTTGAAGAAGTCATGTCATCTTCTCTCTTTGCTATTAAAAGATTGAATTTGAATTTATCGGCGAAGGGGAAAGTTATTTTATTCCCTCTTATTCAAAAGTTTCGAAAAGTTTCAAATTTCACACAAGTTTCAATCACTCAGGCAACCAACAAACAATCTAATAATAATTATATTAACATTCCAAAATTTATAATTTTGGGATGTTACAAACTACCACACTTAAAATTAATCTCGTCCTCGAGATTCGAAGAGGCTAGAAAGAAAGGTTAGGGTTTGGGGGTCTTCTAACAAATCCAATCTCCGGCAAGCTGGGATGCTACCACACTTAAAATGAGAGATACTGGTCCCTCAAAATGCTTTAACGATCCTCTGGGGTTTTGGCAACTGACATCGCAGAGTCTTCATATTAAATCCTTTGGTGATGCTCTCCCGTTGATATAAGCTTCTTCCGTCACTGGGTCTTCTTAACTGACAGTCTCGTGGTCAATTCTAAATAACATATCGATGGTTCTCATGGTGGTCTACCATTTGTGGTTATCCTGCAGAGAGAGGGGTCTTGGTTTCATCCTCACCGTAAAATTTCCTACGCGTGACAACAAGTGCCATGTACATGGGCTTTCCTTGTACCATTCTAAGGCTTAAACAAAAGCTTCAAAGAACGTCATCTCTCTATATGGGTAAGTCTCTCAGATTTACCATTCCGAATAGCAAGATAAATGATAAGAGTAAGTCGTCATGGTGATCAATCCATTCCGCACCCAAATCATTTCTCTGTATAAGGTTTAGCGAATCTCGCATTCTAACACTTGGGCATCCTCACAAGCGTTGCAGAATTTCTCTTGTCCACGAACGAAGTTCCGATAATCCATTGGTTCTGCAAGCTCAACAAAACATCTATTGTATCTTTACAACTCTCAGGTTTTCGTATGCTCCTAAGAAAACGTTTGCTGATCCACCATAGCTTCTTTCCATAAATCATATTCATTTCATAATCAATCCTTTATTGCATCCTTAATTTCTTATCAAAAACACCAATTCAAAAGTACTCTATTACAAATGTTGCCATCCACATTGTTCGGTATGGTCGAGCATTTCTGCCAACTTTATTCATCTGCCTCTCTTGGAGGTACTTTAGTTCCACTCGAATTTTCCAATGTGCTCCTTGAAATCATCCATCTTTTTCTTCATCATGGTGGCCATTAGCTTCATCTCCATCATCTCCGCACGTACTTCACTCAGGTATTCCTGGGTATGACAGAGTCTTGCTTCAAGTATTTCTCCGATCTGACGTATGGCTTCTATGGCAGCTTCACGAACTGCATCAAAGAAGGTTGCTCGTGGTACGCGTGAAATGAAAAAGTAGTGTCCCATAGTCTTTGGACAAACTCCTTTCACATGGTGGAGGTGTACTTCCACATACCAAAGTTCCACTCCATTTTCCAGAAATGGGTAGCCTTTGTAGACTGCATCTCCTTCAAGATGAATGTGCTTCATCATGTCCTTCAGGATTTTCAGGTAATCATCATCACTGGTCAGGGTCATGATCGTTTCTGGGCCCTTGAGGAATGACTCGTAGAGAGTTGCCATCTGCAGGTGTGAGTAAATAGGTACTCAAAGGAATGTATGTGTCTCCTTGGTAATCATGGTACATTCCTACTCAGTGGATCCTCTGGGTTTACCGATTTCTACCACACTTGAAATGAATTATACTCATGCCTGCGTAGACCATATTTTCTCATATCCTCATAATTGTTTAGAGATCTTTGCTCGAAGAGAAACAACGCATACATTTTCAACATAGGCAATCATGAGACAATAAATTCCATTAATTCATGATGTTATTACAATCTCAGGGACTTCTGTTACAAAAATTTCACTCCATGATCTTATGAGAAACAAGAGTGCTTCGGATTACACTTATTGCCATGGTCAAAACTTAACTACTCCATTCTAGCTTTCTTCCTTTCTGGACAATCGCTGGCAAAATGTCCTGCTTCCTTGCAACAAAAGCAAATGATTTCTCACAATTCTCGAGGCTTCTTAGCTTCTGCTTTTTCTCCTTGAATTCCCAGCTTCCTTCCTGAGCACATGTATTTGTGGTGGCCAAATTTCATACACTTGTAACATCTGACATGACTCAGGTCTACATCTGCACAGATTTGGTTCTTCTGAGGGTACTTTTTCTTCTTTCCGGACTCCTTTATTTTGGCCAGTTCTTCTATTTCAAGTGGATCAAACTCCACTTCTTCCGTCGGGAAGTATCCCAAATACTCTTGGCTTCTCTTCGTGTAGTCCTGTGAATAATGTCCTTCTTCTCCACATGAGTAGCATGCATTGGAGAAAAATCTGATCAGACCTTGTCCATCAGGGTCTTCAATATATTCGTTCATCACTGGCTCTTCTAGAATCTTCTTCTTGAGTGTTTCCTTCACTGCACCTTTCTGTTGCTTGACAACTTGTTGCACCTTGGGGTAAATGTGACACTGAGCTGGGTAGTGGGTGGTTCCTTCACAAAGGAAACAAGTCACCTGACTACTTGGGCACTCCTCAGCTGGGTGATTTTCTTCACAATGAGTGCATCCATGCCTGTGTTCTTCCTGAGTGTGTCCTATTTCTCCACAGATCTTGCATGCACAAGTCTTCTCCTTCAGATTGTCATAGCACTTCTGAATAAGTCGGGATCTTAACAGAGTGTTCTTGAATTCGTCCTAGGTTTCTGCTCCACTAAATCCTTGTATGGCATGGTGCATTTTCCACCAGATAGCAGCACTTTGTGTAAAGTACTGAAGAGCGTGTTCCACTTCATACTTCCTTGAGATCAAGTTGCTCCCGAAGTGGTTCTCCATGTTCTGAATCCATATTTCAGCTTCCAGTTGGGTCATTGGTCCAAAGACTACAAGTCCAGCTTCATACTCCATCTGGTAGGGTTGAGGTTTTGGGGATGAGACGGGTAAGAGAGGGAGGGAGATACACACAATACACACAATATTTTTGAGAATAGATTTTAGTTGTGGCCGTCGGAAAACACACACCAATGACGGCTCACAATTCATCGTATCTAACGTGGGTACATAAAAGGGGTTTGGACTTCTAATGGTCATATAATTATTCGGACACTTCAGGGTCTTCTAGTTCTTCGGGTCTTGAGAGTCTACTGTTGGTGTAGCTTCAATTCTTCAAACGTGTGGTGAAATCCTCTTTACTTTGAAGTAGAACTCCGTTGATTTTTCATGAGGTCGAAGGGGTAAGGGGATTTTATAACTATTTGAGGTGAGAGAGAACATTTGATGAAATCAGAAGAGATGAGAAATGAAGGATGTTCTTGAAAAATAGAAACTTTTGAGAGATCCTTTCCTAAGAACTTTCCAGTTTCTAGGGGTCACGTCCTACAGTCAACATGTGCTCTGATACCATTTCTGTAGCGACCCGACTCAAGACGAGTCAAGCCTCTGTGTTTCTGTGCCATCCCTGGATCAGTATGCTGGCACACACAGTACATCAATGTATATATCAAAGTGCAATCACATGTAAAATAGCATAAAACTGATATATACCTTAAATATCCCAGCGGAAGCGGTCAAGGGAGTGGAGTCCCAATAAACACCAACGGCAAGTTGAGTGTAGACCGTAACCCCGAATCGTACTCTTACTCGTCGAAGAAAAATATCTGCAACATAAGACGTTGCAGCCGTGTAGGTCAGCACATTGAATATGCCGGCAAGTCACATAAGAGAGGGGTGAAAAGTAATCATCTATACTATATGCATATATGGCAGGTGGGGCTATAAGTTTTTAGCGAAAAGCAAGTTTTCTCCTACATCAGAGGGGGCAAAAAGCAAAATGTTACTACATTGTTGGTTGTTAACGAGATGGTTTCGCCAACCAGTTCTCGTACCCAAGTTGTCAATAATTACCCTCATCAAATATATTTAATGGTGTTGAGAAATCCAGATAACTTCAGTTCCTTTGGCTCAAGTTGTCCATGACCGTGGACACGGCTAATCGATTAGGTTTGAGTACTCTGCAGAGTTTTGTGCACGTTCCCCACAAGATTTGATCGCCTCCGTGTATGTCCTCGCACTTCAGGGTGTTTGAAGACCGGATGATCAAAACATGGTCTTTCAACGGGTCCCTCTGAATCCCTGTCGGTGCCCATCCATTCCTACCGTTCTTCTACATCTGCTAGCACCGCCTGTCCAGAGTCGCCGTGTTGTCCAACCAAGCCAGAGCCCATAATGACTTGTGGCTGTGCAGGTAAGCCTTGGGTCTTGAAAATATCCGTCCGTCTCTTTGAGCCTGGGTGAAGCTTTCCGCAGGATGTCATGGCCGTCCCCAGCATCCCGGGTCATCCACTGGGTTCTCCAGGGAGCCGATCAACCGTCCTTCACCCAGAGTTGCATTGCGTCCGAGGTCTTGAAAATCTTGTCTTAACCGGTCTTGATTATTTAATCAACCTCGCATCACTCGTGTTATGCACTCAACCGAAATCCCGTCTACTCAAGCATAGAAATATAAAATTTGTCGTCCCGGGGCCAAGTATCGGGGTTGTTGTGTGCCTGCCACATGATACTACAATCTATACTAAAATTTCCAAGTACCTAAGCAGCATGCAATTGGGCATAGGATGGTAGAACTACGATGCATAAAACATAGGTGATAGTATGATCAAAGTGACTTGCCTGGTGATGTTGACGACGAAGAATTTCTTGAGAAATTTACTTGATAGACTACTTGTCACTCTCCGATGAATTCTATATAACAAACATATCATTCACATAAGCACTCATACTAGCAATCATTCTAGCAATTAAAACAAAAGAGAGAGCGAATAGGAATCCGAAGGAAACTTTAAATAAGACTAGAGAGTCCTCTACTACATCAAACACTAAATGATTTTTGTCCAACAGAAAATAATAACAAGGAACTAAGATATAAATCTAACTAAGATAAAATAAAGTATTTTTCACAAAACTTTTTGAAAGTATTCCCAAACGGGATTTGAAACAGTGCGGAAACCAATTGCAAGTTACTAAGTATTTTTCACAAAACTTTTTGAAAGTATTTTTCATATCAACCTTGGAAACACTTCCAACACGTATCGTCACCTCGCCTTTAGCTAGTCTCCGTTTATGCCGTAGCTTTCATTTCGTGTTACTAATCACTTAGCAAACCGAACCGGTATCCAATACCCTCGTGCTACTAGGAGTACTAGTAAAGTACACATCAACATCATGTATATCAAATATACTTCTTTCGACTTTTGCCAGCCTTCTTATCTACCAAGTATATAGAGTTGCTCCGCCTGAGTGACCGTTCCCCTCATAACAGAAGCACTTAGTCCCGGGCTTGGGTTTAATCTGGGGTCTCTTCATTAGTGCAGCAACTGCTTTGCCGTTTCACGAAGTATCCCTTCTAGCCCTTGCCTTTCTCGAAACTTAGTGGTTTTACTAACCATCAACTATTGATGCTCCTTCTTGATTTGTACTTTCGCAGTGTCAAACATCGCGAATCGCTCAAGGATTATTGTATCTATCCTTGATATGTTATAGTTCATGACGAAGCTCTCACAGCTTGGTGGAAGTGACTTTTGGAGAACCATCACTATCTTATCTGGAAGATCAACTCCCACTTGATTCAAGCGATTGTCGTACTCAGATAATCTGAGCACACGCTCAACGATTGAGCTTTTCTCCTTTACTTCGTGGACAAAGAATCTTGTCGGAGGTCTCATACCTCTTAACAAGGGCACAAGCATGAAATCACAATTTCATCTCTTTAGAACATCTCTTATGTTCCGTGACGTTTCAAAACGTCTTTGGCGCCTTGCTTCTAAGCCATTAAGTATTTTGTACTGAACTATCATGTAGTCATCAAAAACGTGTGTGTCGGATGTTCTCAACATCTATAGACGACGCTCGAGGTGCAGCACACCGAGTGGTGCATTTAAGGACATAAGCCTTCTGCGCAGCAACAAGGACAATCCTCGGCTTTACAGACTCAGTCTGCAAAGTTTGCTACTATCAACTTTCAACTAAATTTTCTCTAGGAACATATAAAACAGTAGAGCTATAGCGCAAGCTACATCGTAATTCGCAAAGACCATTAGACTATATTCATGACAATTACTTCAATTAATCATATTACTTAAGAACTCCCACTCAAAAAGTACATCTCTCTAGTCATTTCAGTGGTACATGATCCAAATCCACTATCTCAAGTCCGATCATCACGTGAGTCGAGAATAGTTTCAGTGGTAAGCATCTCTATACTAATCATATCAACTATACAATTCATGCTCGACCTTTTGGTCTCATGTGTTCCGAGGCCATGTCCGCACATGCTAGGCTCGTCAAGCTTAACCCGAGTGTTCCGCGTGTGCAACTGTTTTGCACTCGTTGTATGTGAATGTTGAGTCTATCACACCCGATCATCACGTGGTGTCTCGAAACAAAGAACTGTCGCAACGGTGCACAGTCGGGGAGAACACAATTTCGTCTTGAAATTTTAGTGAGAGATCACCTCATAATGCTACCGTCGTTCTAAGCAAGATAAGGTGCATAAAGGATTAACATCACATGCAATTCATAAGTGACATGATATGGCCATCATCATGTGCTTCTTGATCTCCATCACCAAAGCACCGGCACGATCTTCTTGTCACTGGCATCACACCATGATCTCCATCATCATGATCTCCATCAACGTGTCGCCATCGGGGTTGTCGTGCTACTCATGCTATTACTACTAAAGCTACGTCCTAGCAATATCGTAAACACATCTACAAGCACAAACGTTAGTTTAAAGACAACCCTATGGCTCCTGTCGGTTGCCGTACCATCGACGTGCAAGTCGATATTAACTATTACAACATGATCATATCATACATCCAATATATCACATCACATCGTTGGCCATATCACATCACAAGCATACCCTGCAAAAACAAGTTAGACGTCCTCTAATTGTTGTTGCATGTTTTACGTGGTGACCATGGGTATCTAGTAGGATCGCATCTTATTTACGCAAAAACCACAACGGAGATATATGAATTGCTATTTAACCTCATCCAAGGACCTCCTCGGTCAAATCCAATTCAACTAAAGTTGGAGAAACCGACACTCGCCGGTCATCTTTGAGCAACGGAGTTACTCGTAGCGATGAAACCAGTCTCTCGTAAGCGTACGAGTAATGTCGGTCCAAGACGCTTCAATCCAACAATACCGCGGAAACAAGAAAAGACTAAGGAGGGCAGAAAAACGCACATCACCGCCCACAAAAACTTTTGTGTTCTACTCGAGAAGACATCTACGCATGAACCTAGCTCTGATACCACTGTTGGGGAACGTCGCATGGGAAACAAAAATTTTCCTACGCGCACGAAGACCTATCATGGTGATGTCCATCTACGAGAGGGGATGAGTGATCTACGTACCCTTGTAGATCGTACAGCAGAAGCGTTAGAGAACGCGGTTGATGTAGTGGAACGTCCTCACGTCCCTCGATCCGCCCCGCGAACAATCCCGCGATCAGTCCCATGATCTAGTACCGCACGGACGGCACCTCCGCGTTCAGCACACGTACAGCTCGACGATGATCTCGGCCTTCTTGATCCAGCAAGAGAGACGGAGAGGTAGAAGAGTTCTCCGGCAGCGTGACGGCGCTCCGGAGGTTGGTGATGACCTTGTCTCAGCAGGGCTCCGCCCGAGCTCCGCAGAAACGCGATCTAGAGGAAAAACCGTGGAGGTATGTGGTCGGGCTGCCGTGGAAAAGTCGTCTCAAATCAGCCCTAAAACCTCCGTATATTTATCTCTGTCTTCAAAGCTTGAGCTGTGGCACCTCTGCAAATCAATGCTTCCCTCTGCGAAGGGCCTATCTATTTATGTTTCTGTTGAGTCATCCTCTTCTTCCAAAAATCACAAATTAGAGAGCACCTCGGTCATTTTTATGCTTTGATTTTAATTGTTATTGAGTATGACTGTGACTGGATCTTCTTTGCCATGAATTACAATGTTCAGTCAGCCCTTGGTCTTTGAAGGTGCTCTGCATTTATGTTTTGCGGTCTCAGAAAGAGCTAGCGAGATACCATCTATTCATATTGCTTCATGATTGTTTTGATTGAAGTGTTGACATTTGAAACTGATTATTATTGCTCGCTAGTTGATTTTGCCATTGATATGAGTTTGCCATGAGACCTAAATGACATTGCTTATGTGGTTAGCTTATGATCTTGTTGAAAAACTGAATATGAGTTAGACATAATTGCAACAACAAGATCAAACAGAGTTCGTAAAAGTTTTTTCTTTTGTCTCTTTCAGTTTGTCAACTGAATTGCTTGAGGACAAGCAAGGTTTTAAGCTTGGGGGAGTTGATACGTCTCCGTCGTATCTACTTTTCCAAACTCTTTTGTCCTTGTTTTGGAGTCAAGAAAAGACTAAGGAGGGAAGCAAAACGCACATCACCGCCCACAAAAAATTTTGTGTTCTACTCGAGATTATATCTACGCATAAACCTAGCTCACGATGCCACTGTTGGGGAACGTCGCATGGGAAACAAAAAATTTCCTATGCGCACGAAGACATATCATGGTGATGTCCATCTACGAGAGGGGATTTCCGATCTACGTACCCTTGTAGATCGCACAGCAGAAGCGTTAGTGAACGCGGTTGATGTAGTGGAACGTCCTCACATCCCTCGATTCGCCCCGCGAACCGTCCCACGAACCGTCCCGCGATCCGTCCCACGATCTAGTGCCGAATGGACGGCACCTCCGCGTTCAGCACACGTACAGCTCGACGATGATCTCGGCCTTCTTGATCCAGCAAGAGAGACGGAGAGGTAGATGAGTTCTCCGGCAGAGTGACGGCGCTCCGGAGGTTGGTGGTGATCTAATCTCAGCAGGGCTCCGCCCGAGCTCCTCACAAACGCGATCTAGAGGTAAAACCGTGGAGGTATGTGGTCGGGCTGCCGTGGCAAAAGTTGTCTCAAATCAGCCCTAATAGCTCCATATATATAGGAGGAGGGGAGGGGCGGCTTGCCTTGAGGAGGAGTCCCAAGGGCTGCGCCACCAAGGGGAGGAGGAGTCCTCCTCCAATCCTAGTCCAACTAGAATTGGAAGGTGGAGTCCTTCTCTTCTTTCCCACCTTTCCTTTTTTTCTTTCTCTTCTTTTGGTTTTTCTTTCTCTCTTGCGCAAGACAACCTTGGGCTGACCCCACCTACTTGGTGCGCCACCCCCAAGGTCCTTGGGCCCTCCCGGGTGGGTGCCCCCCCTCCCGGTGAAGATCCGGAACCCATTCGTCATTCCCGGTACATTACTGGTAATGCCCGAAAACCTTCCGGTAACCAAATGAAGTCATCCTATATATCAATCTTCATTTCCGGACCATTCCGGAAACCCTCGTGACGTCCGTGATCTCATCCGGGACTCCGAACAACATTCGGTAACCAACCATATAACTCTAATACGCATAAAACAACGTCGAACCTTAAGTGTGCAGACCCTGCGGGTTCAAGAACTATGTAGACATGACCCAAGTGACTCCTCGGTCAATATCCAATAGCGGGACCTGGATGCCCATATTGGATCCTACATATTCTACGAAGATCTTATCGTTTGAACCTCAGTGCAAAGGATTCATATAATCCCGTATGTCATTCCCTTTGTCCTTCGGTATGTTACTTGCCTGAGATTCGATCATCAGTATCTGCATACCTATTTCAATCTCGTTTACCGGCAAGTCTCTTTACTCGTTTCCGTAATACAAGATCCCGCAACTTACACTAAGTCACATTGCTTGCAAGGCTTGTGTGTGATGTTGTATTACCGAGTGGGCCCCGAGATACCTCCTCGTCACACGGAGTGACAAATCCGAGTCTTGATCCATACTAACTCAACGGACACCTTTGGAGATACCTGTAGAGCATCTTTATAGTCACCCAGTTACGTTGCGACGTTTGATACACATAAAGCATTCCTCCGGTGTCAGTGAGTTATATGATCTCATGGTCATAGGAACAAATACTTGAGACGCATAAAACAGTAGCAACAAAATGACACGATCAACATGCTACGTCTATTAGTTTGGGTCTAGTCCATCACATGATTCTCCTAATGATGTGATCCCGTTATCAAGTGACAACACTTGCCTATGGTCAGGAAACCTTGACCATCTTTGATCAACGAGCTAGTCAACTAGAGGCTTACTAGGGACAGTGTCTTGTCTATGTATCCACACATGCACTGTGTTTCCAATCAATACAATTATAGCATGGATAATAAACGATTATCATGAACAAAGAAATATAATAATAACTAATTTATTATTGCTCTAGGGCATATTTCCAACAAGTACTTACCACCGCTACACTACATCACCCTTTCCGCTTCGAGGGTACACCAACGCAAGGCTCCAAGGCCTTGGGGGAAACCCTTTGCATACTTGCCTAGGAAGTCCCTTAAGGCGTAGCCGCAGCCGAAGGATTCGTGGTGCCGTTACTGAGAAGTATGAAGCAACACTCCTATTTCTGGCGCCGTTGGAAGGTCTTTTGTTGCAGTAGCAGCAAGTTATTCTTAAGGATAGGATATTGTTCTAAGACAAATCTATCTATCTCATCGCTTTCATCCATATGCATATCATTTTCATGCTCAAGCAAGTATTGCTCTAAGGGATCAGTAGGAGGCACGACAATAGAGGCTAAGGCAATAGTTTCATCCCTACTAGGCAACTCCTTTTCATGAGGTTGTCTACCAAACTTAGAGAAACTGAACTCATGTGACACACCTTCAAAGCCAACAGTGACAGTTTGCTTCTCACAATCAATATGAGCATTGACAATATTGAGGAAGGGTCTGCCAAATTTGATGGGACAAAAGCTATCTTGTGGAGTAGCAAGAATGAGGAAATCAGCAGTATACTTCGTTTTACCACACAAGAATTCAACATCCCTAACAATTCCCACAGGCCAGATAGTATCTCTATTGGCAAGCTGAATAGTGGCATCAATAGGCTCTATGTCAACAGGTGCAATCTCATATTTGATTTCATCATATAAGGATTGAGGTATTGCACTAACACTAGCACCCACGTCACATAAACCATGATAACAATGATCTACTATCTTAACAAAAACCACAGGCATGCCAACAACATGCCTATGTTTGTTTATAACGTGAGGTTTAGCAATTCTAGCAACATCTTCACAAAAGTGAATATTATGTCCCTCAACATCGTCGGACAGAAGATCTTTGATAATAGCAATGCTAGGTTCAACTCTAATTTGCTCAGGGGGTGTAGGTGTTCTAATATAGCCTCTACATATCATAGTTGAAGCTTTAGAAAGATCCTTTATCCTAATAGGGAAAGGTGGTTTCTCAATGTAAGCACTGGGAACCACAGGATCATTATAGGCAATGACTTTCTCTTCAACTCGAGTGGGTTTAACTACATTGACTTCTAAAGGAGGATGATATTTGAACCACTTCTCTTTGGGGAGATCAATATGAGTTGCAAAATATTCAAATAATGAAGCTAGTATCTCAGAGTCAAGTTCATACTTAGCGCTAAAGTCACAAAAAGTAACGCAATCAAACGTGAAATTCATACCTGACTCCTTACCTTCTTCAAGCTCCCAATCTTCAGAGTTGCGTTTAATTCTCTCCAATGAATTCCACTTGAAGTCAATATCTCTCTTCATAAAAGAACAGGTACAAGAAGTGTCAAGCATGGTGCGATCATCATGAGAAAGCCGAGCATAGAGATTCTGAATGATAATTTCTCTCGAGAGCTCATGATTGGGGCATGAATATAGCATTGATTTAAGCCTCCCCCAAGCTTGAGCGATGCTTTCTCTGTCACGAGGCCAAAAATTATAAATATAATTCCGATCACGATGTACTAAATGCATAGGATTAAACTTTTGATGAAATTCCAATTTCAACCGATTGTAGTCCCATGATCCAGTATCATCACATAGCCTATACCATGTCAACGCCTTATCCTTCAAAGATAAAGGAAAGACCTTCTTCTTGACCTCATCATTGGGCAAACCTGCAAGCTTAAATAAACCACAAACTTCATCTACATAGATCAGATGCAAGTCTGGATATGATGTTCCATCTCCTGTAAAAGGATTAGCGAGCAGTTTCTCAAGCATACCCGAAGGAAATTCAAAGAAAATATTTTCAGTCCGTGCAGCAGGTTGAGGAGCAACTTTTTGTGCTTCCATTCGAGGTGAAGATACCCCAAACAAGCCCCTCAAAGGATTAGTATCCATAGTGACAAGTGACAATAAATTTCAGCACACTATATGAATGTTTCCTTACCAAGTTCCACTTACCAAAGGCGCTTCACTCCCCGGCAACGGCGCCAGAAAAGAGTCTTGATGACCCACAAGTATAGCGGATCAAGCGTAGTCCTTTCGATAAGTAAGAGTGTCGAACCCAACGAGGAGCGGAAGGATCTGACAAGTGGTTTTCAACAAGGTAAAATCTGCAAGCACTGAAATTGTCGGTAATAAGTGATTGTGTGGTGAGATGATTCATAGCAAGCAACAAGTAACAAAAGGAGAAACGGTGCAGCAAAGTGGCCCAATCCCTTTTGTAGCAAGGGACAAGCCTGGACAAAGTCTTATCGGAGGAAAAACGCTCCCGAGGACACACGGGAATTTCTGTAATGCTAATTTCATCATATTCATTTGATTCGCGTTTGTTACTTTGATAGTTTGATATGTGGGTGGACCAGCGCTTGGGTACTGCCCTTACTTGGACAAGCATCCCACTTATGATTAACCCCTCTTGCAAGCATCCGCAACTAGGAAAGAAGAATCAAGACAAAGTCTAACCATAGCATTAAACTAGTGGATCCAAATCAGCACCTTACGAAGCAACGCATAAACTAGGGTTTAAGCTTCTGTCACTCTAGCAACCCATCATCTACTTACTACTTCCCAATGCCTTCCTCTAGGCCCAAATAATGGTGAAGTGTTATGTAGTCGACGTTCACATAACACCACTAGAGGAAAAACAACATACAACATATCAAATTACCGAACGAATACCAAATTCACATGACTACTATTAGCACGACTTATCCCATGTCCTCAGGAACAAAAGTAACTACTCACAAAGCATAATCATATTCATGACCAGAGAGGTAATGAGTAGCATCAAGGAGCTGAACATAAACTCTTCCACCAAATAATCCAACTAGCATCAACTACAAAGAGTAATCAACACTACTAGCAACCTTACAAGTACCAGTTGGAGTCGCGAGACGGAGATTGGTTACAAGTGATGACCTAGGGTTTGGAGATGAGATGGTACTAATGAAGATGTTGATGGTGACGAGTCCCCTCCGATGAGAGGAGTATTGGTGATGACGATGGCGATGATTTCCCCCTCCGGGAGGGAAGTTTCCCCGGCAGGATCGTGCTGCCAGAGCTCTAGATTGGTTCTGCTAAAGTTCCGCCTCGTGGCGGCGGCGAAACCACGAAAAAGCTCCACTTTGATTTTTTCCTGGATGAAACCCTTCATATAGCAAAAGAGGGGGGCAAGTGGGCCTGCAGGGTGCCCACAAGCCCCCATGGCGCGACCTGGGGGTGCCACGCAGTGCAGGCTTGCGGCCACCCCCTGGCGCCCCTCTGGCTCTTCTTCGGCCCAGTATTTTTGATAAATCGGGAAAAAAATCCTCGTTGATTTTTACGGCGTTTGGAGTTGTGAAGAATAGGTATCTCAACTTTGCTCCACTTTCAGGCCAGAATTCTAGTTGCCGGCATTCTCCCTCTTCATGTAAACCTTGCAAAATAAGAGAGAAAAGGCATAAGAATTTTACCGTGAAGTGAAATAACAGCCCAAGAAAGGATAAATAACAACATGAAAACATGATGCAAAATGGACGTATCACCCGTGTGTCTCCGAAACACCAAGGGAGTCATTCACTCAGCCATAAAACCTCTACCGATTCGGGGGCTATTGACGGCGTTATACTTAAGGGGTAGGCCTATGGACTTGTTTCCATAGGGCCCACCTAATTACCCATACGGACATCAGTGTCCTACAATTCATCGTGATAGTATCAACCTCATTCGGTCATTGTGTTCTCACTCGGTCACGTGAGGTCACTCAGTCTACTTTGCGGCAATCGGACGATCCCAGCACTCGGCCCATAGCAAGGCAGGGACAATGAAGGGACTACAATGTCTAAGGACTTAAACAGATGCGTGAAGGCCCATGAAGGCCCGCGTTACCAGTAACGCCAGGGATTAAGTCCGTCGTTACTCATAACTTCCCTCTTTATTATCATTTATTGCCTTGTAATGGTGCTCGACCAGTCGTGGCAGCCAATATATAAGCTACTCCGGGGCACCGGCTCAAGGTTTAGCACTTCTATTCTTTTACACCCCCTATAAGCAAGCATCAGCCTCCGGGCTCGAGACGTAGGGCTAATACCACATGCAAGTGGGGCCTGAACTCGTAAATCCGAGTGCATCCGCTGCTCCTAGCTATACTTCGCCCCTTAGTTCGTATCCCAAGTACTATTGTCAGGATCATTCCCACGACAACGCCCTCATGGTCCCCTCCAACATGAGGGGCAAATGTTTCATAGTGACGCAGTCATCGCCGCCGTCGATCTGGACGGCCATTCGGTAGTTTTCCAGCCAGATCTCTGGCTTTGACTCGCCATTGAATTTACCAATCCCTATGGAGAACCGGTAGTTGGAGGAGATTTCGGCCTCTCGGATGTGTCGGCTGAAGCACTAGAGGCCGGACACTCCCCGACCAGCTCACGATCGATCGATCACTTGTTGCATGATGATAGACCGAGCATTGAACTCAGGGGCCCAGTAGTAGCCACCCTCATTACCCCGGCGCTGATTGGGGCTTGGCATGTGGTCATGAGGAAGACGATTGAGTGAGCCACTCCCCTAAGGGTGTGACCTGCTTCGGTCCCGATGACCCTGCCTCGAGTCTCCCTGCGGGCCTCTCAGAGGAGGAGGAGACCTTTGGCGTCATCTGTGCATGTGCGGGTTGTGAGCGAACTGCACGGTGTCCGTCTAGACTGACTTGCTGTGAATGCGGTGCCGCCATTGCGACACTACAAAATTCTGCTGCATGGCCGTCTTCAGCAGAGCCTGAATCAGCCAAATGCCTTCTCCGGCCACGCTGTCACTCGGCCGAATGGAATCAGCGATCCGAGTGGCAGCGACCAGGTTGAGCAGAGGACTCCGCATCACCTCAATTGTTGGGGAACATAGCATGGGAAACAAAATTCGTACGCACACGCAATACCTATCATGGTGATGATCATCTATGAGAAGGGAGAATGAATCTACATACCCTTGTAGATCGCTAAGAGGAAGCGTATATAACGTGGTTGATGTAGTGGAACGTTTCCGCGATTCAAATCACCGTCGTCCCACGATCTCATCACGATCCATCCCGCGATCTCATCACGATCCGTCCCGCGAACTTCGTCACGATCCGTCCCGCGATCTTCATCACGATCCTTCCCGATCTAGTACCGAACGGACGGCACCTCCGCGTTCAACACACGTACATCTCGATGATGATCTCCACCTTCTTGATCGAGCAAGAGTGGGCATAGAGGTAGATGAGTTCTCCAACACGGCGGCATGGTGGTGTTGCTATTCCAGCAGGGCTTCGCCTAAGCACCGCTGAAACTAGAGGAGAAACAGATTTAGAGAGAAAGGGCAGCACGTGGCTGTTTTCTATTATCTCAAAACCCCTCAAAACCCTTAGTATATATAGGAGGAGGGGAGGGAGAGGGCTGCGCCCTAGGGCTGCTTCTTTCTTCCCTTGTGCAAGGGAGAGAGGTGGAGTCCCACTCCAATCCTATTTGGAGTAGGATTCCTCCTTCCCACTTGGAAACTCTTTCCACCTTGTGTATTTTCCTTCTCAAACCTTATGGGCCTTAGTGGGAACTTATTCCAGCCCACTAGGGGTTGGTTTATCTCTTCCCATAGCCCATGAGGCCCCTTGGGGCGTGACACCCCTCCCGATTGTCCCTGGTACCCCTCCCGGTACTCCCGTTACACTACTGATGAGCCCGAAACTTTTCCGGTGACCAAAACAGGACTTCCTATATATCAATCTTTACATGTGGACCATTCTTGAGCTCTCCATGACGTCCTGGATCTCATCGGGGACTCCGAACAACCTTCAGTCACCAACACCTATAACTCAACTATACCGAAACGTCACCGAACCTTAAGTGCGCACACCCTGCGGGTTCGAGAACTATGCAGACATGATCTGAGACACTCTTCGGTCAATAACCAATACCGGGACCTGGATGTCCATATTGGCTCCCACATGTTCTACAAAGATCTCTATCGGTTGAACCTCTATGTCAAGGATTCAGTTAATCCCGTATGTTGTTCCCTTTGTCCTTCGGTATGTTACTTCCCCGAGATTCGATTGTCGGTATCTCCATACCTAGTTCAATCTCGTTACTGGCAAGTCTCTTTACTTGTTCCGTAATACAAGATCCCATGACTAACTCCTTAGTCGCATTGCTTGCAAGGCTTATTGTGATGTTGTATTACCGACTGGGTCCCGACATACCTCTCTGTCACACGGAGTGACAAATCCCAGTCTTTATCCATGCCAACGTGCTACCTCTTGAGCCTCCGTTGGTTTTTTCCTTGAAGAGGAAAGGGTGATGCAGCACAGTAGCAGTAAGTATTTCCCTCAGTTTGAGAACCAAGGTATCAATCGAGTAGGAGTATCAAGACAAGTCTCCAAAGTACCTGCGCAAAAACAAACAAACTTGCACCCAACGCTATAAAGGGGTTGTCAATCCCTTCACGATTAATTGCAAGGTGAGATCTAAAGGTGGAAAGTGCAACAAAGTAAAAGCGTAGAGGTGAAAATATGATGTGAAATAGATCCGGGGGCCATAGTGTTCACTAGAGGCTTCTCTCATGATAGAAGTATTACGGTGGGTGAACGAATTACTGTCGAGCAATTGATAGAACCGCGCAAAGTCATGGTGATATCTAAAGCAATGATCATACGTATAGGCATCACGTCCGAGGCAAGTAGACTGATACTGTGTGGATCTACTACTATTACTCCACACATCGACCGCTATCCAGCATGCATCTAGTGTATTGAGTTCATAACGAACAGAGTAACGCCTTAAGCAAGATGACATGATGTAGAGGGATAAATTCATGCAATAGATATAAACCCCATATTTTTACCCTTGATGGCAACAACACGATGCGTGCCTCGCTACCCCTTCTGTCACTGGGTGAGGACACCGCACGGTATGAACCCAAAACCAAGCACTTCTCCCATTGCAAGAATTATAGATCAAGTTGCCCAAACGAAACCCACAACTCGAAGAGAATTACAAGGATACGAAATCATGCATATAAGAGATCAGAGGAGACGAAAATAATATTCATAGATAATCTGATCATAAATCCACAATTCATCGGATCTCAACAAACACACCGCAAAAGAAGATTACATCGGATAGATCTCCACGAAGATCATGGAGAACTTTGTATTGAAGATCCAAGACAGAGAAGAAGCCATCTAGCTACTAGCTATGGACCCGAAGATCTGTGGTGAACTACTCACACATCATCGGAGAGGCAATGGTATTGATGAAGAAGCCCTCCGTGTCCGAATCACCCCTCCGGCAGGGCACCAGAACATGCCCCAGATGGGATCTTGCGAAGACAGAAGCTTGCAGCGACGGAAGAGTATTTTCGTGGCTCCCTCTAGCAGTTTCAGATTTTTGGAGAATTTATAGGTGGAAGAAGTAGGGCAAAGGAGCCACGGGGGGCCCACAAGCCTGCTAGGCGCCCCCCCGGACGCGCCTAGGGGGCTTGTGACCTCCCCCGGGGTCCTTTGCCTTGGTTCTCAAGTTACCTGCGTATCTTCTGTTATGGAAAAAATCATTCCGCGGGTTTTAGTCCGTTTGTACTCCTTGTAATATTCTCCTCTGAAAAAGGTCAAAAACACGGAAAAAACAGGAACTGGCACTTGGCACTGAGTTAATAGGTTAGTCCCAGAAAAGATATAAAATAGCATATTCATGCATATAGAACATCCAAAGTTGACAAGATAATAGCATGGAACCATCAAAAATTATAGATACGTTTGAGACGTATCAACCATCCCCAAGCTTAACTCCTGCTCATCCTCGAGTAGGGAAGTGATAAAGACTGAATTTTTGATGTGGAATGCTACCTAACATATTTTTGCTTTGTAACTTCTTTCTTGTGACATGAATTCTCAGATCCGTAAGATTCAAAGCAATAGTTTACTATTTACATGAAAACAATAATACTTCAAGCAAACTAGCAAGGCAATCATGAACTTTTGAAATAACAAGGCCAAAGAAAGTTATCCCTACAAAATCATATAGTCTGGCTTTGCTCCACCATCCCCACACAACGAATTTAAATCATGCACAACCCCGGTATTGGCCAAGTAATTGTTTTCGCACTCTTACTTTCTCAAACCTTTTCAACTCTCACGTAATACATGAGCGTGAGCCATGGATATAGCACTATAGGTGGAATATAGTGTGGTGGAGGTTGTGAGGCAAAAAGGAGGAGATGGTCACATCGACTCGGTGTATCAATGGGCTATGGAGATCCCCATTAATAGATATCAATGTGAATGAGTAGGGATTACCATGCAATGGATGCATGAGAGCTATAAGTGTGTGAAAGCTCAAAAGGAAAACTAGTGGGTGTGCACCCAACTTGCTTGCTCACGAAGACCTAGGGCAATTTTGAGGAAGCCCATCATTGGAATATACAAGCCAAGTTATATAATGAAGATTCCCACTAGTATATGGAAGTGTCAAAACAAGAGACTCTCTATCATGAAGAACATGATGCAATTTTGAAGCACAAGTGTGGAAAAGATAGTAGCATTGTCCCTTCTCTCTTTTTATCTCTCTATTTTTTTGTGGCTCTTTGGCCTCTTTTCATATATTTTTTTTGGTGGGCATCTTTGGCCTCTTTTTTATTTTTTTTATTTCCTCACATGGGACAATGCTCTAATAATGATGATCATCACACTTTTATTTACTCACAGCTCAATGCTTGGAACAATGATGACTCTATAGGAAATGCCTCCGGCAGTGTACCGGGATGAACAACAATG
Organism: Hordeum vulgare subsp. vulgare; assembly: GCF_904849725.1. Taxonomy (NCBI): domain Eukaryota; kingdom Viridiplantae; phylum Streptophyta; class Magnoliopsida; order Poales; family Poaceae; genus Hordeum; species Hordeum vulgare. Next base: position 105,477,440 of record NC_058519.1, on the reverse strand, counting down.
TAGCTTGGTGTATGATGTTGAAACATCTTGCTAGCTATCTTACGATCATGCAATGGCAATATTAAAGTGACGGCACAAGTCGTGAGACGGAACGGTGGGAGTTGCATGGCAATATATCTCGGAATGGCTATGAAAAGGCCATAATAGGTAGGTATGGTGGTTGTTTTGAGGAAGGTATATGGTGGGTTTGTGCACCGGTGAAAGTTGCGCGGCACTAGAGAGGCTAGCAATGGTGGAAGGTGAAAGTGCATCTATACCATGGACTCACATTAGTCATGAAGAACTCATATACTTATTGCAAAAGTTTTATTAGTAATCGAAACAAAGTGCTAAACGCATACTCTTAGGGGAAGGGTTGGTAGGTGTTAACCATCGCGCGATCCCGACGGCAACACAAAGGATGGAAATCAATAAATCAATTATGCTCTGACTTCCTAACATAGTGGTTCACCATACGTGCATGTTACGGGAATCACTAACTTCAACACCAATATTTCTAGATTCACAACACCCTACTAACATAACTCTAATATTACCAAATCCATGTCTCAAAACTAATTGTGAGGAATCAAACTTCTCTTACTAATCAATGCAGATGAATATGGAAGTTTTTATTATATCCTCTTTGGATGGCTATCATCTTTAGGACTCTTTCATGGCACACGCCAACTACCAAGTTACTCACAGAGAGCACTCTCAAAAATATATAAGTGAAGATCGAGAGTTCTTATTTCTCCAAAATATGACACCGCCGTGCTCTAAAAAGATCTAAGTGGAGCACTAGAGCAAAGTTATCTAGCTCAAAAGATATAAGTGAAGCTCAATGAGTATTCTAGCAAATTCACGATGAGTGCATGTCTCTCTCAAAAAGGTGTGCAGCAAGGATGATTGTGACACAACAAAAAGAAAAGACTCCTATAATACATGACGCTCCAAGCAAAACACATATCATGTGGAGAATAAAATTATAGCTCCAAGTAACGTTACCGATGGATTGAAGACGAAAGAGGGGATGCCTTCCCGGGGCATCCCCAAGCTTAGGATTTTTGGTGTCCTTGAATTTGGCTTGGGATGCCTTGGGCATACCCAAGCTTGATCTCTTTCCACTCTTTATCCCATTGTCCATGAGAACATCATCCAAAACCTGAAAACTTCACAACACAAAACTTAAACAGAAACTCGTGATATCATTAGCATAAGAAAACAAACTACCAACTCTTTAGGTATTGTAGTAAACTTAATTTCTATTTATATTGGTGTTATATTAATGTATTCTCACTTTTCCATGGCTAGTACCCCCGATATTATCCATAGTTTCATCAAAATAAGCAATCAACACAACAAAAATAGAATCTGTCAAAAACAGACCAGTCTGTAGCAATCTGTATACTTCGTATACTTATGGTATCTAACAAATTCTGAAAAATTATTACAATTAGGGAAATTGGCATATCAACCAGCAGTGAAAATAATAAACTCAAAAGCTCTTTCTGGATAGGAATTAAAATAGTTTCGTGAGCGCAAAGTTTTTGTCTTTTTCAGCAAGATCAAACAACCAACACCAAAACTAGTCATAAAGGTTTTACTTGGCTCAAACACAAAAAACACAATCATAATAGAATTATGATGGTGTGGACACAACAAAACAGAAAGCAAAAAAGAAAAGATAAATTCATTGGGCTGCCTCCCAACAAGCGCTATTATTTAACGCCCTCAGCTAGGCATAAGGCGATAGAATCAAGTATCGTCGTCTTTGGTGCTCAAACCATAAGTAGCCCTCATCATGGATTCATAAGGCAAAATTATTTTCTTTCTAGGAAAATGTTCCATGCCCTTCTTTAATGGAAATTGAAATCTAATATTCCCTTCCTTCATATCGATGATATCACCAATAGTCCTAAGGAAAGGTCTACCAAGAATGATGGGACATGTCGGATTGCAATCAATATCAAGCACAATGAAATCTACGGATACATAGTTCCTATTTGCAATAATAAGAACATCATTGATCCTTCCCATAGGTTTCTTAACAGTAGAATCCACAAGATGCAAATTAAGAGAGCACTCATCAATCTCGTTGAAGCCTAGAACATCACATAAAGACATTGGAATAGCGGAAACACTAGCACCCAAATCGCACAAAGCATTGCATTCATGGTTTTTAATCTTGATTTTGATAGTAGGTTCCCACTCATCATGAAGTTTTCTAGGAATAGATACTTCCAACTCAAGTTTCTCTTCAAGAGATTTCATCATAGCACCAATGCTATGATCGCTAAAGGCTTTATTTTGGCTATAAGCATGTGGAGAGTTTAGCATGGATTGCATCAAGGAAATACATTCAATAAAAGAGCAACTGTCATAATTGAATTCCTTGAAATCCAAAGTAGTAATTTCATCACTACTCAAAGTTTTGATACCCTCTACTCCACTTTCAATGCTTTTAGCATCAAGGTAGATAGACTCCGAATCATTGGGGGCATTTCTCAACCAAAATGGATTCATATCCAGCCCCATCATCATTAGGTTTGACATTAGAAAACAAGGGTTCAATAGGAGTCACACCAAGCACTTTAAGATCTTCGTGATTCTCATCACGAGAACATGCCTTTTTAAGCCATTCATGTCTAGCACGAATTTGGGCGGTTCTTTCTTTACTCTCATTCATGGAAACACGCATAGCTTTCAAAGTTTCTTCCATATTAATCATGGGAGTAGCACATCTCAGTTTCAAAGCATCAATATCAAGAGACATTCTATCAACGGTCCTAGCCAAGTCATCAATTTTGAGCAGTTTTTTCTTCTATGGACGCACTGAAAATCATTTGTGAGTTGATAAACTCTTTAATATTACTCTCAAGATCAGAGGGTAATTTATTGTAATTTCCATGAGCATTGTTGTACGAATTACCAAAGTTATTAGAGGGAATACTAGGAAAAGGCCTAGTATTAAAGTTACCTCTATAAGCATTGTTGTTGCCAAAACTATTCCTACCAACAAAATTAACATCCAAGCTCTTATTGCTATTCTCAATCAAGGAATACAAATGCATATCATTTGGATCTAGAGGAGCACCTTTACTAGCAAACAATTTCATTAACTCATCCATCTTAGCACTCAAAGAGTTAATTTCTTCTATAGCATGCACTTTTTTACTAGTAGGTGACCTTTCAATGTGCCATTGAGAATACTTTGTCATGATATTGTCTGGGAGTTTTGTGGCTTCTCCTAATGTGATTTCCATGAAAGTTCCGCCGGAGGCGGAATCCAAGATATTTCTAGAAGTAAAATTCAAACCAACATAGAAGATTTGTAATCATCCGAAGACTCAAGCCATGAGCAGGACAATTTCTAATCATCAATTTCATTCTCTCCCAAGATTGTGCAACATGTTCATGATCAAGTTTCTTAAAATTCATGATATCATTACGGAGAGAGATAATCTTAGCCGGTGGAAAATACTTGGATATATAAGCATCTTTACACTTGTTCCAAGAATCAATACTATTTTGGGGCAAAGATGAAAACCAAGTTTTTGCTCGATCTCGCAATGAGAACGGAAATAGCTTCAATTTAATCACAGCATTATCCACATCTTTATTCTTTTGCATATCGCATAACTCAATGAATGTATTAAGATGGAATGCGGCATCTTCACTAGGAAGGCCAGAAAATTGCTCTTTCATAACAAGATTCAGCAAAGCAGCATTGATTTCCTATGATTCCGCACTAGCGGCGGGAGCAATCGGAGTACTAATAAAATAATTATTATTAGTATTCGAGAAGTCACACAATTTGGTGTTTTCAGTCATGGTGACTTCACCAAGCAGACAAGCACACAAGCGAACAGAAAGCGAGCGAAAGAAAAGGGCGAACGAAAAAGGCAAATATTTTTGTAAATTTTTGTTTTTCAAAAGTGGGGGAGAGGAAAACGAGAGGCAAAAGGCAAAAAGTAAATGCAAGAGATGAGTTTGCGACAGTTACTTGGATAAGCTTCACTTAGAATAGTCCCCAGGCGCCAGAAATTGACACGTTGAAGGGAGACTATTCTTGACTTGATAGTCCCCGAGAATGGCGCCAGAAATTCTTCTTCATACCTCTTGAGCTTGCGTTGGTTTTTCCCTTGAAGAGGAAAGGGTGATGCAACACAGTAGCAATAAGTATTTCCCTCAGTTTGAGAACCAAGGTATCAATCGAGTAGGAGTATCAAGACAAGTCTCCAAAGTACCTGCGCAAAAACAAACAAACTTGCACCCAACGCTATAAAGGGGTTGTTAATCCCTTCACGATTAATTGCAAGGTGAGATCTAAAGGTGGAAAGTGCAACAAAGTAAAAGCGTAGAGCTGAAAATATGATGTGAAATAGATCCGGGGGCCATAGTGTTCACTAGAGGCTTCTCTCATGATAGAAGTATTACGGTGGGTGAACGAATTACTGTCGAGCAATTGATAGAACCGCGCAAAGTCATGGTGATATCTAAAGCAATGATCATACGTATAGGCATCACGTCCGAGGCAAGTAGACTGATACTGTGTGGATCTACTACTATTACTCCACACATCGACCGCTATCCAGCATGCATCTAGTGTATTGAGTTCATAACGAACAGAGTAACGCCTTAAGCAAGATGACATGATGTAGAGGGATAAATTCATGCAATAGATATAAAACCCATATTTTTACCCTTGATGGCAACAACATGATGCGTGCCTCGCTACCCCTTCTATCATTGGGTGAGGACACCGCACGGTATGAACCCAAAACCAAGCACTTCTCCCATTGCAAGAATTATAGATCAAGTTGGCCAAACGAAACCCACAACTCGAAGAGAATTACAAGGATACGAAATCATGCATATAAGAGATCAGAGGAGACTCAAATAATATTCATAGATAATCTGATCATAAATCCACAATTCATCGGATCTCGACAAACACACCGCAAAAGAAGATTACATCGGATAGATCTCCATGAAGATCATGGAGAACTTTGTATTGAAGATCCAAGAGAGAGAAGAAGCCATCTAGCTACTAGCTATGGACCCAAAGGTCTGTGGTTAACTACTCACGCATCATCGGAAAGGCAATGGTGTTGATGAAGAAGACCTCCGTGTCCGAATCCCCCCTCCGGCAGGGCAGCAGAACGTGCCCCAGATGGGATCTTGCAGAGACAGAAGCTTGCGGCAGCGGAAAAGTATTTTCGTGTCTCCCTGTGGCAGTTTCAGATTTTTGGAGAATTTATAGGCGGAAGAAGTCGGGCAAAGTAGCCACGGGGGGCCACAAGCCTGCTAGGCGCGCCCCCAGGCCGCGCCTAGGGGCTTGTGACCTCCCCCGGGGTCCTTTGCCTTGGTTCTCAAGTTCCCTGCGTATCTTCTATTACGGAAAAAAATCATTCCGCGGGTTATATTCCGTTTGGACCCCGTTTAATATTCTCCTCTAAAAAAGGTCAAAAACACGGAAAAAATAGGAACTGGCACTTGGCACTGAGTTAATAGGTTAGTCCCAAAAAACATATAAAATAGCATATTCATGCATACAAAACATCCAAAGTTGACAATATAATAGCATGTTACCATCAAAAATTATAGATACATTGGAGACGTATCACAACCCAACAGACACCTTTGGAGATACCTACTGAGCACCCTTATAGTCACCCGGTTACGTTGCGACGTTTGATAACCCACAAGGTATTCCTCCGATGTTCAGGAGTTGCATGATCTCATGGTCATAGGAACAGATACATTGACATGCAAAAAACAATAGCAATAAACTGACACGATCATATGCTACGTTCATAGTTTTGGGTCTTGTCCATCACATCATTATCCTAATGATGATCCCGTTATCAAGTGACAACACTTGCCTATGGCCAGGAAACCTTGACCATCCTTGATCAATGAGCTAGTCAACTAAAGGCTCACTAGGGACAGTGTGTTGTCTATGTATCCACACATGTATTTGAGTTTCCAGTCAATAAAATTCTAGCATGGATAATAAACGATTACCATGAACAAGGAAATATAATAATAACCAATTCATTATTGCCTCTAGGGCATATTTCCAACAGTCTCCCACTTGCGCTAGAGTCAATAATCTAGTTCACATCACTATGTGATTGTAATGAATCTAACACCCATATAGTTATGGGTTCGATCATGTGTTGCTTGTGAGAGAGGTTTTCAGTCAATAGGTCTGAACCTTCCAGATCCTTGTGTGCTTTACCAATCTCTATGTCATCCTATAGATGCTGCTACCACGCACCATTTGGAACTATTCCAAATGACTGCTCCACTATACGAATCCGGTTTACTTACTCAAAGTTATCCGGATTAGTGTCAAAGCTTGTATCGGCGTAACCCTTTACAACGAACTATTTTGACACCTCCATAATCGAGAAAAATTACCTTAGTCCACAATTTACTAAGGAGAAATTTTGACCGCTGCCCAGTAATCCAATCCTGGATCACTTTCGTACCCCTTGGCAGATTCATGGCAAGGCACCAAGCAAGTGTGGTACACAGCATAGCATACTATAGAGCCTATGGCTAAGGCATAGGGGACGACCTTCGTCCTTTCTCTTTTTTCTGCCGTGGTCGGGCTTTGAGTCTTACTCAAATTCACACCTTACAACACAACCAAGAACTCATTCTTTGCTGATATATTTCAAACTCCTTCAAAAACTTGTCAGGGCATGCATTTCATTGAAAGTTCTATCAAGGGTTTTGATCTATCTCTATATATCTTGATGCTCAACATTCAGGTAGCTCTATCTAGGTTTTCCTTTGAAAAAGTCCTTTCAAACAACCCTTTATGCTTTCCAGAAATTCTACATTACTTCCGGTCAACAATATGTCAACCACATATACTTATCAGAAATTCTATAGTGCTCCCACTCACTTCTTTGGAAATACAAGTTTCTCACAAACCTTCTATAAACCCAAAAACTTTGATCATCTCAATAAAGTGTATATTCCAACTCCGAGATGCTTGCACCAGTCCATAGAAGGATCGCAGGAGCTTGCATACTTGTTAGCATCCTTAGGATCGACAAAACCTTCCCGTTGTATCACATACAACCTTCCCTGAAGGAAACCGTCGAGGAAACAATGTTTTGACATCCTATGTGCAATATTTTATAAATAATGCAGCAACTACTAACATAATTCCAACATACTTTTAGCATCGCTACGAGTGATAAAGTGTCATCAAAGTCAACTCTTTGAACTTGTCGGAAACATCTTTGCTACAAGTCGAGCTTTTCTTAATGGTGACTTTTCACCATCATCATGTGTCGTCCTTTTAAAGATCCATATGTACTTAATAGTCTTACGACCATCAAGTAATTCTTCCAAAGTCTACACTTTGTTTTATACACGGATCCTCTCTCGGATTTCATGGCCTCCAGCCATTTTCCAGAATCCGGGCCCATCATCGATTCTCCATAGCTCGTAGATTCATTTGTTGTCCAACAACATGACCTCCAAGACAGGGTTAACGTACCACTCTGTAGCAGTACGTGACCTTGTCGGCCTACGAGGTTAGCAGTAACTTGATCCGAAGCTTAATGATCACTATCATCACTTTCCACTTCAATTGGCATAGGCGCCACAGGAACAACTTCATGCGCCCTGCTACACACTCGTTGAAGTGACGGTTGAGTAACCTCATCAAGTTCCACCACCCTCCCACTCAATTCTTTCAAGAGAAACTTTTTCTCGAGAAAGGAACCGTCTCTAGAAACAAACACTTTGCTTCCGGATCTGAGATAGGAGGTATTCCCAACTGTTTGGAGTGTCCTATGAAGATGCATTTATCCGCTTTGGGTTCGAGCTTATCATGCTGAAACTTTTCCACATAATCATCGCAGCCCCAAACTTTTAAGAAATGACACCTTAGGTTTCTCCAAACTATAGTTCACACAGTGTCATCTCAACGGAAATACGTGGTGCCCTATTTAAAGTGAATGTGGTTGTCTCTAATGCATAACCCATAAACGATAATGGTAATTCGATAAGAGACATCATAGTATGCACCATATCAAATAGGGTGCGGCTATGACGTTCGGATACACCATCACACTATGGTGTTCTAGGTGGCATGAGATGTGGAACAATTTTCACATTTGTCTTAATTGTGTACCAAACTCGCAACTCAGATATTCATCTCTATGATCATATCGTAGACATGTTACCCTCTTGTCACGACGATCTTCAACTTCACTCTGAAACTACTTGAACCTTTCAATAATTCAGACATGTGTTTCATCAAGCAAATACACTAGTATCTACTCAAATCATCTGTGAAGTAAGAACATAACGATGTCCACTCCGTGCCTCAGCACTCACTGGACTGTATACATCCAAATGTATTACTTCCAATAAGTTACTTTCTAGTTCCATCTCACTGGAAAACGAGGCCTTCAGTCATCTTGCCCATGTGGTATGATTTGCATGTCTCAAGTGATTCGAAATCAAGTGAGTCCAAACGATCCATCTGCATGGAGTTTCTTCATGCGCTTTATACCAACATGACTCAAGCGGCAGTGCCACAAGTAAGTGGTACTATCATTACTACTTTGTATCTTTTGGCATCAATATTATGAACATGTGTAGCACTACGATCGAGATTCAATAAACCATTGAAGGTATTTATTCAAGCAAAAAGAATGACCATTATTCTCTTTAAATGAATAATCGTATTGCAATAAACACGATCTAATCATGTTCATGCTCAACGCAAACACCAAATGACAATTGGGTTTAACACTAATCCCGATGGTAGAGGGAGCGTGCGATGTTTGATCACATCAACCTTAGAATTACTTCCAACACACATCGTCACCTCACCCTTGCTAGTATCCATTCAATCCGTAGCTATAATTTAGAGTTACTAACACTTAGCAACTGAACCGGTATCTAATACCCTGGTGCTACTAGGAGTACTAGTAAGGTACACATCAATATCACGTATATCCAATATACTTTTGTTGACTTTGCCAGCCTTCTCATCTACCAAGTATCTAGGGTAGTTCCGCTTAAGTGAGCGTTCCTCTCACTACAGAAGCACTTAGTCTCGGGTTTGGGTTCAACTTGGTTTTCTTCACTAGAGCAGCAACTGGTTTGCCATTTCATGAAGTATCCCTTATTGCCCTTGCCCTTCTTGAAACTAGTGGTTTTACTAACGATCAACAATTGATGCTCCTACTTGATTTCTACTTTTGCAGTGTCAAACATTGCAAATAGCTCAAGGATCATCATATGTATCCTTGATATGTTATAGTTCATCACGAAGCTCTAGTAGCTTGGTGGCAGTGACTTTGAAGAACCATCACTATCTCATCTCAAAGATTAACTCCCACTCGATTCAAGCGATTGTAGCACTCAGACAGTCTGAGCACACACTCAACGATTCAGATTTCCTCCCTTACTTTGTAGACAAAGAATCTTTTCGAAGGTCTCATACCTCTCAACAAGGGCACGAGCATGAAATCCCAATTTCATCTCTTGTAACATCTCATATGTTTCATGACGTTCAAAACGTCTTTGGCGCCTCAATTCTAAGTCGTTAAGCATTACACACTAAGCTATCACGTAGTCATCAAAAACGTGTATGTCACATGTTCGCAACATCCACACACGACACTCGAGGTTCAACACACCAAGCGGTGCATTAAGGACATAAGCCTTCTGCGAAGTAATGAGGACAATCCTCAGTTTACGGACCCAGTCCGTATAATTGCAACTATCATCTTTTAACTAAATTTTCTCTAGGAACATATAAAAACAGTAGAGCTACATCGCAAGCTACAACATAATTTGCAAAGACGTTTTGACTATGTTCATGATAATTGAGTTTAGCTAATCATATTACTAATAACTCCCACTCAAATAGACATCCCTCTAGTTATTCGAGTTGAGCATGATCCAAATCCACTAACTCAAGTCCGATCATCACGTGAGTTGAGTATAGTTTCAGTGGTGAACATCTCCATGTTGATCATATCAACTATATGATTCATGCCCGACCTTTCGGTCTCTTGTGTTCCGAGGCCATGTCTGTACATGCTAGGCTCGTCAAGTTTAACCCGAGTGTTTCGCGTGTGCAACTGTGTTGCACCTGTTGTATGTGAACATTGAGTCTATCACACCCGATCATCACGTGGTGTCTCGAAACGGTGAAGTGTCGCAACGGTGTACAGTCGGGGTGTCACATACCTAGCTTCCATTTGATGTTTAGCAAAAAATGTGCTCATGTTTTATTCTTGCATTAAAGTGAATTATGGAAATGAAGAAAACCCTAGCATCTCAGCTATTCAACTCAATTCAAATATTGTGATATATCAATGAACCCAAAATGGCCTTCATAAAAGCCCACCCTTTTTCATAAATATTGGAAACAATATTTCAAGGGTGGATTTCTTTTTAAAAATAATTTTGGCATTTTATTTATCTCACAAAAGCCACTGATAATATCCAAATAAGGGGTTTTAAATATCTCTGGTTATTATAAAATGTTGAACTATTTTTATTGACTTGGAAATATTCCAAGTAACGCCCCAAAATTATTTTCACTATTTATAGAAATAGTTTGGAGCCAAAAATAAAACAAACAAATGCCATAAAGGTTTATTAGAAAACAGAAATGAAAAAAATGGAAAAACCTTACCTGTCGCTCACCTTGGCCCAACCCACCATCTCTCTGTCGTCTTCCTCCTCACCAGTCAGCAGCAGGAGGTGGCCGCTGTCTCTCCTCACCGCGGCACACAAGTGTGTGGATGTTTGCCTCCCGCGTCGTGTTGGCCGCGAGGAGATAACCCTCCTGAGCTCGTTCCAACCCTCTCCCTCTCCCCATTCGCTCTCCTGCTCCCCCTCCTCTCGGCCGCCATTAGAGCCGAGCTCAAGCTCGAGCTCGGCGTCGTCTCCGGCCACAACAAGCCTTCCCGAGCACACCATCGTCTTCGCCTCGTCGAACTCGTTGTCTACGCCAAAGGAAACGAGCCTCCGAGCCCTGCATCACCCTCAACGCCGTTGTCTTCCACCTTCGGCCGCCGGCAAGTCGTCGTCGATTCACCGGATTCAACACCTCCCGGAGCAGCCTCAGCCTCTCATTGTCATCACCGTGAGCTCCGGAGTGTTTCCCCCCATTTCCCCCTCTCTCTCCTGCACTCTAGCCCCGTGGTCGTCAAACCCGATCTCCGACCGCCGCCATGGCTCGTCGCCGGTTCTCTCCGGCCACCCCTAGATCCTCTCGCTGTCCCTGTTAGATGAGGCCGAGCCTGGGCTTCATCCCAATGCTCTCGGCACTCAAATCCGAGCCCCGTAGCAAGTTTTAGAACAACTCTGGCGAGGATCCTCCGCGGGTTTGGTCGCCGCCGGCGAAGCTCCGGTGGGGGCCGACGTGGACAGATCATTAGAGCCTAAACCACCCCCCTAGAGCCAATGACAGTGGGCCCCAGGGTGGGTCAAACCCCACTTAGCCTCTGGTCAGCGCGGGATTAGCCCATGAGCCACTGACTAGTGTTCCCCACTGGTCAGGTTTGACCTGGCCAGCCCCTGTTGACCCAGTGACGTCAGCCTCGTGCATTATATCCAATTCTCTGATTAAAATAAGAATACTTTCAGAAAATTCTGAAACTTTGGAAATTCATAGAAATTAAATTTAACTCCAAATTTGACAAATAATATATGTAAAATGATCAGAAAAATTCAATGAACACAATGGTGCTACTTTCATGTATGACAAACAAAGTTATGAAACAACATCAGGTCAAATCAATTAAATGAATTTGATAAATATCCTATTTCAAATAATATTTGAATTATGATTTCAAATCAGGATCATTCTAAGGTTCTGTTAGTCACCTCAAACCATACCACATTTCATTTCATGTCTGATCATGCATCATATTGTTGCATTTGAGTGATATTTATTGTCGTTATTATTTCGGTAGGCTCTGCCCCTCTGGATATGTCCGAATATCCGACTGACGGATTTAATCCCTCCACTCAGCAACAAGGCAATCAGCCATTTGATCATCCCGATAAAATCCCATGTTCCTGCTCCTCCTCTCACTTATTGCATTAGGAAAAAATATTTCAAATGTTTTACTTCGGTAGCTGAACCTATTCCTTTGCATGACCTGTCATTGTCACAGTAAATAGCCAAACCTTGCAACCTAGCATACCTCGTAGTTGCTTGAGCCATGATGTGTCTTATCCTGCTATGCTTGCTATGCCTAGAGTTGTGTCAAGTCTGTTTCATCTGGGTGATGAACATGAATGGATGAATGTGTTCTAGTGACAAAGAATAAGTGTAGAACCTGATTTGGTAAAGGTGCCGATGAAAGGCTATGTAGGAGTACATGGCGGGTTGTTTCATTGGAACCGTCCTTAGGAACTGAGTCCCGTGTATGTAATCCAAGACCAGATACTACCACACGTTGGGATACTTAATTGACCCTCTCGGCTTATTAATCGCCTAGTACTTGGTCCAGGAGTTGCAAGTAGTTTCTGGTGTTTATAGTCATGCTGGAGGTCGTGCATAGTGGTGACCTTAGAGGTGGTATATGATGCGGTAGGCAGTGGCACGGTGTACCAAGTGGCACCCGGATGGTGGGCTTGGGAACCATGCGCACATCGTTTGGGGCTGTAGCGGAAACTTCGGCCGGACTTCCGTGTGGGTTCACTCTCAAATAGGCAATATACCTCGACTAGGTATTAGCGTGGTTAACGGTCGTGGCTGAGTCCCTCGCTGGGCTTCCACTTGAAGGTTGCCAAGGTGCATGACGTGCACATGGTGATAAGTGGCGAGAGCGTGTGTGAAAAAGTACACCCCTGCAGGGTTATGATCTATTCGAATAGCCGCGTCCGCGGATATGGACTACTTGGAGACATATGTTGTTCATAGATAACTTTAATGGCTACTCATAAAAGTATCAAGATAAGTGTGAGTGTCATGTATGGCTTTTCCGTAGGGAGATGGAAGTGGAATCCATGCTAGTGTATTGTTGTGGTGGTAGTGGACTCGTGGACGACTTTTCAAAGTTGTTTAAACCATTTAAAATTGTAGTATAGTCTAGCCAAGAGTCAAAGCTGGCTTGCTGCATGAAACCCCACAACCCCCTTATTGATACATGTGCATGATGTAGATAGATATGTTCTAAAGTCTTGCTGACTACCTTTGTACTCATGTTTGTTTAGTAAATGTTGCAGAAGATACCCACGAGCCAACATGTGGGTTCTATCTAGACCTCGATGATGACGAGTAGTTGGTGTCCCAGCTACGACCTGGCCCCTTTCAGAAGGGATCTGTAGATAGTCAGGCTTTATGCCTTTTCCTTTCAATTGTATGTACTCAGACGGCTTTAATGCTTCCGCATGGCTTGTATGACTTTGCTTGTATGACTTGAGTGTCGGGTCATGTGACCCCTACCTATATGAACTTATTATGCAAGACTCTTCAGAGTCTTCTAAATAAATGGTGTGATGTTGTATGGTTATGTTGTGATGCCATTGTTGTATCTATGCATATCGAGTATGTCATGCGTATGTGTGATGTACTGTGATATGTATGGGGTTCAACACCTAGTCGTATGCCCTTAGTAGCTCTCTAGACACAGAAATGCCCCTTTGTGTTTCCACTGGGCCTTGGTAGTTCGCTACTGCTCCGGACACATTTGTTGACCGGCATGTATCCTTATTAGTTGTTGTGTCTGTCCCCACGGGGAAATGTCACGCGGTGTTATGGAGTCCTTGTAGCTTGCTATGACTCGTCTACACTCGTTGATGACCGACACCTGCTTTGTTGGGTTATGTATGCCTGTCTCTGTACAGTTGATCCATTTGAGTTTATGACTAGTTATGTCGACCCGGGTTCTTTGACATTGGAATGCTAGCGACACAAATGCATACGTGAGTCAAAAGGCGCAAACGGTCCCGGCTAAGGTAAGGTGGCAGACGTGGGGTTAAGCATGCGTGAGACCGCAAAGGGATCCGATGTGTTACAGGCTGGATTCTATGGCTTATGATCGGGGTCCTAACACGGGGAGAACACAATTTTATCTTGAAATTTTAGTGAGGGATCACCTTATAATGCTACCGTCATTTTAAGCAAAATAAGGTGCATAAAAGGATTAACATCACATGCAAATCATAAGTGACATGATATGGCCATGATCTTGTGCTTCTTGATCTCCATCACCAAAGCACCGACATGATCTTCATCGTCACCGGCACCACACCATGATCTCCATCATCATGATCTCCATCATTGTGCCGCCATCGAGGTTGTCGTGCTATCTATGCTATTACTACTAAAGCTACTACCGAGCAATATAGTAAACGCATCTACAAGCACAAACGTTAGTTTAAATACAACCCTATGGCTCCTGTCGGTTGCCATAGCATCGACGTGCAAGTCGATATTTAACTATTACAACATGATCATCTCATACATCCAATATATCACATCATGTCTTTGGCCATATCACATCACATGCATACCCTACAAAAACAAGTTAGACATCCTTTAATTTGTTGTTGCATGTTTTACATGGCTGCTATGGGTATCTAGTATGATCGCATTTTACTTACGCAAAATCCACAATGGTGATATGCAAATTGCTATTTAACCTTCTCCAAGGACCGCCTTGGTCAAATCCGATTCAACTAAAGTTGAAGAAACTGACACCCGCAAGTCATATTTATGCAACAAGTTGCATGTTAGTCGATGAAACCGGTCTCTCGTAAGCGTACGAGTAAAGTTGGTCCGGGCCGCTTCAATCCAACAATACCGTCGAATCAAGAAAAGACTAAGGAGGGCAGCAAATTGAACATCAACACCCACAAACTCTTTTGTGTTCTACTCGAGATATCATCTACGCATGAACCTAGCTCATGATGCCACTGTTGGGGAATGTAGCATGGGAAACAAAAAAATTCCTACGCACACACAATACCTATCCATGGTGATGATCATCTACGAGAGGGGAGAGTGAATAGACATACCCTTGTAGATCGCTAACCGGAAGCGTATATAACGCGGTTGATGTAGTGGAACGTTTCTGCGATTCAAATCGCCGTCGTCTGATACATCTCCGCCATATCTACTTTTCCAAACTCTTTTGCCCTTGTTTTGGACTCTAATTTGCATGATTTGAATGGAACTAACCCGGACTAACGCTGTTTTCAGTAGAATTGCCATGGTGTTGTTTTTGCGCAGAAATAAAAGTTCTTGGAATGACCTGGAAATTCATAAGAATTTTATGGGGAATATATAAAAAATACTGGCACAAGAATCAACCGGAGGGGTGGAGCAAGGAGCTCACAAGCCCACCAGGCGCGGCCCCCCGGCCGCGCCTAGCAGGCTTGTGGGGCCCTCAGAGCTCCACCGCCTCCAATTCCAGCTTTATTTAGTCCCTTTCGTCCAAAAAAATCAAGGAGAAGAGTTCATCGTGTTTTACGATACGGAGGCGCCGCCACCACCTGTTCTTACTGTGGAGGGCAGATCTGGAGTCCATTCTGGGCTCCGGAGAGGGGAGATTGTCGCCATCGTCATCACCAACCTTCCTCCATCGCCAATTCCATGATGCTCTTCACCGTTCATGAGTAATCTCATCGTAGGCTTGCTGGACGGTGATGAGTTGGATGAGATCTATCATGTAATCGAGTTAGATTTGACGGGGATTGATCCCTAGTATCCACTATGTTCTGAGATTGATGTTGCTACTACTTTGCCATGCTTAATGCTTGTCACTAGGGCCTGAGTGCCATGATTTCAGATCTGAACCTATTATGTTCTCGTCAATATATGTGTGTCCTTGATCCTATCTTGCAAGTTGTAGTCACCTACTATGTGTTATGACCCGGCAACCCCGGAGTGACAATAGCCGGAACCACTCCCGGAGATGACCATAGTATGAGGAGTTCATGTATTCACTAAGTGCTAATGCATTGGTCCAGTTCTTTATTAAAAGGAGAACCTTAATATCCCGTAGTTTCCATTAGGACCCCGCTGCCACGGGAGGGAGGAACAATAGATGTCATAAAAGTTCTTTTCCCTAAGCACGTATGACTACATACGGACTACATGCCTGCATTACATTGACGAACTGGAGCTAGTTACATATCTCTCCATGTTATAACTATTGCATGATGAATATCATCCGGCATAATTATCCATCACCGATCCAATGCCCACGGGCTTTTCCTACTGGTCCTTCCTACGTTACTTTGTCGCTACTGTTATCACTGCTGCTACTGTTACTCTGTCGCTATTGTTGTCACTGCTGCTACTGTTACCGTTGCTACTGTTGCTATCACACTACCTTGCTACTGATACTTTGCTGCAGATACTAAGTCTTTCAGGTGTGGTTGAATTGACAACTCAACTGCTAATACTCAAGAATATTCTTTTTCTTCCCCTTGTGTTGAATCAACAAATTTGGGTTGAATACTCTACCCTCAAAAACTGTTGCGATCCCCTATACTTGTGGGTAATCAAGACTATTTTCTGGCGCCGTTGTCGGGGAGGCCTAGCTTTATTCTCGTAGTCACTTGGGATTTACGTCTGCTGATCACTATGAGTAATCCGAGAGATCCAAAAACTAAAGTCTTGCCCTCAACTACGAGGACAGGTAAGGGACTGGCATCTAGCTGTGCACTTGATTCACCTTGAGTTATGAGTAAGTTTGCGACACCACCTCCTGCTAGAAATTTTGATATGTCACGTGTGCTTGATGATGCTACTTTGATGTCCATGATGCTTATAATGATGCTTTGCTTGATACTGCTTTGCCACTAGGTGCATTCCTTGATGCACAAATTGCTAGAGTTGCTGCTAGATGTGATGATACTTCTGAAACTGCTGAGATTATTGAAGTAGAACATGCTATTTCACCTGTTCGAACTAGCTCTCCTAGATATGAATTGCCTGATATGCCTGAGGATTATGTTATGGAGGGAGAGATAGCTGAGGACTTTCTTGCTTGTAAGGATAGCTATGATGTTAAGAAGTTACTGCGTAAGTGGAAAGAAAAATCTTTGAACGCTAGGATGAAATACGACCCGAAGTTTGCTACTTCGCCTATCTTTGTGACCGATAAGGATTATGAATTCTCTGTCGACCCTGAGTTAATCACTCTAGTCGAATCTGATCCTTTTCACTGTTATGAGTCTGAAAGGGTTGTAGCCCATCTTACCAATCTGCACGATATAGCCACCCTATTCACGAGTGAGGAAAAGATTCACCACTACTGTATCCTTAAGCTGTTTCCTTTCTCGCTAAAGGATGATGCTAAGACTTGGTTCACTGCTCTTGCTCCTCGTTGTGTGCATAGTCCCCAGGATATGATCTACTACTTCTCTGAGAAATATTTCCCTGCCCATAAGAAGCAAGCTGCCTTGCAGGAAATATACAACTTTGCGCAAGTTGAAGAAGAGAGTCTCCCAGAAGCTTGGGGGAGGCTCGTCCAGCTACTGAATGTTTTGCCTGATCACCCTCTTGAAAAGAATTAAATACTTGATATCTTATATAATGGACTAACTGATGCTTCTAAGGACCACCTAGATAGTTGTGCCGGTTGTGTTTTTAGGGAACGAACCGTAGAACAAGCTGAGATCCTATTGAATAATATCTTGTGCAATGAGAATGCTTGGACTATTCCCGAACCACCACCGAAGCCAACTCCGAAGAAAAGAGGTATTCTTTTCCTCGGTCCTGAAGATATGCAAGAAGCTAAGAAATCTATGAAAGAGAAAGGCATTAAATCTAAAGATGTCAAAAATCTACCGCCTATCAAACAGGTCCATGGTCTTGATAACCCGATACAGGTAGTAGAGATAAATTCTCTTCGTAGATTCAATGAGAGTGATATTCCTTTTCATAAACCTGCTAGCTTATGCCTGGATGAATTTGATAACTTTGTTGCCAAACAACAAAGTTTCAATGATTATGTTAGCAGACAATTGGAACAGAATGCTCGCGTGCTTAGTCATTTAAGTGCTTGTGTGGATAGAAATGTCAATGATCTTAAGCTCCTGAGTAAACATGCCTCTATGGTTACTACTCAAGTAGAACAAGTACTTAAGGCTCAAAATGACTTGCTCAATGAGTTGAATGACAATTCTGTCACAGTCGTCACTAGAGGCGGTAGAATGACCCAGGAACCTTTGTATCCTGAAGGTCATCCTAAGAGAATTGAACAAGATTCTCAAGGAGTTAGCACTGATGCATCTAGTCATCCTAGGAAGAAGAAGAAAGATGATAGGAACTTGCATGCTAGCAACCTTGTTGTTGTTACACCCGAGAGTCCAAACGATGTCTCTGTTTCTGATGCTGAAACGCAATCTTCAGATGAACATGAGCCTAATGATAAGGTCGATAGTGATGTTCGTGATGATGCTCAACCTAGCAATGATAAGGATGTGGAGACTGAACCAGTTGATCTTGATAACCCACAGCCTAAGAATAAGAGATACGATAAGAACGACTTCATTGCTAGGAAGCATGGTAAAGAAAGGGAACCATGGGTTCAGAAACCCATGCCCTTTCCTCCCAAACCATCCAAGAAAAAGGATGATGAGGATTTTGAGCGATTTGTTGAAATGATTAGACCTGTCTTTCTGCAAATGTGTTTGACAGATATGCTCAAAATGTCTCTGTATGCCAAGTACATGAAAGATATTGTGACTAATAAGAGCAGGATACCTGAGGTTGAGATTTCCATCATGCTCGCTAATTATACCTTCAAGGGTGGAACTCCTAAGAAACTAGGTGATCCCGGAGTGCCCACTATACCTTGCTCCATTAAAGGAAACTACAATAGAACTGCTTTATGCGACCTTGGAGCCGGTGTTAGTGTCATGCCTCTTTCTCTTTATCATAGACTTGAACTGGATAAGTTGACACCCACTGAAATATCCTTGCAAATGGCATACAAATCAACTGTTTTCCCTATCGGCATTTGCGAGGATGTGCCTGTTGTGGTTGCTAATGTTACTATCTTAACGGACTTTGTTATCTTGGATATTCCCGAGGATGATGCCATGGCGGTCATCCTTGGAAGACCCTTTTTAAACACTACAGGGGCTGTTATTGATTGCAACAAAGGCAATGTCACTTTCCGTGTCAACGGTAATGAGCATACGGTGCACTTTCCGAAGAAACAATATCGAGTACATTGCATCAATGCTATCGAAAAAACTTCATCGATTCTTATTGGGAGGTTTGAATGCCCTACACCTACTGTTATGATGAAGTATGATTTGCTTGTTGGGGATATGCACATCCCCATTGAGGTAACCTAGTGACTATTCGAAAATTATGTGTTTTCTTTTGCGATTCAAAAAAGTTTGTCAAGGAGAATCGATCAACCTCATTAACGGATTTCTTTCGATGACCATGAGACGGATGAATCGAGGAGTCATAACCCTCTGTTCCAAGCTTTCACCTTCGGTTGCTTAGAAGAAAAATGATAGATTTAGCTTTAGTTTTTCTTGTTTTCTGCTTTTGCGTCCCGTAGAAAAGTGTCTTGAAAATAAAAGTTCTCCGAATGCCGTGAAAATCAAGTATGATTTTTTCTGGAATTTTTGAAAAATTCTGAGACGGAGAGCTAGTCAGGGGGATGCACTACTGGGCCACAAGCCTTGGAGGCGCGGGCACCCCCCTGGCTGCACCTACCAAGCTTGTGGGGCCCACGTGTCCCCCCTCCACTTATTCCAGCTCCCATCTCCTTCTCCTACCTCCAGAAAAAATCGTTTCGCAGCTCAAACCCGTGTTCTTGCTCTTCTTGCTACGATTTTCGATCTCCTTGTGCAAAGCCCCATTCACCAAACTGTTTTGGGGAAATTGTTCCTTGGTATGTGACTCCTCCATTGGTCCAATTAGTTTTTGCTCTACTGCCTTATTCGTTGCATATTTTTGCTGCCTTGGTGACCCTGTTCTTGAGCTTTGCATGCTAATTTTAGCTGGTCCTAAGTAGTTTTGATGCATGATATGGCCTCTAGGCACTTGTCGGAGTAGTTGCTATGAGTTTCGTTGGGCCTTGTTCACTTTTCCTTAGAATCACTGAAAAAGGAATATGTTCGGGAGAAACTATCATGGTGGTTCCTCAAGCAAGAGAGGTCCTCGTCTCGCGATTCGGGAACCCGATCCTTACCAATCGAGGAACGCACAGGTACAACCATGTGAATGGCCTTCTGATGAATTCATGATTGATGCAGGTTTTAAAGACGAGTTTGATACACTTGTTCACAATGTTGGACTTGAAGAATTCTTCTCCGATAAATGTGAACAGTATACTACTCTCACTGCCTCTTTTGTTCGTAGATTCAAATTTTCAGCTGGGCGTGACACATTTGTACCGTTTGATCTCTATGACAAATCATATACCATGGATTTAAAGGATTTCAATAGAATTTGCAAGATACCTGATTGGGGTAGTCTCAACGATCCTCCTAAATCTTCGGTTAGAGATTTTTTTTTCTCTAGTATAACTGTTGGAGAACCTAGAGATATTACACAGGCTACCATGGGGAGCATTCATTTTCCTGCCTTGCATTACTTTGCCCTCTTCATAGGTAAGTGGAGTTAGACTATGTTCAAGATAATTAGAGTTCAACTTAATCAAATTATATGCTAAACTCCCACTCAAAAAGTACATCTCTCTAGTCATTTGAGTGGTTCATGATCCACTTACACTATCCCAAGTCCGATCATCACGTGAGTTGAGTATAGTTTCAGCGGTAAGCATCCCTATGCTAATCATATCATCTATATGATTCATGATCGACCTTTCGGTCTCATGTGTTCCGAGGCCATGTCTGCACATGCTAGGCTCGTCAAGCTTAACCCGAGTGTTCCGCGTGCGCAACTTTTTTGCACCCGTTGTATGTGAACGTTGAGTCTATCACACCCAATCATCACGTGGTGTCTCGAAACGACGAACTGTAGCAACGGTGCACAGTCGGGGAGAACACAATTTCGTCTTGAAATTTTAGTGAGAGATCACCTCATAATGCTACCGTCGTTCTAAGCAAAATAAGGTGCATAAAAGGATTAACATCACATGCAATTCATAAGTGACATGACATGGCCATCATCACGTGCTTCTTGATCTCCATCACCAAAGCACCGGCACGATCTTCTTGTCACCGGCGCCACACCATGATCATCCATCAACGTGGTGCCATCGGGGTTGTCGTGCTACTTATGCTATTACTACTAAAGCTACATCCTAGCAAAATAGTAAACGCATCTGCAAGCACAAACGTTAGTATAAAGACAACCCTATGGCTCCTGCCGGTTGCCGTACCATCGACGTGCAAGTCGATATTTCTATTACAACATGATCATCTCATACATCCAATATATCACATCACATCGTTGGCCATATCACATCACAATCATACCCTGCAAAAACAAGTTAGACGTCCTCTAATTTTGTTGTTGCATGTTTTACGTGGTGACCAAGGGTATCTAGTAGGATCGCATCTTACTTACGCAAACACCACAACGGAGATATATGAGTTGCTATTTAACCTCATCCAAGGACCTCCTCGGTCAAATCTGATTCAACTAAAGTTGGAGAAACCGTCACTTGCCAGTCATCTTTGAGCAAAGGGGGTTACTCGTAACGATGAAACCAGTCTCTCGTAAGCGTACGAGTAATGTCGGTCCAAGCCGCTTCAATCTAACAATACCGCGGAATCAAGAAAAGACTAAGGAGGGCAGCAAAATGCACATCACCGCCCATAAAAACTTTTGTGTTCTACTCGAGAAGACATCTACGCATGAACCTAGCTCTGATACCACTGTTGGGGAACGTCGCATGGGAACCAAAAAATTTCCTACGCGCACGAAGACCTATCATGGTGATGTCCATCTACGAGAGGGGATGAGTGATCTACGTACCCTTGTAGATCGTACAGCAGAAGCGTTAGAGAACGTGGTTGATGTAGTGGAACGTCCTCACGTCCCTTGATCCGCCCCGCGAACAATCCCGCGATCAGTCCCACGATCTAGTACCGAACGGACGGCACCTCCGCGTTCAGCACACGTACAGCTCGACGATGATCTCGGCCTTCTTGATCCAGCAAGAGAGACGGAGAGGTAGAAGAGTTCTCCGGCAGCGTGACGGCGCTCCGGAGGTTGGTGATGACCTTGTCTCAGCAGGGCTCCGCCCGAGCTCCGCAGAAACGCGATCTAGAGGAAAAACCGTGGAGGTATGTGGTCGGGCTGCCGTGGAAAAGTCGTCTCAAATCATCCCTAAAACCTCCGTATATTTATCTGTGTCTTCAAAGCTTGAGCTGTGGCACCTCTGCAAATCAATGCTTCCCTCTGCGAAGGGCCTATCTATTTATGTTTCTGTTGAGTCATCCTCTTCTTCCAAAAATCACAAATTAGAGAGCACCTCGGTCATTTTTATGCTTTGATTTTAATTGTTATTGAGTATGACTGTGACTGGATCTTCTTTGCCATGAATTACAATGTTCAGTCAGCCCTTGGTCTTTGAAGGTGCTCTGCATTTATGTTTTGCGGTCTCAGAAAGAGCTAGCGAGATACCATCTATTCATATTGCTTCATGATTGTTTTGATTGAAGTGTTGACATTTGAAACTTATTATTATTGCTCGCTAGTTGATTTTGCCATTGATATGAGTTTGCCATGAGACCTAAATGTCATTGCTTATGTGGTTAGCTTATGATCTTGTTGAAAAACTGAATATGAGTTAGACATAATTGCAACAACAAGATCAAACAGAGTTCGTAAAAGTTTTTTCTTTTGTCTCTTTCAGTTTGTCAACTGAATTGCTTGAGGACAAGCAAGGTTTTAAGCTTGGGGGAGTTGATACGTCTCCGTCGTATCTACTTTTCCAAACTCTTTTGTCCTTGTTTTGGAGTCTTATTTGCATGATTTGAATGGAACTAACCCGGATTAACGTTGTTTTCAGTAGAATTGCCATGGTGTTGTTTTTGCGAAGAAATAAAAGTTCTCGGAATGACCTGGAAATTTACGAGGATTTTTTGTGGAATATATAAAAAATACTGGCGCAAGAATCAACCGGAGGGGTGGAGCGAGGAGCCCACAAGCCCACCAGGCGCGGGCCTGTTGGGGAACGTCGCATGGGAAACAAAAATTTTCCTACGCGCACGAAGACCTATCATGGTGATGTCCATCTACGAGAGGGGATGAGTGATCTACGTACCCTTGTAGATCGTACAGCATAAGCGTTAGAGAACGTGGTTGATGTAGTGGAACGTCCTCACGTCCCTCGATCCGCCCCGCGAACAATCCCGCGATCAGTCCCACGATCTAGTACCGAACGGACGACACCTCCGCGTTCAGCACACGTACAGCTCGACGATGATCTCGGCCTTCTTGATCCAGCAAGAGAGACGGAGAGGTAGAAGAGTTCTCCGGCAGCGTGACGGCGCTCTGGAGGTTGGTGATGACCTTGTCTCAGCAGGGCTCCGCCCGAGCTCCGCAGAAACGCGATCTAGAGGAAAAACCGTGGAGGTATGTGGTCGGGCTGCCGTGGAAAAGTCGTCTCAAATCATCCCTAAAACCTCTGTATATATAGGTGGGAAGGAGGGGGGCCTTGCCTTGGGGTCCAAGGACCCTCAAGGGGTCGGCCGAGCCAAGGGGGAGGACTCTCCCCCCCCCCCAAACCGAGTTGGACTAGGTTTGGTGGGAGGGAGTCCCCCTCCCTTCCCACCTCCTCCTTTTTATTCCTTTTTCCTTTGATTTCTTATCCTTGGCGCATAGGACCCTTTTGGGCTGTCCCACCAGCCCACTAAGGGCTGGTGCGCCACCCTTATGGCCTATGGGCTTCCCCGGGGTGGGTTGCCCCCCCCCCCCCCGGTGAACTCCCGGAACCCATTCGTCATTCCCGGTACATTCCCGGTAACTCCGAAAACCTTCCGGTAATCAAATGAGGTCATCCTATATATCAATCTTCGTTTCTGGACCATTCCGGAAACCCTCGTGACGTCCGTGATCTCATCCGAGACTCCGAACAACATTCGGTTACCAACCATATAACTCAAATACGCATAAAACAACGTCGAACCTTAAGTGTGCAGACCCTGCGGGTTCGAGAACTATGTAGACATGACCCGAGAGACTCCTCGGTCAATATCCAATAGCGGGACCTGGATGCCCATATTGGATCCTACATATTCTACGAAGATCTTATCGTTTGAACCTCAGTGCCAAGGATTCGTATAATCCCGTATGTCATTCCCTTTGTCCTTCGGTATGTTACTTGCCCGAGATTCGATCGTCAGTATCCGCATACCTATTTCAATCTCGTTTACCGGCAAGTCTCTTTACTCGTTCCGTAATACAAGATCCCGCAACTTACACTAATTTACATTGCTTGCAAGGCTTGTGTGTGATGTTGTATTACCGAGTGGGCCCCGAGATACCTCTCCGTCACACGGAGTGACAAATCCCAGTCTTGATCCATACTAACTCAACTAACACCTTCGGAGATACCTGTAGAGCATCTTTATAGTCACTCAGTTACGTTGCGATGTTTGATACACATAAAGCATTCCTCCGGTGTCAGTGAGTTATATGATCTCATGGTCATAGGAATAAATACTTGACACGCAGAAAACAGTAGCAACAAAAAGACACGATCAACATGCTACGTCTATTAGTTTGGGTCTAGTCCATCACGTGATTCTCCCAATGACGTGATCCAGTTATCAAGCAACAACACCTTGTTCATAATCAGAAGACACTGACTATCATTGATCAACTGGCTAGCCAACTAGAGGCATGCTAGGGACGGTGTTTTGTCTATGTATCCACACATGTAAATGAGTCTTCATTCAATACAATTATAGCATGGATAATAAACTATTATCTTGATACAGGAATTATAATAATAACTATATTTATTATTGCCTCTAGGGCATAATTCCAACAGTCTCCCACTTGCACTAGAGTCAATAATCCAGCCCTCACATCACCATGTGAATTACATTGTAATAAATCTAACACCCATACAGTTCTGGTGTCGATCATGTTTTGGCCGTGGAAGAGGTTTAGTCAGCGGGTCTGCTACATTCAGATCCGTGTGCACTTTGCATATATTTACGTCCTCTTCCTCGACGTAGTCGCGGATGAGGTTGAAGCGTCGTTTGATGTGTCTGGTCTTCTTGTGAAACCGTGGTTCCTTTGCTAAGGCAATGGCACCAGTGTTGTCACAGAACAAGGTTATTGGATTCAGTGCGCTTGGCACCACTCCAAGATCCGTCATGAACTGCTTCATCCAGACACCCTCCTTAGCCGCCTCCGAGGCAGCCATGTACTCCGCTTCACATGTAGAATCTGCTACGACGCTTTGCTTGGAACTGCACCAGCTTACTGCACCCCCATTAAGAATAAATACGTATCCGGTCTGCGACTTAGAGTCGTCCGGATCTGTGTCAAAGCTTGCATCGATGTAACCTTTTACGGCGAGCTCTTCGTCACCTCCATACACGAGAAACATCTCCTTAGTCCTTTTTAGGTACTTCAGGATATTCTTGAACGCTGTCCAGTGATCCACTCCTGGATTACTCTGGAACCTACCTGCCATACTTATGGCCAGGCTAACATCCGGTCTAGTGCACAACATCGCATACATGATAGAACCTATGGCTGAAGCATAGGGGACGGAGCGCATATGCTCTCTATCTTCATCAGTTGCTGGGCACTGAGTCTTACTCAATCTCGTACCTTGTAAAACTGGCAAGAACCCTTTCTTGGACTGTTCCATTTTGAACCTCTTCAAAACTTTATCAAGGTATGTGCTTTGTGAAAGTCCTATCAGGCGTTTTGATCTATCCCTATAGATCTTAATGCCTAGAATGTAAGCAGCTTCTCCTAGGTCCTTTTTAGAGAAACTTTTATTTAAGTAACCTTTTATGCTCTCCAAAAGCTCTACGTTGTTTCCAATCAGTAATATGTCATCCACATATAATATTAGAAACGCCACAGAGCTCCCACTCACTTTCTTGTAAATACAAGATTCTCCAACCACTTGTATAAACCCAAATGCTTTGATCACCTCATCAAAGCGTTTGTTCCAACTCCGAGATGCTTGCACCAGTCCATAAATGGATCGCTGGAGCTTGCACACCTTATCAGCATTTTTAGGATCGACAAAACCTTCGGGTTGCATCATATACAACTCTTCCTTAAGGAAACCGTTAAGGAACGCCGTTTTGACATCCATCTGCCAGATTTCATAATCGAAAAATGCAGCTATTGCTAACATGATTCTAACGGACTTAAGCATCGCTACGGGTGAGAAAGTCTCATCGTAGTCAACTCCTGGAACTTGTGAAAAACCCTTTGCCACAAGTCGAGCTTTATAAACGGTCACATTACCGTCAGCGTCCGTGTTCTTCTTAAAGATCCATTTGTTCTGAATAGCCTTGCGGCCCTCAGGTAGTATCTCCAAAGTCCACACTTTGTTCTCATACATGGATCCTATCTCGGATTTCATGGCTTCTAGCCATTTGTTGGAATCTGGGCCCACCATTGCTTCTTCATAATTTGCAGGTTCATTGTTGTCTAACAACATGATTGATAAGACGGGATTACCGTACCACTCTGGAGCAGCGCGTGATCTCGTCGACCTGCGTGGTTCAACAGAAACTTGAACTGGAGTTTCATGATCATCATCATTAACTTCCTCCTCAACCGGCGTCGCAACGACAGAGGTTTCCCCTTGCCCTGCGCCACCATCCAGAGGGATGAGAGGTTTGACAACCTCGTCAAGTTCTATCTTCCTCCCACTCAATTCTCTCGAGAGAAACTCCTTCTCGAGAAAAGCTCCGTTTTTAGCAACAAACACTTTGCCCTCGGATTTGAGATAGAAGGCGTACCCAACTGTCTCTTTTGGGTAACCTATGAAGACGCACTTTTCCGCTTTGGGTTCCAGCTTTTCAGGTTGAAGCTTTTTGACATAAGCATCACATCCCCAAACTTTAAGAAACGACAACTTTGGCCTTTTGCCATACCACAGTTCGTATGGTGTCGTCTCAACGGATTTTGATGGTGCCCTATTTAAAATGAATGCAGCTGTTTCTAATGCATAACCCCAAAAAGATAACGGCAAATCAGTAAGAGACATCATAGATCGCACCATCTCTAATAGAGTACGATTACGACGTTCGGACACACCATTACGCTGTGGTGTTCCAGGCGGTGTTAACTGTGAAACCATTCCACATTGTCTTAAGTGAGCACCAAACTCGAAACTCAGATATTCACCCCCACGATCAGACCGTAGGAACTTGATCTTCTTATTACGATGATTTTCCACTTCACTCTGAAATTGCTTGAACTTTTCAAATGTTTCAGACTTGTGCTTCATCAAGTAGACACAACCATATCTACTTAAATCGTCAGTGAAGGTGAGAAAATAACGATATCCGTCGCGTGCCTCCACGCTCATCGGACCACACACATCGGTATGTATGATTTCCAATAAGTCACTTGCATGCTCCATTGTTCCGGAGAACGGAGTCTTAGTCATCTTGCCCATGAGGCATGGTTCGCACGTGTCAAGTGAATCAAAGTCAAGTGACTCCAAAAGTCCATCAGCATGGAGTTTCTTCATGCGCTTTACACCAATATGACCTAAGCGGCAGTGCCACAAAAATATGGCGCTATCATTGTTTACTCTAACTCTTTTGGTCTCAATGTTATGTATATGCGTATCGCTATCAAGATTCAATATGAACAATCCTCTCACATTCGGTGCATGACCATAAAAGATGTTACTCATAGAAATAGAACAACCATTATTCTCAGACTTAAAAGAGTAACCGTCTCACGATAAACAAGATCCAGATATAATGTTCATGCTCAACGCAGGCACTAAATAACAATGATTTAAGTTCATCACTAATCGCGATGGTAGCTGAAGTGACACTGTGCCGACGGCGATTGCATCAACCTTGGAACCGTTTCCTACGCGCATCGTCACTTCGTCTTTCGCCAGCCTTCGTCTATTCCGCAGTTCCTGCTTCGAGTTGCAAATGTGAGCAACAGAACCGGTATCGAATACCCAGGCACTACTACGAGAGCCGGTTAAGTACACATCAATAACATGTATATCCAATATACCTGATTTTTCTTTGCCCGCCTTCTTATCTGCCAGATACTTGGGGCAATTGCGCTTCCAGTGACCCATACCCTTGCAATAGAAGCACTCTGTTTCAGGCTTAGGTCCAGCCTTGGGTTTCTTCGGCGGATTGGCAACAGGCTTGCCGCTCTTCTTCGAATTGCCCTTCTTGCCTTTGCCGTTTCTCTTGAAACTAGTGGTCTTGCTTACCATCAACACTTGATGCTCTTTACGGAGTTCAGACTCTGCGACTTTCAACATCGCAAACAACTCGCCGGGAGACTTGTTCATCCCTTGCATGTTGTAGTTCAACACAAAGCCTTTATAGCTTGGCGGTAGTGATTGAAGGATTCTGTCAGTGATAGCTTCTTGCGGGAATTCAATCCCCAGCTCAGCTAGACGGTTTGAGTACCCAGACATTTTGAGCACATGTTCACTGACAGACGAGTTTTCCTCCATCTTGCAAGCATAGAATTTATCGGAGGTCTCATACCTCTCGATCCGGGCGTTCTTCTGAAAGATAAACTCCAACTCCTGGAACATCTCAAATGCTCCATGACGCTCAAAGCAACGTTGAAGTCCCGGTTCTAAGCCATACAAGACTGCACATTGAACTATTGAGTAGTCCTCCTTACGTGCTAACCAAGCGTTCTTATCATCCTGATTAGCCGTAGCGGGTGGTTCATCTCCTAGCGCAGCATTAAGGACATAATCCTTCTTCCCAGCTTGTAAGATTAGCTTAAGATTACGAGCCCAGTCTACAAAGTTGCTTCCATCATCTTTCAACTTAGCTTTCTCTAGGAACGTATTAAAATTCAGGATGACTGTCGCGTGAGCCATGATCTACAACACAAATATATTCAAAGTGGACTTAGACTATGTTCAAGATAATTAGAGTTCAACTTAATCAAATTATATGCTAAACTCCCACTCAAAAAGTACATCTCTCTAGTCATTTGAGTGGTTCATGATCCACTTACACTATCCCAAGTCCGATCATCACGTGAGTTGAGTATAGTTTCAGCGGTAAGCATCCCTATGCTAATCATATCATCTATATGATTCATGATCGACCTTTCGGTCTCATGTGTTCCAAGGCCATGTCTGCACATGCTAGGCTCGTCAAGCTTAACCCGAGTGTTCCGCGTGCGCAACTGTTTTGCACCCGTTGTATGTGAACGTTGAGTCTATCACACCCAATCATCACGTGGTGTCTCGAAACGACGAACTGTAGCAACGGTGCACAGTCGGGGAGAACACAATTTCGTCTTGAAATTTTAGTGAGAGATCACCTCATAATGCTACCGTCGTTCTAAGCAAAATAAGGTGCATAAAAGGATTAACATCACATGCAATTCATAAGTGACATGACATGGCCATCATCACGTGCTTCTTGATCTCCATCACCAAAGCACCGGCACGATCTTCTTGTCACCGGCGCCACACCATGATCATCCATCAACGTGGTGCCATCGGGGTTGTCGTGCTACTTATGCTATTACTACTAAAGCTACATCCTAGCAAAATAGTAAACGCATCTGCAAGCACAAACGTTAGTATAAAGACAACCCTATGGCTCCTGCCGGTTGCCGTACCATCGACGTGCAAGTCGATATTTCTATTACAACATGATCATCTCATACATCCAATATATCACATCACATCGTTGGCCATATCACATCACAATCATACCCTGCAAAAACAAGTTAGACGTCCTCTAATTTTGTTGTTGCATGTTTTACGTGGTGACCAAGGGTATCTAGTAGGATCGCATCTTACTTACGCAAACACCACAACGGAGATATATGAGTTGCTATTTAACCTCATCCAAGGACCTCCTCGGTCAAATCTGATTCAACTAAAGTTGGAGAAACCGTCACTTGCCAGTCATCTTTGAGCAAAGGGGGTTACTCGTAACGATGAAACCAGTCTCTCGTAAGCGTACGAGTAATGTCGGTCCAAGCCGCTTCAATCTAACAATACCGCGGAATCAAGAAAAGACTAAGGAGGGCAGCAAAATGCACATCACCGCCCATAAAAACTTTTGTGTTCTACTCGAGAAGACATCTACGCATGAACCTAGCTCTGATACCACTGTTGGGGAACGTCGCATGGGAACCAAAAAATTTCCTACGCGCACGAAGACCTATCATGGTGATGTCCATCTACGAGAGGGGATGAGTGATCTACGTACCCTTGTAGATCGTACAGCAGAAGCGTTAGAGAACGTGGTTGATGTAGTGGAACGTCCTCACGTCCCTTGATCCGCCCCGCGAACAATCCCGCGATCAGTCCCACGATCTAGTACCGAACGGACGGCACCTCCGCGTTCAGCACACGTACAGCTCGACGATGATCTCGGCCTTCTTGATCCAGCAAGAGAGACGGAGAGGTAGAAGAGTTCTCCGGCAGCGTGACGGCGCTCCGGAGGTTGGTGATGACCTTGTCTCAGCAGGGCTCCGCCCGAGCTCCGCAGAAACGCGATCTAGAGGAAAAACCGTGGAGGTATGTGGTCGGGCTGCCGTGGAAAAGTCGTCTCAAATCATCCCTAAAACCTCCGTATATTTATCTGTGTCTTCAAAGCTTGAGCTGTGGCACCTCTGCAAATCAATGCTTCCCTCTGCGAAGGGCCTATCTATTTATGTTTCTGTTGAGTCATCCTCTTCTTCCAAAAATCACAAATTAGAGAGCACCTCGGTCATTTTTATGCTTTGATTTTAATTGTTATTGAGTATGACTGTGACTGGATCTTCTTTGCCATGAATTACAATGTTCAGTCAGCCCTTGGTCTTTGAAGGTGCTCTGCATTTATGTTTTGCGGTCTCAGAAAGAGCTAGCGAGATACCATCTATTCATATTGCTTCATGATTGTTTTGATTGAAGTGTTGACATTTGAAACTTATTATTATTGCTCGCTAGTTGATTTTGCCATTGATATGAGTTTGCCATGAGACCTAAATGTCATTGCTTATGTGGTTAGCTTATGATCTTGTTGAAAAACTGAATATGAGTTAGACATAATTGCAACAACAAGATCAAACAGAGTTCGTAAAAGTTTTTTCTTTTGTCT
Source organism: Hordeum vulgare subsp. vulgare (assembly GCF_904849725.1). Classification (NCBI taxonomy): domain Eukaryota; kingdom Viridiplantae; phylum Streptophyta; class Magnoliopsida; order Poales; family Poaceae; genus Hordeum; species Hordeum vulgare. The sequence continues at coordinate 105,446,240 of NC_058519.1, read as the reverse complement.
CTTTCAGTTTGTCAACTGAATTGCTTGAGGACAAGCAAGGTTTTAAGCTTGGGGGAGTTGATACGTCTCCGTCGTATCTACTTTTCCAAACTCTTTTGTCCTTGTTTTGGAGTCTTATTTGCATGATTTGAATGGAACTAACCCGGATTAACGTTGTTTTCAGTAGAATTGCCATGGTGTTGTTTTTGCGAAGAAATAAAAGTTCTCGGAATGACCTGGAAATTTACGAGGATTTTTTGTGGAATATATAAAAAATACTGGCGCAAGAATCAACCGGAGGGGTGGAGCGAGGAGCCCACAAGCCCACCAGGCGCGGGCCTGTTGGGGAACGTCGCATGGGAAACAAAAATTTTCCTACGCGCACGAAGACCTATCATGGTGATGTCCATCTACGAGAGGGGATGAGTGATCTACGTACCCTTGTAGATCGTACAGCATAAGCGTTAGAGAACGTGGTTGATGTAGTGGAACGTCCTCACGTCCCTCGATCCGCCCCGCGAACAATCCCGCGATCAGTCCCACGATCTAGTACCGAACGGACGACACCTCCGCGTTCAGCACACGTACAGCTCGACGATGATCTCGGCCTTCTTGATCCAGCAAGAGAGACGGAGAGGTAGAAGAGTTCTCCGGCAGCGTGACGGCGCTCTGGAGGTTGGTGATGACCTTGTCTCAGCAGGGCTCCGCCCGAGCTCCGCAGAAACGCGATCTAGAGGAAAAACCGTGGAGGTATGTGGTCGGGCTGCCGTGGAAAAGTCGTCTCAAATCATCCCTAAAACCTCTGTATATATAGGTGGGAAGGAGGGGGGCCTTGCCTTGGGGTCCAAGGACCCTCAAGGGGTCGGCCGAGCCAAGGGGGAGGACTCTCCCCCCCCCCCCAAACCGAGTTGGACTAGGTTTGGTGGGAGGGAGTCCCCCTCCCTTCCCACCTCCTCCTTTTTATTCCTTTTTCCTTTGATTTCTTATCCTTGGCGCATAGGACCCTTTTGGGCTGTCCCACCAGCCCACTAAGGGCTGGTGCGCCACCCTTATGGCCTATGGGCTTCCCCGGGGTGGGTTGCCCCCCCCCCCCCCCGGTGAACTCCCGGAACCCATTCGTCATTCCCGGTACATTCCCGGTAACTCCGAAAACCTTCCGGTAATCAAATGAGGTCATCCTATATATCAATCTTCGTTTCTGGACCATTCCGGAAACCCTCGTGACGTCCGTGATCTCATCCGAGACTCCGAACAACATTCGGTTACCAACCATATAACTCAAATACGCATAAAACAACGTCGAACCTTAAGTGTGCAGACCCTGCGGGTTCGAGAACTATGTAGACATGACCCGAGAGACTCCTCGGTCAATATCCAATAGCGGGACCTGGATGCCCATATTGGATCCTACATATTCTACGAAGATCTTATCGTTTGAACCTCAGTGCCAAGGATTCGTATAATCCCGTATGTCATTCCCTTTGTCCTTCGGTATGTTACTTGCCCGAGATTCGATCGTCAGTATCCGCATACCTATTTCAATCTCGTTTACCGGCAAGTCTCTTTACTCGTTCCGTAATACAAGATCCCGCAACTTACACTAATTTACATTGCTTGCAAGGCTTGTGTGTGATGTTGTATTACCGAGTGGGCCCCGAGATACCTCTCCGTCACACGGAGTGACAAATCCCAGTCTTGATCCATACTAACTCAACTAACACCTTCGGAGATACCTGTAGAGCATCTTTATAGTCACTCAGTTACGTTGCGATGTTTGATACACATAAAGCATTCCTCCGGTGTCAGTGAGTTATATGATCTCATGGTCATAGGAATAAATACTTGACACGCAGAAAACAGTAGCAACAAAAAGACACGATCAACATGCTACGTCTATTAGTTTGGGTCTAGTCCATCACGTGATTCTCCCAATGACGTGATCCAGTTATCAAGCAACAACACCTTGTTCATAATCAGAAGACACTGACTATCATTGATCAACTGGCTAGCCAACTAGAGGCATGCTAGGGACGGTGTTTTGTCTATGTATCCACACATGTAAATGAGTCTTCATTCAATACAATTATAGCATGGATAATAAACTATTATCTTGATACAGGAATTATAATAATAACTATATTTATTATTGCCTCTAGGGCATAATTCCAACAGTCTCCCACTTGCACTAGAGTCAATAATCCAGCCCTCACATCACCATGTGAATTACATTGTAATAAATCTAACACCCATACAGTTCTGGTGTCGATCATGTTTTGGCCGTGGAAGAGGTTTAGTCAGCGGGTCTGCTACATTCAGATCCGTGTGCACTTTGCATATATTTACGTCCTCTTCCTCGACGTAGTCGCGGATGAGGTTGAAGCGTCGTTTGATGTGTCTGGTCTTCTTGTGAAACCGTGGTTCCTTTGCTAAGGCAATGGCACCAGTGTTGTCACAGAACAAGGTTATTGGATTCAGTGCGCTTGGCACCACTCCAAGATCCGTCATGAACTGCTTCATCCAGACACCCTCCTTAGCCGCCTCCGAGGCAGCCATGTACTCCGCTTCACATGTAGAATCTGCTACGACGCTTTGCTTGGAACTGCACCAGCTTACTGCACCCCCATTAAGAATAAATACGTATCCGGTCTGCGACTTAGAGTCGTCCGGATCTGTGTCAAAGCTTGCATCGATGTAACCTTTTACGGCGAGCTCTTCGTCACCTCCATACACGAGAAACATCTCCTTAGTCCTTTTTAGGTACTTCAGGATATTCTTGAACGCTGTCCAGTGATCCACTCCTGGATTACTCTGGAACCTACCTGCCATACTTATGGCCAGGCTAACATCCGGTCTAGTGCACAACATCGCATACATGATAGAACCTATGGCTGAAGCATAGGGGACGGAGCGCATATGCTCTCTATCTTCATCAGTTGCTGGGCACTGAGTCTTACTCAATCTCGTACCTTGTAAAACTGGCAAGAACCCTTTCTTGGACTGTTCCATTTTGAACCTCTTCAAAACTTTATCAAGGTATGTGCTTTGTGAAAGTCCTATCAGGCGTTTTGATCTATCCCTATAGATCTTAATGCCTAGAATGTAAGCAGCTTCTCCTAGGTCCTTTTTAGAGAAACTTTTATTTAAGTAACCTTTTATGCTCTCCAAAAGCTCTACGTTGTTTCCAATCAGTAATATGTCATCCACATATAATATTAGAAACGCCACAGAGCTCCCACTCACTTTCTTGTAAATACAAGATTCTCCAACCACTTGTATAAACCCAAATGCTTTGATCACCTCATCAAAGCGTTTGTTCCAACTCCGAGATGCTTGCACCAGTCCATAAATGGATCGCTGGAGCTTGCACACCTTATCAGCATTTTTAGGATCGACAAAACCTTCGGGTTGCATCATATACAACTCTTCCTTAAGGAAACCGTTAAGGAACGCCGTTTTGACATCCATCTGCCAGATTTCATAATCGAAAAATGCAGCTATTGCTAACATGATTCTAACGGACTTAAGCATCGCTACGGGTGAGAAAGTCTCATCGTAGTCAACTCCTGGAACTTGTGAAAAACCCTTTGCCACAAGTCGAGCTTTATAAACGGTCACATTACCGTCAGCGTCCGTGTTCTTCTTAAAGATCCATTTGTTCTGAATAGCCTTGCGGCCCTCAGGTAGTATCTCCAAAGTCCACACTTTGTTCTCATACATGGATCCTATCTCGGATTTCATGGCTTCTAGCCATTTGTTGGAATCTGGGCCCACCATTGCTTCTTCATAATTTGCAGGTTCATTGTTGTCTAACAACATGATTGATAAGACGGGATTACCGTACCACTCTGGAGCAGCGCGTGATCTCGTCGACCTGCGTGGTTCAACAGAAACTTGAACTGGAGTTTCATGATCATCATCATTAACTTCCTCCTCAACCGGCGTCGCAACGACAGAGGTTTCCCCTTGCCCTGCGCCACCATCCAGAGGGATGAGAGGTTTGACAACCTCGTCAAGTTCTATCTTCCTCCCACTCAATTCTCTCGAGAGAAACTCCTTCTCGAGAAAAGCTCCGTTTTTAGCAACAAACACTTTGCCCTCGGATTTGAGATAGAAGGCGTACCCAACTGTCTCTTTTGGGTAACCTATGAAGACGCACTTTTCCGCTTTGGGTTCCAGCTTTTCAGGTTGAAGCTTTTTGACATAAGCATCACATCCCCAAACTTTAAGAAACGACAACTTTGGCCTTTTGCCATACCACAGTTCGTATGGTGTCGTCTCAACGGATTTTGATGGTGCCCTATTTAAAATGAATGCAGCTGTTTCTAATGCATAACCCCAAAAAGATAACGGCAAATCAGTAAGAGACATCATAGATCGCACCATCTCTAATAGAGTACGATTACGACGTTCGGACACACCATTACGCTGTGGTGTTCCAGGCGGTGTTAACTGTGAAACCATTCCACATTGTCTTAAGTGAGCACCAAACTCGAAACTCAGATATTCACCCCCACGATCAGACCGTAGGAACTTGATCTTCTTATTACGATGATTTTCCACTTCACTCTGAAATTGCTTGAACTTTTCAAATGTTTCAGACTTGTGCTTCATCAAGTAGACACAACCATATCTACTTAAATCGTCAGTGAAGGTGAGAAAATAACGATATCCGTCGCGTGCCTCCACGCTCATCGGACCACACACATCGGTATGTATGATTTCCAATAAGTCACTTGCATGCTCCATTGTTCCGGAGAACGGAGTCTTAGTCATCTTGCCCATGAGGCATGGTTCGCACGTGTCAAGTGAATCAAAGTCAAGTGACTCCAAAAGTCCATCAGCATGGAGTTTCTTCATGCGCTTTACACCAATATGACCTAAGCGGCAGTGCCACAAAAATATGGCGCTATCATTGTTTACTCTAACTCTTTTGGTCTCAATGTTATGTATATGCGTATCGCTATCAAGATTCAATATGAACAATCCTCTCACATTCGGTGCATGACCATAAAAGATGTTACTCATAGAAATAGAACAACCATTATTCTCAGACTTAAAAGAGTAACCGTCTCACGATAAACAAGATCCAGATATAATGTTCATGCTCAACGCAGGCACTAAATAACAATGATTTAAGTTCATCACTAATCGCGATGGTAGCTGAAGTGACACTGTGCCGACGGCGATTGCATCAACCTTGGAACCGTTTCCTACGCGCATCGTCACTTCGTCTTTCGCCAGCCTTCGTCTATTCCGCAGTTCCTGCTTCGAGTTGCAAATGTGAGCAACAGAACCGGTATCGAATACCCAGGCACTACTACGAGAGCCGGTTAAGTACACATCAATAACATGTATATCCAATATACCTGATTTTTCTTTGCCCGCCTTCTTATCTGCCAGATACTTGGGGCAATTGCGCTTCCAGTGACCCATACCCTTGCAATAGAAGCACTCTGTTTCAGGCTTAGGTCCAGCCTTGGGTTTCTTCGGCGGATTGGCAACAGGCTTGCCGCTCTTCTTCGAATTGCCCTTCTTGCCTTTGCCGTTTCTCTTGAAACTAGTGGTCTTGCTTACCATCAACACTTGATGCTCTTTACGGAGTTCTTTATTAAAAGGAGAACCTTAATATCCCGTAGTTTCCATTAGGACCCCACTGCCACGGGAGGGATGGACAATAGATGTCATGCAAGTTCTTTTCCCTAAGCACGTATGACTACATACGGAATACATGCCTACATTACATTGACGAACTGGAGCTAGTTACATATCTTTCCATGTTATAACTATTGCATGATGACTATCATCTGGCATAGTTATCCATCACCGATCCAATGCCTACGAGTTTTTCCTAGTGGTCCTTGCTATGTTACTTTGTCGCTACTGCTGCCACTGATGCTACTGTTACTCTGTCGCTATTGCTGTCGCTACTGCTACTGTTACCGTTGCTACTGTTGCTATCACACTACCTTGCTACTGATACTTTGCTGCAGATACTAAGTCTTTCAGGTGTGGTTGAATTGACAACTCAACTGCTAATACTCGAGAATATTCTTTTGCTTCCCGTTGTGTCGAATCAACAAATTTGGGTTGAATACTCTACCCTCGAAAACTGTTGCGATCCCCTATACTTGTGGGTTATCATCGTCCCACGATCTCATCATGATCCGTCCCACAATCTCATCAGGATCCGTCCCGCGGTCTCATCATGATCTGTCCCATGAACTTCATCATGATCCGTCCCGCGATCTTCATCATGATCCTTCCTGATCTAGTGCCAAACGGACAGCAACTTCGCATTCAGCAAACGTATAGCTCGATGACGATCTCCACCTTCTTGATACAGCAAGAGTGGGCGGAGAGGTAGATGAGTTCTCCAGCACGACGGCGTGGTGGTGGTGGTCGTGGTGCTATTCCAGCACGGCTTCGCCTAAGCACCGTTGAAACTAGAGGAGAAACAGATCTAGAGAGAGAGGGCAACACGTGGCTGTTTTCTATTGTCTCAAAACCCCTCAAAACCCTTAGTATATATAGGAGGAGAGGAGGGAGAGGGTTGCGCCCTAGGGCTTCCTCTTTCTTCCCTTGCGGAAGGGAGAGAGGTGGAGTCCTACTCCAATCCTATTTGGAGTAGGATTCCTCCTTCCCACTTGGAAACTCTTTCCACCTTGTTTTTTTCCTTCTCAAACCTTATGGGCCTCAGTGGGAACTTATTCCAGTCCACTAGGGGCTGGTTTATTTCTTCCCATAGCCCATGAGGCCCCTTTGGGCATGACACCCCTTACGATGGTCCCCGGCACTCCCGGTACACTATTAATGAGCCCGAAACTTTTCCGGTGACCAAAACAGGACTTCCTATAAGACCATTCCGAAGCTCTTCGTGATGTCTTGGATCTCATCCGGGACTCCGAACAACCTTCGGTCACTAACACCTATAACTCAACTATACTGAAACGTCACTGAACCTTAAGTGTGCAGACCCTACGGGATCGAGAACTATGCAGACATGACCTGAGACACTCTTCGGTCAATAATCAATAGCCGGACCTAGATGTCCATATTGGCTCCCACATATTCTACGAAGATCTCTATCGGTTGAACCTCTATGTCAAGGATTCAGATAATCATGTATGCTATTCCCTTTGTCCCTCAGTATGTTACTTGCCCGAGATTGGATCGTCGTTATCTCCATACCTAGTTCAATCTCGATACTGGCAAGTCTCTTTACTCGTTCCGTAATACAAGATCACATGACTAACTCCTTAGTCACATTGCTTGCAAGGCTTATTGTGATGTTATATTACCGAGTGGGCCCCGAGATACCTCTCCGTCACACGGAGTGACAAATCCTAGTCTTGATCCATGCCAACCCAAAAAACACCTTTAGAGATACCTGTAGAGAACCTTTATAGTCACCCAGTTACGTTGCAACATTTGAAAACCCACAAGGTATTCCTCCGGTGTCAGGGAGTTGCATGATCTCATGGTCATAGGAACAAATACATTGACATGCAGAAACCGGTAGCAATAACTGACACGATCATATGCTACATTCATATTTTTGGGTCTTGTCCATCACATCATTCTCCTAATGATGTGATCCCGTTATCAAGTGACAATACTTGCCTATGTCCAGGAAACCTTGACCATCCTTGATCAACGAGTTAGTCAACTAGAGGCTCACTAGGGACAATGTGTTGTCTATGTATCCACACATGTATTTGAGTTTCCAGTCAATACAATTCTAGCATGGATAATAAACAATTATCATGAACAAGGAAATATAATAATAACCAATTAATTATTGCCTCTAGGGCATATTTCCAAAATCAATGTGTCACGGGAAATCGTTCAGAAACAATTGCGTGCGATGGCAGTTGGAGCTCGGTTGGTCCCTCGCGGCCCGAGCGTGGAGCGAATGCTAGAGCCGCTCAAGGCGCTCACGCTCGGCCAGATTGGCCAGTCGCGCGTTCTCCGCCGGAGTTCCTCCCGCTGCTGCTCGGTGAGCGGTTGCGGAATGTGGTGGTTGCCATCGCCGTGGCGACGCTCTCCGCCGTCACACTTGGTAGAGTTCTCCGTGTCGTAACCCGTATTGCCTCCCCTGTTGGTGTCGGCCATTAGGATCTCAGCCGCACCCCTGTTGCTATCGCAGTCAAAGTCACCGAGTGACTCCTCGCTCGACGAAGGGAAGAGGTTAACTGTAGGCTCATCAGAGCTGAGCATGGCCACCTGTTCGGAAATGGCCTGGTTGTCCATAGCATGCTTGATCCACCGGTGCATCCGCAAGCGCCTAGAGCGCTTGCAGTGAACAACAGCGGGACGTGGGGGTTCGGAGTGATACGACACTGATGGCTGCCGGATCAGGACTACGTGCGCTATTCCGCTCAAATGCAAGGCCGAGTCGTCGACGATGTCTAGTGTCTAGTGGGGAGGGCGTCAGTGTCTAGTGGTGCATCCTGCAGCCATGTCTAGTCGTCGACGATGAAGCTGAGGGAACCGAAGAGTATTTCTCCACCGAGTGTCATCATGTTGATGAAAATGTGATAAGTCTCCAACTGCGTTGGATTTGCTAGACGCGCATCCCCCAGTGGGCGCCAACTGTCGCGGGAATGACCCTGACAATAGTACCTAGGGGTACGAACGAATGGGCGAAGGCTAACTAGGCGCAGCAGATGCACTCGAATGTACGAGTTGAGGCCCCACTCGAAAGTGGTAATAGCCATACGTCTCGAGCCCTGAGGCTGATGTTTTCTTATGGGGGTGCAAAAGATTACAAAGTGTTGAACCCTTGAGCCGGAGTCCGGGAGTGGCTTATATAGTACCTGCGATGACCGGCCGAGCTTCATTACAAGGCAATTAATGCTAATAAATAGGAGAGTTACTAGAAACAACCACTTTAACCCTCGGCGTTGCTGGTAACGTGAGTCTTCACTGCACTTCATGTGATGGATTAAGTCCTTAGCCGTTGCAGCCTCTTCGGTGCTTTCACCTTGCTATGGACCGAGTGCCAGGGTGCGTCCGACTAACACACGGTGGTCCGAGTGATTCCAGGCATGCCGAGTGACGGTTGCTGAACCGAGTGAGGTCAAGGATGTACCGGTGACTTTAAGGACACTAGCGTCCGTAAGGGGCCCTGGGTAGGCCTAAGGAGGCAGGTCTGTAGGCCTACCCCTAATGTACAACCCCATCACCCACGAACCCCCTATTGGCATTCATCGACAACAAACCATGTTGTATCAACAGTTGTTGGTTCTCTGAACTACTCTGGCCCAAACACAACTATGACAACCTTATAGAATCTATACACGGACTCAAGGTAGGTGGACTCACTCATCCGGACATACTCATCAATGAGAACGTCAGGGACTCCATATGCAAGCATCCAAATGGAACCATTGCGTTTTGATAAGAGGAGAAGCCAATATTTCTAAGGACATCCGTCTTACACTCGAAATAGTTATCATACTCAACCACCCCCTCTTGAATACGGTTGAAAACATGTCTAGCCATCCAAGAACGGCGATGGAGCAAGCAATGTTTGAAGAGTGAATTTGGGGTCCCGAAGTAGTCTTTCGAGAGTAGGAACTCACCACTCTCTCGGTTGCGATTCGGTGCGATCGTGTGCCCCGACATGTAGCCCTTAAACTGTGACCGCTTCATACTTACGTGGTCATGGATGACCAACGCATTCGCCACCATCTCCTCGTCATCGTCAGATGGAGAATCATTTGAATCCAAAAGAACGTTTTAGAAAAAAACACTCATCATCTGAGTCCATTTGTACCTTTGGCAAAGCGTCGAACACCTTGCGGGTGTTTTGGAAGATTCCGACCAGAGAGGAGCCTCAGGTCCCACCGAAACAAAGTGGCAGAGCTGGGCGGCGGTGGCTGGAGATGAGGCTGCCGGGAGGGTGAGTCCGAGGGGCGGGTGGCTCGCGGCAATGACGAAAATGGGTGACGGGGGTGGGACGCGGGGGGCGCACGGATGATTTGAAGATGAAGGAGGAAGAGAAGAACGGTGTATGTGCCATTGACTCACGGGCCAGAAGAAAAAGAAGGACAGATGACGCGGGTGTCCGTTTCATGTTTGCGACGAGACAAATGCCACGTAAATTTAAACCTAGAGTGGATTAAAGACGGAGAAAAACGGAGGCACTCTGGTTGTAAACTCATGCCATGTTACCTATAGCCCATCTTATAGCTAACATGTACTCCCTCCGTCCGTGAATAAGTGTACATATAGACATTTTAGAATAAATTATAGAGTGAAGTAAAAAAATGCATTGAAAAGATGCAAGCTATCGTCTCTCTCATCTTTAATTACTCCACACCCAATGAGCTAAAATGCATGTAAAAAGTAAGGAGACCATGGGTTAAATGTTATTTGTCTTGATTACCGTGTGATGAGAGAAAGACATTTTTCTCTACATTGGCCCTGTTTGGATACTCTAGCTTAGCTAGTGGTTAGAGTTAGTTTCTAGCTCATGACTAATCCTAAACTAACTCTAGCCAAATAGGTGTTTGGATGGAAGGGTTAGATTGACAATAGATGCACTTTATGGAAATAGAAAAGTGATTTTTTAATGGACCCCATGAAAACTAGCTCCAATTAGCATCTCTTGGCTAGTGGAAGAGAGAGAGAAAAATATTTTTTAATGAACCCCATGAGAACTAGCTCCAATTAGCACCTTTTGGGTGAGCTATTTTTTTTAGGTGGGTTAGATGCAACTAGCTCCAATCTAACCCTTGTGTTTGGATACTTTAGGGCTAGTTGAATCCAAACTAGCTCAAACTAACTCTAGCCCATGGATCCAAACAGGGCTATTATAATGCATTGGAAAGATAGATGTACATTTTTTTATGGACAAATTTTAAAGCTAAATGTACACTTATTCATGGACGGAGGGAGTACAATGGTTGGTTAGAAGAATGTACTACTTATTTATCATATGGTCCACCTTTCATTCTCACAAAGTGTCCAGAAGCACGTGCTAGAGCTGACTCTTAACTAAGAGCGCACTTAGAACAAGTACAATAGAGCTGAGTCAGCTGGTTATAAGAAATAAACTAATATATTTTTGTTTAGTTAGAGGAAAGAGAAGAGAAGAGAGAAGGTAAACGGGCTCTTAGCTAAGAGCCAGCTCATAACATCCTTCTTTACTTTCATGTTTTTTTCAGATTTTTTTGAAACCAGAAAATTTGAATTTTGAATTATTCAAAAATTTCGGTCTTCATGAATGCCGAGCTCCAAACGTCCGCACTCGCTAACTGGGCTCTATTATACTTGCTCTCACTGTCTAAACGCATACGGGCACGCGAAATGCATTTGGTGGTTGGAGTTGCACTGATGGCCGAAGCCAGCAGGACAGGTACGGACGCATAGCACTGAACCTACCGCTGTGGACGGACATGGAGATGAACTAAGGACAGGTACAGAAGCATGAGGAATTCAAAATAGGATATAAGTAGAAAAAACTCTGCTAAGTGGCTGTCATGAGTTCCTGGCCGGCGATAGCAGCTTGCAGCATCAAGCACCGGAAAAGGAGGCCGACATTTATTCTCAACAGAAGCCAGTCTAGCCGCCGGCTGGCTGAAGCTTACCCGGGGCTTCCGGCCGAAGACATTTTCGCCTTTCCAACCATGCGAGGGTCCAGACTCCAGACCAGCTTCCAAAAGAGAGGCGGCCTCCTTCCATGAATGATGATCCCTTTCTCTGTTGAGAAAAAGCTCGCCGTGTTTTCCCCCGAAACATTCAAAAGATTTCGTTCCGCTTTTCGCTTGTACCAGGCTGTGAGTCGATTAAGCTAATCCACGAGTTCTTGTTCCCGGAGGCAGCATGATAATGCACGAGCCTTTTGTGTGTGTGACCAACCTGCCTGACTGCATGATTGATTGGTTATTTGATGATTGATCAGACTTGGCTGATCCACCACCCAAACAAATCTGACCAACCAAGGCACCCACAACAGCACACGCATATCCGTACCGAAACACACACCAGAACATCACGCATCGGTCAGGACATGCCACATGAATTCTTCAGAACCTCAGCTGACGAGTGAGTACAGAGCTGCTGTGTTTTGTGTGCTAGTGTTCATAACATAACATCACATGGATTTGATCAAGTGTGTAATGATCAAAGCATGTTCGAGATCGGAAATTAAGAGTAGTCAACTCGTTCCATCCAAATATTAGTAGTAAACTAGATAGAGTACAACTTAATTACTGGCACGGTATTATATTCATTTATATGAAAAGAACGAACTAAAGAAACAAGCTAGGCACCAAGAACATAACAGCTCAACTCCTCTGTTCACATGCACAACTCAACGCCTAATTAAACACAAAGAAAACAAGAAGGCCACGACATGAACGAAGAAAAGAAAAGGAAAATTTTAACCACAGGCCATGAGTGAGTACGTGAGACTGTGAGTGACCACACACACACTGATGACTGATGACTGATGCCTGATTGCTCTGTCTCTGTCCATGGCGTCTGTCGATCACATGACGCTGCACCCGGCGTTGGGGTCCTCGCCGCAGTACGGCTGCTGCTGCTGCTGCTGCTGCTGGTAGTACGGCTGCCGGTTGCCGTGGTACCACCCCTGGTGGTCGTGCACCGGCACGCCGTAGTACCCGCCGGCCGGCACGGCCGGCCTGCAGCACTGACACCCCCCGCCGCACCCGCCGCCGCACCCGCCGCCGTAGTACGACGGCTGGCCGTAGGGCGTCGGGTCGTAGCTGTAGGACATGGGCCCGGCCGGCGCCGGCCAGATGGACGGCACGGCCACACCCTGGGCCGCCACGGGTGGCGCGATCATCGGCTGGGCCAGTGGCTCGCCGCGCGGCGGCTGGGGTCCGCCTCCGCCCTGTAACTTGGCCTGCTTCATCTTCTCGAGGAGCGGGCCAAGGTCGGCCATGCTCATGCCGGGCGGCAGCTGCGGCATGGCCTTGCCGGGCTTCGCGTCCGAGGCCGGCGGCGCGTCGTCGAACTTGACCTTCTTCTCCGGCTTGGCGGCCGCGCCGTCCTTGGGCTTCTCCTTGTCTGCCTTCGGGGCGTCCTTCTTCTCCGGCTTTCCGCCGCCGTCCTTGGGCTTCTCCGCCTTGCCGCCGTCCTTGGGCGCCTTCTGCTTCTCGCCGCCGCCGTCGTCCTTGCCTTTGGACTCCGCCTTCTGTTCCTTGCCGTTGACGTGCATCTCCTTGATCACCCGGCCGGCCTCGCAGCAGAGCTTCCTGCACAGCTTGTCGGCGTCGAACGGCCCGGACACCGTCACGGCATTGCTCTTCTCGTCGAAAGAGATGGTCTTGATGTTCATCTTGTCTGCACAACACAACGCACGGTCAGCCCATGAGGTTGACGCTGGCCCACCGTAACTTCGCAGGCACGTGGGCCCACGTGTCAGCTTCAGCGTCAGAGCCATAGCTGCTTCTGTGCATGGGTGATTGATGACGGACGGCAGTTAAGTTACCTTGGATCTTGCAGAGGACCTTCCTCATCTTCCTGTAGCATCGGGCGCATTCAAGGTCAACTTTGAGGACAACCGTGGAGATCTGCGAGGAGATCGAGGGGGGGTTAAATGACGGTAAATGCAGCTGAGAATTAAAAGTCTAGATCCAGGTGTGAGAGTCACACTTGACAATTGTTAATGCAGAGTTAACTGTACCTAAATCTCTACTAGAAGGAGTACCAGGATAAGCTAGCTTCCAGAAGGAAGGACTCGCTCTGTCACTCACATGCTCAGATTACAGTCCAAAATTCTTAATCTTCTTATTACTAGAATGGAAGCAACTGTCGCCAATTCTTCTTCAGCCAGTGCGTTTGGAAATGACTACTTAATGCTTGTTACAGTTTACCAGCAGAACTAACTCATAAACCGTCCTAACACATGGAGTATCAAAGATAGTAAGCGTTTCATCACAAATTCAGTGGCCAAACTTAGCTTGTGACTATATGACACTGAAATGTGAAACGAACAAACACATCTATGAGAAAACGACGGGCTTCCGTGCTTGGAAGTTGTACGGACGTACATAGAGATCTTTTTTTGTGCTCGTTTTCCAGTTTGGTTCAAAAGATGATGTTGAAATCAGTTGGCAACCAACGGAAAGGGAAACGCGCGTTGATCTTGGCACCAAAGCGGTGGGTGAAAAGGAAAGGAGCGACATCGCACACAGAAACAAGGGACAGGAGTCGCTCTGGTCAGTGTCCCAGAGATATTTGCTTGCTACGCACTTCATTTCTCCTAGCAGCATTTCTGGCTTGAGTACTCGCCACTCCAACGACTCATGGAGATTCAGACAAAAACGTGGCGTTGTCCATGAAACCACTAGCCACTGTCAATCTCTAACAAAGATGACAGTTGGTTTCGACAAGAGGAGCTGAAATCAGCTTTTTTCCCAACTGTAGAGTGCGTAACGCAGAAGAAGAAGATAGATCAATGGTATGACTATGAACTAGTGAAGAGGGCCTACGAATTTCAAAGAAACGAACGCTCGGGCCGGAGGAATTTCAGAGCGCGGATCACGCACGCGGTGAATCGACAAGGGAAACGGGGCGAGGCGGGCCAGGCGTTGTCGTTGTTACCTTGTCCGCCATGTCAATGGCGTCGCCTGAGGCGTGGCCGTCACCTTCAGAGGAGCCTGTGCTGTGTGCTGTGTGCTCTGGAGGAGAGAGACGGGGAGGATGAATGAGGAAGAAGTATGGATACAGAAGTGAGAAGACCGGTGGTGGGTGCGGCGTTTTAAGCCGGGTGTCTGGCGCACAGGCCACGGGCGCACGGACATCCGGCAGGACCGGCACCAACCCTGGCGGCACACCGACGGGCGGGCCCTCCGGTCCGCGTGGGCCCTTTTTGACCCGACCCGTATTAGCTGTGCGGCATGTGCATATCGCTAGTCGGTGGGCTGTGCCTCTCCCGCCTGCGTCGGGCACGCACCACCTGCCGACCCAAATTAAAATCACTTCTAGAATCAAGAAATGACCTCCGTTCCGTCTCTGAGAAAAACAAAGGGAAATGGTGAGCGCCGTTCTACGCGAATACAGTACTACGCACAACGGCATCCATAATGCCACTGATACTGACTACGCTCCACTTGCTAGTGTCACTAGAGCAGGTCGAGCGAGTGACGTTCAGTGGTGGTAAGTGAACTGCTAGCGATGCGGGCTGCGTTTTGTTGTCTACCCCGCCCTGGGGGAGCGGGGCCATCTGTTCCATGCGGCCAGCAGCATGGCTTGTCAGCACCACGGCCAAGCTAGGAGGCCGCCGATTTCGACACCTCACCGGCACGCGTGACACGATAACGCTCCTGCTGCCACGGCGACAGTGCACCGGCGGCAAGTGCCGCCTCATGCATCCGGCGGGGTGAAAGTGCCATAGATAAATGGAGGTGGCTGGAGCACCATGTCAGCAACAAGAAAATAAGGAGATTTTGCGTGCGACATTTCACCGGACTCCGCTCGGGCGAGAGGCCTGCCCACGCTCTGGTGCTGCGGCGCAGGGAGCACGACTCTTTGTCTTGCTCAGTTGGGTCCTGCGAAATCTCTGCGTAGCGTGAAGTTTTTGGTGATTATTTTACTGCTAGCTAATGGGCAGTAGATAGGGGCAAACGTGATGGATTATTGGATTAGGCCACCAACCAGAGGAGTTAAATTGAATAAACAATGGTGGTACGTCCTTTAGTGGTAGCGCCTTTTGATCTATCTTATTATCGTATCGTACGCACGGCAATCTTGAGCGGGCGAAATGGCCTTTTCCCTCAAAGTGCTGCACAACTCATGTGCCATTCATCGTGAGCTCACCAGGAAACAACCATGGGAACCTTCCGATGTCATTGCCACTTCCCTTTCGGAGCAAGATGCCACCGGAGGCGGCCACGGCCAGATACGGCTGTAGTTTCCGACGCCCCGTGATGCCCCCCCTCACATGGAGAAAAATCCAAACAATCATTTGCTCATCCTTAAACTGGGAGAGAAAATTGTGTAGTACGACCAATGCTGTCAGAATCCGGTGCCGTCTAACGTGCAGCCTGCAAGCGGGGCAAGATGCAAAACCGTTCGCCATGTGTGACAGTGGCGGCCATGGCCAACCACCGAGCGAGCTCGGGAAGATATGATCGCGGCGAGGGTGGCGGCGTCGTGCACGTATGCGCCTGTTCTCATGGCGTTTGCGCCCTCCGTGCTACCTACCGGACATGTGCCTCGCGGGCATTTTTTCCATTTTTCGTCGCCCGTGATGGGGTTGTGTCGGTGCTTCGGCATGTCACGTTACAGTGGTGTGGACGTTTGACAGCGCGGACCCGAACAAAAACATAGCTTCGGCCTCTTGTGATCGCTCCGTGGGTCGGATACTTGGAGCAACTCTGTTTAAAGGGCCGTCATGTATATTTGATCCTGACTTTCCGTCCTCGATCATCATAAATTTTGCAGGGCGGTCTAAACCAAGCCAACGAGATTTCATATTTAGAGGTTGGCCGAAGTGATATAGTGCGTTCTCCATTCATCCATACCAACGTGATGGACATCTTAGGATGCGCGCTCGATTTCACCACCGTTCACATCCCCGTGCCGCATTCTTTTAGTGCCCCGTCTCTTGCTGGAACGGGCGTGGGCCATGGTCGTCTTTGTTGAGCTGCTTTTGGACCTCCGATACTATATCGATCCCATGCCTTTTTTCTTCGTCTGACCGCGTCGTCTATATCATCGTGTGACTTTAAAGTAAATTTTCTCATCTTATTCTTGTTGATTTAGTTTAACGGCTAACAGATTCTTGTAGATAACAAGGATGCACATTATATGTAAATGGATCCGATGGCCGAGCTAATGTTTTATAGTGATTTGTTGTTGGATTTGAGCTCCGAGTTCGTCACTGAAATGATAGACATTGGATGGATAGCTTCGACAGGAAGGACGAGGAAGCATTCGGCATGCGGAATTGCGTTGGAATAGAATAAGAGGAAACTGACAACTCATGCAAAACTACTTTGTGTCATGTTACCTTCTGAGTTTACGTGTTTTGGAGGCGCTTTCGCGTGACCAAACGGCTGCGCCAACGACATAGAAGCCACTGAGCTTTTTTTTCCGAAAACATAGAAATGTCATTGTTCTTCTGTTTTTTTTCACTTTGGAGAAGGTGTCGCAATACTTCGGATGCTTGGATATGTCTCTCATGCATATTCATGGGATGATATTCTTCGAGTGGCCTAAGATACAATCGTAAAGTGCACAAATGTGTTTGTTAAAACTGTGGTGACCGCTTATGAAGAACAGTATATGCGAGAACCCAATGCAAAGAGCATAATCATACTACTAGCAATTCAGGGCGGAAAAGATTGGCCTGATGTTAGGAATTATTGATTGTATGTACGGGAAGTAAAATAATTGTTCTTTAACAACAAGACTTCTAGCAATTTAGGATGGAAAAGGTTGACCTGAGATGCTTGGGAGTGTTGATTGTATGCACGCGAAGTAAAAGAATTGTCCTTCAGCTTTACACGTCTAGTTCACCAGGCATTGCAAGGATCCAATAATAATTTTGAAATTTGTTGCCTCTGAAAATCTATGAATCTCACGATGGCATCAATCTCTCGCACAGGTCTCGCCTATTTGCAAAGCTTGCTAATTCACTATTGTTACTTCTGCACCTCAAAAAAATGTTCAGATTTTTAAAAATGTTCATAAATTCTAAAAAAATCATGATTTGGAAAAATTGTGAACTCGTTTTTTTGGGTCATTTTAAGAGATGATCTGCATTTCAGAAAACATTTGTCATTATTTAAAAAAATTGAATATTGTTCGCAGATACAAAAAATATTCATGGATTTGAAAAATGTTCGGCATTCAAACAAGGTTTGTGAGTTTTCATATATATTTTGAATTTGAAAAATATACATGGTTATAAAAGATATTAGGTAATTGACAAATGTCGACGAATTCACAAAACGTTAACGATATTTGGGAAATGTCCGAATATTGACAACATATTCGTATATTATGAAAATGCTCACTAATTTGGAAAACGTTCAGAATTCAATTTTTTTTTGTGAATTTGAAAAATAAAATTATTAACTAAAAAAATGTTTGTCATTTAAAACATGATTGACATTTGAAAAACTAATTGAGAATTTATGAATTAAAATAATCCAGTACTGCAAAAAATGTTTGTGAAAAAAGGTATTCAATATTTTGAAAAATGTTTCTGAATAAAAAAGTGTTCATACATTTTGAAAAAACGTCCACAGATTAAAAAAACTGCTCAAGAATTCAGCTCAATTTACCAGATATCTATTCACCCCTAAAAAAGATTAATTTCTATTCATATGGTCACCGAGTAGTAGATAAAACAGATAAATTGGCTGACTGGTTGGTTAACTTAGCGATTAGCCTATATGTCCCCTACTCGCCAATCAACCAAGCATCTACTAGTTAATGATTTCCTCAACAATGTCAAAAGATGTTCGCAAATATTGAAAGTGTTCGCATTTCAAAAAATGATCTTGAATTCAGAGTCATTAATTTTGAAAAAACTTGCACTATCAAAATTATATTTGTCATTTGAAAAATGATTGCCATTTCAGAAAATGTTTGGGAATTAAAAAATGCTTGCAAAATAAAGATTGTTCATGAGTTAAAAATATATTCATAACTTCAAAATATTTTTGAATTTTTGTTCTAAATATTATGAACACATTCCCCAATCCTAAAAGGTCCATTAGTTTAAAAGATGTACAAGATTTGAAAGGATAAAAGAATAAACCACAAGCAAAAAGGAAAAAGAAAAGAAAATTAGGAAATAAGCCAAAAAAATATACAAAAAAGGATTGATGGTAGGTTGTGGAACCTTCCCAAAACTGGTCGGAAAGAAAACTAAAAAATGGGCTAGCCTTGTAGCACGTGTGTGCGACCCCTAGTTGCGTGTTTCTAGGCTATCTATCGCGGGAGCTCTTACTCGGCGCTTTAAACGGCGCAAACTAAATCAAGGCTCAGCGTTGGTGGCCCATCCATAAATGTATGGGTTTTAGATATTGTGGAGATTGCCTCAACCTTGTTTGTAAATGTTTGGCCGCCGCCTTCAAGGGCACCACTAGTGAAATCACGATATATCGCATTGTGTGAGGGCTTGAGGAGAATACGATGACCCTAGTGGCTTCTTGGGGAGCATTGTGCCTCCACACGGCTTCAACGAAGAAGTACTTCCACTCAAAGGGAAGGAACTTCGGTAACACATCCTCGTTTGCACCAGCTCCACTTGTGGTCATTTCTTACCTTTACTTTTTGCATGTATTATTTGTGTTGTATCATTTGCTTGCTTGTATTGTTATTGTTGTTAGAATCATATAGGTTGTTGATATGTCTCCATTATATCTATAGTTTTTTATTGTTTCATGCCAAAATTCTACAACATTCATAAACTTTTGGCAATATTTTATATTTTTTGGGACTAACATGTCGATCCAGTGCGAGTTCCTGTTTTTGTGTGTTTTTTGTTTTGCAAAAAATCCATATCAAGCGAAGTCCAAAGAAGATAAAAATTTATGGAGATTTGTTTTGGAATATATGTGATTTTTGTGAGTCAAGGTGAACGCAAGATGGTGCCTGAGGTGGCCCCAAACCAACACGATGTGTCAAGGGGGGTGGACGCTCTCTTATAGCGTGGGACTGCCTCGTAAGTCGGTTGGGGGCCTTCTTTTACCGCAAGAAAGATAAATTCCCTGTAAAAATCCCCTCAAAATTTCAGCCACGTCAGAGATTCGGATCTCCGGATATTTAAGAAATGATGGAGGGCTAGAAAACAGTAGCAAAAACAAAAGAGGAACGGATATATATATATATATATATATATATATATATATATATATATATATATATATATATATATATATATAGATATATATATAGGTAAAATGTTTGGGGCACCTAGGTGCCTGGGCACCTCGAACGGGTCCAACCCGTTAGTGCGGTTTTCATAAATTCTGATTTGTTTCCTAATATTTGCATGCAAGACTTTCCATATATGAGATAGAATCAAGTATTTTAAATTCCATGAATTAGTACATCTCCTTTTATTGCTTCATACGTTGTACACACCATGTATTTGCACCTATATAGAGAAATTTATTTGGTACCATACCTACTTTGTGACTATGTATAACACCTATGTATTATTGGGTATATATTCATAAATTTTACACCAGGGTATGTACATGTAAAAAATATGATGCGTATGCACATACCTAACAATTTATAGAGTACTCTTACTTTCGCATATCCGTAAATGTATTGGATGCTATCAATTTCACATCATTTATTGAGTATGGACCCATAAATGATGACATACCCTAACATAATATACTTTTTTGAAGACATACCCATAAATTTTATACCCAAAAATAAAATACACGTACATACCCTGAACACATACCCATAAATGATATCGGTGACATACCCGTAAATAATATTATAAAATAAAATACACATATATTGTGTTCTGAAAAGATTACACGTACTGTGTTCTAAAAAATAAAATTATGTTGTTTCATAGATCAAGCATTTTCTTTTACTGCTTTTCCCTCTCATACCTTTTCATATAAAAACTTAGGTCACGTATTTGTGAATATATACCAAAAAAGAATATGTATGGCGCCCACACGTTTACGTGGACGTATATCCATAAAACAATTGAGTATCATACCCACTTATTTGTGACTATGTACTTCAAAAAAATTAGGTATATATATACCTACATATTATTGGCGTATACTCATATATTTCACGTCGGCGTATGTAACTATAGTAAAATATGCAAGAAAAAAAAGGAATAATACCTATATATTATTGGGGTATGTAGTCATATGTTTTTTGCTTGGGTATGTAGTTGTAGAGAATAGGTATGTAGCTATAGAGTAATATTGGGGAATTTATACATATATTTCAATCTCGCATACCCACTTATTTTTGAACTATGTACCTAAAAAACAATTAGGTATAGTACCTACGTATTATTGCGGTATATATATTCATATTTTTCACGCCAGTGTATGTTGGTGTAGGAAAAAATATAAAAACAATTAGGTATCATACCTATGAATTATTGCGGTATACACTCGTATATTTCACGCTGAGATATGTAGTTGTAGAGAAATATCGACACAAAAATATTAGGACTATGTACTCAGTTAAAAAAATCTCAAAATACACAATGCTACAAATTTATTACTATATTTTATAAAGAAATAGTTTGAAAACTCTTTATTACTTGATCTCATGAATGGACAATTGATGACGCACATTAAATAATCAGATATAGTAGTTTCCATATAAGACACGCCATGCAACCATGTATGAAAGGTAATTTATTAACACAATTAACACGCGTCACAACCATGCAAACATGTATGAAAAGTTTTCGCTTTGTTAACGGATCAAATCCAATAACTCATATGTCCATCATCCGAACAAAATCACGATACAAATGAACGACATCTAGGCAAGGTGCCTGGGCACCTAGGTGTATATATATATATAGGGGGAGAGAGAGAGAGAGAGAGAGAGAGAGAGATCCAATCTCGGAGGGGCTCCTGCCCTCTAGGAGCCATGGCGGACATGGACTAGAGGGGAAACTCTCCTCCCATCTAGGGATGAGACTCAAAGGACGTGAATGCCGCTTAGGGGGGGTTGAATATGCGCTTTAAAATAATTATGGTTTAGGCTTGAACAAATGGAGAATAAAACTAAAGTTAAATTAGTCAAGCACAAAACCTAAAACAACTAGGCTAACCTATGTGCACCAATAACTTATGCTAAGCAAGATAAACAACTAAGTGATAGCAAGACATATAACATGAAACAATATGGCTATCACAAAGTAAAGTGCATAAGTAAATTGCTCGGGTAAGAGATAACCGAGGCACACAGAGACGATGATGTATCCCGAAGTTCACACCCTTGCGGATGCTAATCTCTCTTTGGAGCAGTGTGGAGGTAGAATGCTCCCTAAGAAGCCACCAGGACCACCGTAATCTCCTCAAGCCCTGCACAATGCAACATGCCATGATTCCACTAAGGAACCCTTGAGGGTGGTCACCAAACCCGTACAAATGGAAACCCTTGGGGGCGGTCACTAAAGCCGTACACTTTGGAAACCCTTGGGGCGGTCACCGGAATCCGTGCAAATTGCTCGGGGTAATCTCCACAACCTAATTGGAGACCCCAACGCTTGCTCGAAGCTCTATACCACAATGATTGAGCTCCAAGGCACCACCAACCGTCTAGGATGCCAGAGCAACCTAAGATGAACAATCTCTAGGATACCAAGCACCCAATAGTACTAAGCTTCTCAACTTTTCACTTCCACGTATCACCATGGAGAACTCAAACCGATGCAAAATGGCAAGAACACACGAACTGGTCAAGTCTTTCACACTCAAATCCCGCCACAACAAGAAAATCTATGGAGAAATATGAGAGGAAGAACAAGGAGCTCACAAAGAACTCCAAGGTCTAGATCCAAGGGGTTCCCCTCACATAGAGGAGAAAGTGATTGGTGGAAATGTGGATCTAGATCTCCTCTCTCTTTTCCCTATAAAACTAGCAAGAATCATTGGAGGGATTGGGAGATAGCAAGCTCAAAGAAGGTCAACAATGGGGGGCAAAGACGAGCTCAAAAGATTAAGGTTCAATGGGAAAGAAGAACCCCTTTTATACGAGAAAAAAAAAATCCAACCGTTACCCCCTCAGCCCGCACACAAGCAGTACTACCGCTCATGGAAGCGGTACTATCACTTGGGCGACAGAGCCAACCACGCAGTGCAATGTCACGAGACCAAGAGGCAGTAGTGCTGGAGGAGCGGTGATACGTCCCACACACTTTCATACCTTTTTACACATATTTGGACTAACCTACTAACTCAGTGCACCCAGTGCCAGTTTTTGTCTACTTGTGTCTTTTTTGCAGGGACTTCTACCACAATTTAGAGAGTCCCAAAAATCCCGAGAAAAATATATAAAAATTGGCATGATGGAAGCTTCCGGAACACCAAAGGTGGGCCAGAGGGGAACCAGGGCCTGCCCAGGCAGCCTCCCTCCTGGGTGCGCCCAAAGGTCGCCTGGGTGGGTCCCACCTCCTCTGGTGCCCTACTTCGGCCAACATTTGCCTCTCTGATAGGAAAACCTTGGAGGAGATCCAGAATCGGGAATTTCTCTATCATTCCGCCACCGCAGCGCTCCCGAGATCGGGAGCGTCAGAAGACCTCTTCCCGGCACCCTGCCGGAGGGAGGATTGACCTCCGGGAGCTTCTTCACCGCCATGGATGCTTCCCGTACATGCCGTGAGTATTCCTCGTTGGACCATGAGTCCATGACCAGTAGCTATGTGATATCTTCTCTCCAATCTTGTGCTTCAATGATTAGCCATTCTGAGCTGCCCTACATGATCAAGGCATCTATGTAATTTTCTTGCTATTGCTATGCTCGGTTTGCTGGGATCCGATGGATTATGAGATTATGTTAAGATTGTGATGAGTTATATATTTGATTATCCTTTTATATTATGTTCTTTAGTGATTCATGCATGTTCTCCGTTGCTTTTTATTGCTTTGGCCGAGTAGTAGATTGTAACTCGAAGAGGGAGCGTTATGCATGATTGTGGGTTCATGCCCCCTCATGTCTAGCTTGAGTGACAAAAACATGAGACTAGGGGATGTGCTGTTGCCACCAGGGAGAAAACAATGGTGCTTGTGACCGCGGTTGCAAGTATTGTTTACCTTATGCAAAGTTCGTTAATGCAGTTGTCCGTTGCTTTGAGTTTACACTTTGGATGGGGCTCGCAACTTAATGCCAGCGAGATGTTCTGGATAGATATCTCAAGGTGGATGATTAGTAAGTAGATGTCGATGAATAAACGGTCTACTTGTCTTGGCGTATTGCCCATTACTTTTGATCCTCTAACTTTCTAGTAGCATGATTAGCATTGCGGTGCGTTTATAATTCTGTCAATTGCCCAGCTGTAATTTGTTTACCCGTGCATAGTTGTTTATCGTCTTTTGGGCGAGAGACATCACTAGTGAACATCATGTGACTCCGGTCCATATTACCACCATTGTTTACACCTCCACCATTTACTGTTTTATTTACTTTTCCGTTGCAATCACTATCACTATTCCCGCTTGTGTTTTGATCCTTTGCAAACTACAAGGCCGGAGAGATTTACAACCTCTCTGTGCTCGTTGGGAGCAAAGTTATTTGTTGCGTGTGCAGGTCCACGTCTTCTGCTAGCGCGAGAGCAGCGGACACCTACTTGTTGATCCCCGGAGTCCTCCTAGTTCGATAAACCTTATAGTCCCCGTGTAAGGGAAATCTGTTGCCGACTACATCTCCACCTTCCACTTGGGGTAACCAATGAGGGGCGAGATGTATATCCATCAACTCGTCATCGAGCAAATTTCTGGCGCCGTTGCCGGGGACTCCAGTCTTCAAGATATGGGAGTTGCACACTATCTTTTACCTTTGTTTTTTAACCTTGTTAGTTTGCTTTCTAGTTTTTGCTTTAGAGTCTTATACCAAAAACCACAAAAAAAGTTGATTTGCTTTCTGCTTAGTCCAGCATGTTAGGGTTTGATGTCTTGAGGGAATCTGAGGTCCTAGATTTCCATCAAAAGAATGGAGAAAATATGATGGAGGCTTGGGATAGAATTTCGGAAGCACATAAAAGAATTATGCCTTGGATACCTATCAAAATTATTCTTAGAAATTTTTATCATGGTATTTTTATATGGTGTAAACACTCTGTTGACATTTTACATGGTCTATATAATTACCTTGCTTATGATCGTAGATTTGACACTATTATAGATAGACTTGCTACCACTGAAAGAAGAATGGATGCTCTAGACTTAAGAGAAAGAGAGAAACCCATGGTTGGCAAGGAAAAGACTTTGAAAATAGATGATGACTGGGAGCCTTTTGTTAGAATTAGCATCTCTAACCAAGACTTCCTTGCTTATTGTGATATTTGATCCATGGTTTCTACAATGCCAAAAGTTATTTATGATTCTCTAAGCTTTTTAAACATAGACAATTTTTATCTTATCATGAACATGCTAATGGGGATATTTTTGAAATCCAGGGAAAGGTAAAAGATGTCCAGGTTACATTCTCTAAAAGGAATGCAACGGTTTATTTCTTCATCATGAAGCCCAAGCAAGGAAACATAGTGCTTGGAAGGGACTTCCTCCGAGCCATGAAAGGCTTCACTTATATAGGTAAAGGACACATATGCTTACGTGGGAAAGCGAAAGGTACGTACCCATTCCCTAGGAAAAATAAGTATGAACTTGTTGAGGATCCGTTTGAAGGTTTTGATGATTCCAATGACTTTGGAGAATTTTGATCCTTCTTTTTTCATTATGCCTTGCTCAAAGGCATAAAAGAAAGCGCTTGTTGAGAGGCAGCACAATTTGTTTTTACTTTCAGTTTTAGTGGTCTTGATGCTTGTTAATATTGTAAGCTTTGTGCCAGTTTTAGCCTCCGATTGCAAGAAAGTTCAAAAGTTCTGACATGCTGTCTAGAAACAGATTTTGTCTGCTTGACGGAAAAATTCGCCAAAAATCACCAGATCATATTTTTGATCTGAATTGTTTGGAAAGTATGCTCTATATAATTGTATTTCTCGCATCTATTCTGAGTTTTTGATTTGAGTTGTAGAAGTGCCCCGCAAAAAATATTTACTACCCGCTGTTCTGTTTTTTACAGATTCTGCCATGTTTTGCGTTTTCATCATTTTGCAAATCTTACGCTTGCTTTTTCTTTGCAAAAACCTTTTTGAAATATTGAGAAACAATAGCTATTCATGAAAATTCTTACTTCTAGTAGAGAATAAATTATTTTATTATGGGCACTAACCACTTTAATCAGCTTATGATGAGTTTCGTATGAAGGGAGTTTTCAAGTATGCGATGGAAGATGATGAAAGAAGATCTAGGAGTGTCAAGCGCTCAAGTTTGGGGATGCCCCCATGCACCCCCAAGAAATATTCAAGGAGACGCAAGCATCTAAGCTTGGGGATGCCCGCTTGGGGATGCCCCCGTGCATCCCCTTCTCCATCAACAATCATGAGTTAGTCCTTTTCCATGCTATATTTTTATCACTTCATATGTTATGTGTTATGCTTGGAGCGTCCCGCTCTTTAAGTTTTAGTTTGTTTTAGTTTTGCTTGCTGTTCATAACAAGTTGGAACCTAGACTTCCTTGTTTGGGAGAGAAACACGCTCCACTCCACCCTAGAACACAACATAGGTTTTCATGCTTAGCTTTTTTGTGTCTTCTTTATCTTTTCATAGCTGCTGTCATGCTTAGCTCTTAGTTTTCATACTTTATATTTTTAAGAGATTTTATTTAGATTGCTCTTGAACTCTCTTGAGTTATCATTCTTATCTTGTTTAGAGAGTTGGCTTGTTGCACTAAGTTGTGTGTCTTGCATGAGTAGGTAATTGAGGTTGCTATTTAAGCATAGTAGTAATTTGCAGTAGGTTTGAGGTATTGATTTGAGTAATGTTTGGACTATTGGTGCCAAGAGCTTGAGCATATTAGTGATAGGTGTCGTATTTTGGGAAATCCGTGTGTTTTTCAAAACCATTTTTTAGTTGAGAACTCTAGATACTAAATTCAGCGCTAACCTGTAGAGGGGTTAGAATTTATAGAGTACCCTCACGTTACCATGGGTCGAGGATGCGCAAGGATAACCAAACCCCCAGACACTCCTCCTCGGGGTGCTTGTCTCTTTGTGAATCTCCGGACTAGATAGAGAGTTACCGATAATAAGTGCATGAGTTCTTCGGGCTAATGTGAGTATTCGATTGTTGGCACTTCCACCATCCATATTTTGCTAGCCTCTTCGGTACCGTGCATTGCCCTTTCTTATCTTGAGAGTTGGTGCAAACTTCATCGATGCATCCAAACCCTTGGCATGATACACTGTCATCATAAGCCTCATTATATCCTTCCTCAAAACAACCATCATACTGACCTATTAAGGCATTTCCATACACCCACCATTTCATGACTTGATCTTCATGTCATACATGATTTT
Source organism: Hordeum vulgare subsp. vulgare (assembly GCF_904849725.1). NCBI lineage: Eukaryota > Viridiplantae > Streptophyta > Magnoliopsida > Poales > Poaceae > Hordeum > Hordeum vulgare. The sequence goes on along the minus strand of NC_058519.1, from coordinate 105,419,189 downwards.
GCTTGATCGAGGAGCTGCATGCTAGTTGGGCCTTGCCCTTATTATTGCTATATGACGCGCTAGTTTCATTGCATATCCTGCTACACTAGCAGAGGCATACATTTGTATACATCATGATAGTTTTCATTTGTCTTTATGTTGAGTACTTCTTATAAAGTGTGAAGATCTTCTTTTATTCTTGTAAAACATAGAGTGTTGCCCTTATGTGAGGAAAAGATCCCAAAGAGGACAAATTAAAAGATCCCAAAGAGGACAAATGAAAAGATCCCAAAGAGGACAAATGAGAGATAAATAGAAAGAGCCAAAGAGGCACCAAAAAAAGAAAAAAAGAAAGAAAAAATGAAATAAAAAGAGAGAAGGGGGCAACACTACTATTACTTTTGAAAGATCCACACTCGTACTCCATTATTATATTTGTACTCCATAGAGATTATCATTCATGCATAACTATGTGGGGACCCTTACACTATAGAACTTGGCTTGTATATTCCAATGATGAGCCTCCTCAAATGAGCTCTAGGTCTTCATGAGCAAGCAAGTTGGATGCACCCCCACTAGTTCCATTGGAGAGCTTACCTTAGCTCATACGTGCATCCGTTGCATGGCAATCCCTACTCCTCACATCATATCTATCATTTGGCTTTCTCTCACCCATGGTTGTCCTCATTGATGTGAGCCTTTCACACATTTTTTATCTTCCTTCCCCATCATTATTCTCTTTGCCATCCTAAGTGCCAACATATCTTGCTTGCGCTCATCCAATGCATGAGTGCTCAAAGTTGAAAGGGAGAGGATCATTTTGACTTATGCCTGACTAGTGGTCTGGGGATGAGTCAAAATAAGATTCCGAAGGAGACCAAGTGTGAAGTTTTAGTAGATTGAGTTCTCAATTAAACTACAACATATTTTTATGCTCTAAACCCATCTCCCATTTCTTGCACACAAACACCATTTGGAGACATTCGAGTCACGGACAGCGAGAGCTCTTGCACCTTTATGTTCTTACTTTGCTATTTTCAATACTAAAAATAGACTCTTGCTTCTTATTCTCTTGACTTGAATTGCATATCTTACTTGCTTTACTTTGAAGTTATTATATGTGTGTTAGCATGTCACCACAGAAATTATTTGTGTTATCATTTACCTACTCGAGGACGAGCATGAATTAAGCTTGGGGATGTTGATACATCCCAAATGTATCTATAATTTCTGTTTGTTCCATGATCTTTTGGGTGACAATGTTATATGTTTTGCCAGACATTCATACCTTTTTACACATATTTGGACTAACCTACTAACTCAGTGCACCTAGTGCCAGTTTCAGTCTGCTGATGTCTTTTTTGCACGGACTTTTACCCCAATTTACACAGTCCCAAAAATCCCGAGAAAAATATATAAAAATCAGCATGACGGAAGCTTCCGGAGCACCAAAGGTGGGCCAGAGGGGAGCCAGGGCCTGCCCATGCAGCCTCCCTGCGCGGCCCCCACCTGACCGCGCCCACAGGTCACCTGGGTGGGTCTCACCTCCTCTGGTGCCCTCCTTCGGCCTATATTTACCTCTCCGATAGGAAACCCTTAGAGGAGATACAAAATCGCGAATTTCTCCATCGTTCCACCGCTGCAGCGCTCCCGAGATCGGGAGTGTCAGAAGACCTCTTCCCGGCACCCTGCCGGATGGAGGATTGACCTCCGAGAGCTTCTCCACCGTCATGGACGCTTCCTAGACGTGCCGTGAGTAGTCCTCCTTGGACCATGATTCCATGACCAGTAGCTATGTGATGTCTTCTCTCCAATCTTGTGCTTCAATGATTAGCCCTTGTGAGCTGCCCTACATGATCAAGGCATCTATGTAATTTTCCTACTATTGCTATGCTCGGTTTGCTGGGATCCGATGGATTATGAGATTATGTTCAGATTGTGGTGAGTTATATATTTGATTATCCTTTTATATTATGTTCTTTAGTGATTCATGCATGTTCTCCCTTGCTTTTTATATCTTTGGCCGAGTAGTAGATTGTAACTCAAAGAGGGAGCGTTATGCATGATTGTGGGTTCATGCCCCCTCATGTCTAGCTTGAGTGACAGAAATGTGAGACTATGGGATGTGCTGTTGCCACCAGGGAGAAAACAACGGTGCTTGTGACCGCGGTTGCAAGTATTGTTTACCTTACGCAAAGTTCGTTAATGGAGTTGTCCGTTGCTTTGAGTTTACACTTTGGGTGGGCTCGCAATTTAATACGAGCGAGATGTTCTGGATAGATATCTCAAGGTGGATGATTAGTAAGGAGATGCTGATGAATAAACGGTCTACTTGTCTTGGCATATTGCCTATTAATTTTGAGCCTCTAACTTTCTAGTAGCATGATTAGCATTGCGGTGCGTTTATAATTCTGTCAATTGCCCAGCTGTAATTTGTTTACCCGTGAATAGTTGTTTATTGTCTTTTGGTAGAGAGACATCACTAGTGAACATCATGTGACTCCGGTCCATATTACCACCATTGTTTACACCTCCACCATTTACTGTTTTATTTACTTTTCTGTTGCAATCACTATCACTATTCCTGCTTGTGTTTTGAATATTTGCAAACTAGAAGGCCGGAGAGATTGACAACCTCTCTGTACTCGTCGGGAGCAAAGTTATTTGTTGTGTGTGCAGGTCCACGTCTTCTGCTAGCGCCAGAGCAGCGGGCACCTACTTGTTGATCCTCGGAGTCCTCATGGTTCGATAAACCTTACAGTCCCCGTGTAAGGGAAATCTGCTGCTGACTACATCTCCACCTTCCACTTGGGGTAACCAACAAGGGGCGAGAAGTATAGCCATCAACTCGTCATCAAGCGGTACTACCGCTCTCCCCAACGGTACTACCGTTGGGTTTACAGTGCAGCAAACCACGAACATGGAGAGGGAGCACGGCGAAGACAGTTCCACCTAAGCGGTACTACAACTGCCAGGAGCGGTACTAGCATAGATAAGAGGTAGTACCGCTTCCTACTACCGCTCTTGTTCTGCTAAGGATTCCGGGCCGAGAAGGAAGGGCGGTAGTGGCGCAGTAGTAACAATTGGTACTACCGCTCGGGAGCGGTACTACCACGGTGTACTACCTGCCAGAAACCACTTAGGCCGACACGAAAAATGTCGAGACACCAAAACAACGGTACGATGTGCGACAATGGGCAAGGGCAGTATCGCCCGTAAGCGGTACTACCGCTGCCAAGAGTGCTACTACTGCAGATAAGAGGTAGTACCGCTATCTTGCGTGGTACTACCGCTTGTTATTTTCCATACCAGAACAAAGGCAACAGATGAATAGAGGAACACCAGAACTGCCATAACTTCTGCAAATGAGCTCTGAATTGAGCAAACTCAAGCTTGTTGGTTATAATAAGAAGAGGTGGGATAAAAATGGTAATGATATAGATATGTGAAACCTCTATGAATGAAGAACTGCCAAAAACTCAACATCGGAAACATCATACAAGATGCATATAGACTCTGTTTTCGATGAACTCGAGGTTGTCATGAAGATGACCATAAGCTCTAAAACTCACAAAGATAAACACCAAACAAGAAGCAAGAAAGATGATGTAAGGATGGAAATAGTTTGAGATATCAAAATGATACGATCAAGATACTCACTTGAGAGGCCCCCCTTGATAGTATGACTATTGATCCTATAACCCAGTCTCACAACTACCACCATGAGACTGGTAAAATAGAAAACCTAGCAAGGGTAAACCTATACCTTGCACATAGTTCATTTGATCTGGATGGTGACGATCTTGACTTCCTCAATATGGACCACCTTTCTTGATCATGTTGGCTTGATGAAGACTAGTTGATTGCTCCCCCATACTCCACTGTGGGTGACACACTCTTCGGCACATCTTCACGAGTCCATTGTCACCACAATGGATGACAATCTTCAAGCATGATATCTTCATGATGCTCCACTTGAAATTGCACATCGCAATCTTGATGATGATCACCACTTGATGTCATCCTTCATGGTTGTATGAATCTTCCTCTTGACGCAAGCCTATGGAAACATACCTAACCCCACACAGAACTCCCATGTAGATCATGGGTTAATACATAGAGCGCAATGGACAATGCTTACCATACCATGGGATCACTTGATCTCTCTTGGTACATCTTGTACACTTTGTGTGTTAATCAACTTGATTCACTCTTTGACTTAGTCTTGATCAACCTTGTATCTTATCTTCCCTCTTCATAAAGATGATGTCTTGAAGGTAATCATGAATACTGACACAATCTTATTCTTCAAGACACGCTTGAAATAAGCTCAACTCTCACATGACCAATCTTTGGATAAAACCTTGAATACTACCTTGGTCACCATATAAACTCCTCGAAACCAACATATGGATTTCAAGAAGTGCCTATGGATAAATCCTTCGAATATAACTCAAGCCAACCATTAGTCCATGGGGATTGTCATCAATTACCAAAACCACTGATGGAGAAATATGCTCTTACAAAGAACAAGGAAGAAGGAGGAATATGGCTATCTCCCACTCTCTCCTGGTGGTGCAAGAACGCCGCTAGGGAAATTATAGTGACAACGATCTACACCAACAACTTCGCCGATGTCACCACCGACTCTCTCCCCCTCTATGCAGCGATGCAAAAACTCTTTGCCCCACTATAATATCTACTTAAACATGGTGCTTAATGCAATATATTATACTCCATGATGTGTGGCTATCATATGATGTTTGAGTAGATTTATTTTGTCCTTTGGGTTGATTGATGACCGTGATTGGTTTGACTTATATGTTTTATTTTGGTGCTACCCTTTGGTGCCCATCATTTGATAGCACGCGTGGATCACACCATAGGGTTAGTTGTATGTTGATAGGACTATGCATTGGAGGGCAAGAGCGACAGAAGCTTCTTCCTAACATAGAGAATTGATTCATACGGGATTGAAAGGGGACCAATATATCTTAGGGTGCCTGTGGTTCCTTAGTTGTGCTTAGTTTTGCCCACACTCTAAACTTCTGTTCACTTTTGCCCATTCCCTTGTCTGAAACCCTCACAAATGCTCAAACTGGACGTTGTAGTCGGGTCAATGGTTTGACCGTTAACTTCTACCAAGTGGGGCCACATCAGATTTTTTTCGCTCGTTGTTGGAGTTGGGCTGTGTAGAATGGATGGGGGAATCTTTGGCCTTGACCTGCGTACACGCGCGCCGCTAGGATTCAGTGCTACTAGCCACGACCCACAGAGCTGACGCAAACAACTGCTAGCCACGCGCCGTCATAGAGAATTGTTGGCCACAATGCCGCTGAAGACATGTGCTGGCCATGCACCGCTGCACAGAATTGCTCGCCACGCCTCTGCGGACAGCTGCGGGCCATGCCGCCACCATTGACAGATGCTGGCCATGCCACCACCACACACAACAGCTGGTCGCTCGACTCAGCTTTGCCACATTAACTTAGGGTAGCAGCTCACTGGCCATGCCCACGCATACCAGCCAAAGCACCTCGTTTCGATGTATGACCTCTTAAAGCAAGGGCATTACTGAAGATGCGCCCCCGCGCACGCGTATAAATGCATGCAGGTCAAGGTCGATCAAGGGCATGCATGCATATAGATCAACGTGCCTCATTTCAGTGTAGCAACACATCTATTTAAGCCATCCCGTCAAGTGTACCTCTTCAAACACACTCTTCCATCTACACTGCCCTGCTCTTACCTTCACCAAATTAGCCAGAGCAAGATCCAATCGAAGATGCAGTACTACGAGCTCACTTTCCTCCCGCCACCCACCGTGCCGGACCACCATTACCCCGTTGGCATTGTGGTGGAGACCATACTTCGCATGTCGGTGATCTTGAGGTGGCGGGGTGCTAGGGAGTTGGCAAGTGGTTCCTCCGTGATGGCTTTTCCCACCTCCTAGTGGGATCTCCTATCATGTTCCTCCTCGAGGAGATGCATCCCGACACCAGCTCGCCACCGACTGCGCTCCTATCCCACTTCACTAATCGCTTCGATGCCTACTACCTCATGATAACCCACAAGTGTAGGGGATCGCAACAGTCTGCGTGGGTAAGTTAACCCAATTTATTGATTCGACACAAGGGGAGCCAAAGAATATTTATAAGCTTTAATAGTTGAGTTGTCAATTCAATCGCACATGAAAGATACTTGCTTGGCAACGAAATATTAGTAGCAACGGTGATATGGAAGTGACGGTGGCAACGGAAATAATAGTGGCAAAGCAACGAAAGTAAAACGGCGAAAGTAAAGCAACTTGTAACTTGCAGTATTAAAACACTGTAGGCTAGGCAGATGGATGGTTGGTCATGGATAGGAGATATCATGTATTTAATTTGGGGCAAGGCACATAGAAAAGTAATGATCATCTAGGCATATATCAAACATTAGGCATGTATCCCTTGGTAGTCGTGCGTGCTTGCAATAAGAACTTGCACAACATCTTTTGTCCTACCATCCCGCTATCAGCGGGGCCAAAAGGAACTTATGGAGATTAAGGTGCTCCCGTCAAAGTGATGGGGAACGTCGCATGGGAAACAAAAAATTTCCTACGCGCACGAAGCCCTATCATGGTGATGTCCATCTACGAGAGGGGATTTCCGATCTACGTACCCTTGTAGATCGCACAACAGAAGCGTTAAGAAACGCGGTTGATGTAGTGAAACGTCCTCACGTCCCTCGATCCGCCCCGCGAACCGTCCCGCAATCTGTCCCACAATCCACTCCGATCTAGTGCCGAACGGACGGCACCTCCGCGTTCAGCACACGTACAGCTCGACGATGATCTCGGCCTTCTTGATCCAGCAAGAGAGACGAAGAGGTAGATGAGTTCTCCGGCAGCGTGATGGCGCTCCGGAGGTTGGTGGTGATCTAATCTCAGCAGGGCTCCGCCTCAGCTCCGCAGAAACGCGATCTAGAGGTAAAACCGTGGAAGTATGTGGTCGGGCTGCCGTGGCAAAAGTTGTCTCAAATCAGCCCTAATAGCTCCATATATATAGGAGGAGGGGAGGGGAGGCTTGCCTTGAGGCTCAAGGAGCCCCAAGGGTTGCGCCACCAAGGGGAGGAGGAGTCCTCCTCCAATCCTAGTCCAACTAGGATTGGAAGGTGGAGTCCTTCTCTACTTTCCCACCTCCTTTTTTTCTTTTCTCTTTGATTTTCTATCTATGGCGCATAGGGCCTTCTTGGGCTGTCCCACCAGCCCACCAAGGGCTGGTGCGCCACCCCCAAGGCCTATGGGCTTCCCCGGGGTGGGCTGCCCCCCGATGAACACCCGGAACCCATTCGTCATTCCCGGTACATTCCCGGCAACTCCAAAAACCTTCCGGTAATCAAATGAGGTCATCCTATATATCAATCTTCGTTTCTGGACCTTTCCGGAAACCCTCGTGACATCCGTGATCTCATCCGGGACTCCGAACAACATTCAGTAACCAACCATATAACTCAAATACGCATAAAACAACGTGGAACCTTAAGTGTGGAGACCCTGCGGGTTCGAGAACTATGTAGACATGACCCGAGTGACTCCTCGGTCAATATCCAATAGCGGGACCTGGATGACCATATTGGATCCTACATATTCTACGAAGATCTTATCGTTTGAACCTGAGTGCCAAGGATTCATATAATCCCGTATGTCATTCCCTTTGTTTTTCGGTATGTTACTTGCCCGGGATTCGATCGTCAGTATCCGCATACCTATTTCAATCTCGTTTACCGGCATGTCTCTTTACTCGTTCCGTAATACAAGATCCCGCAACTTAAACTAAGTCACATTGCTTGCAAGGCTTGTGTGTGATGTTGTATTACCGAGTGGGCCCCGAGATACCTCTCCGTCACACGGAGTGACAAATCCCAGTCTCGATCCATACTAACTCAACGGACACCTTCGGAGATACCTGTAGAGCATATTTATAGTCACCCAGTTACGTTGCGACGTCTGATACACACAAAGCATTCCTCCGGTGTCAGTGAGTTATATGATCTCATGGTCATAGGAACAAATACTTGACACACAGAAAACAGTAGCAACAAAATGACACGATCAACATGCTACGTCTATTAGTTTAGGTCTAGTCCATCACATGATTCTCCTAATGATGTGATCCCGTTATCAAGTGACAACACTTGCCTATGGTCAGGAAACCTTGACCATCTTTGATCAAGGAGCTAGTCAACTAGAGGCTTACTAGGGACAGTATTTTGTCTATGTATCCACACATGCACTGTGTTTCCAATCAATACAATTATAGCATGGATAATAAACGATTATCATGAACAAAGAAATATAATAATAACTAATTTATTATTGCCTCTAGGGCATATTTCCAACAGTCTCCCACTTGCACTAGAGTCAATAATCTAGTTCACATCACCATGTGATTCCAACGAATCCAACACCCATATAGTTATGGGGTCTGATCATGTCTTGCTCGTGAGAGAGGTTTTAGTCAACGGTTCTGAAACTTTCAGATCCGTGTGTTCTTTACAGATCTTTATGTCATCTTATAGATGCTGCTACTATGTGCTATTCGGAAATACTCCAAATATCTACTCTACTATACGAATCCGTTTCACTACTCATAGTTATTCGGATTAGTGTCAAAGCTTGCATCGACGTAACCCTTTACGAAGAACTCTTTAACCACCTCCATAATCGAGAAAAATTCCTTAGTCTATTTAGTTACTAAGGATAACTTTGACCGCTGATCAGTGATTCAATCCTGGATCACTCTATGTACCTCTTAACAGACTTGCTGCAAGGCACACATCAGGTGCGGTACTCAGCATGGCATACTTTAGAGTCTACGGCTAAGGCATAGAAGACGACCTTTGTCTATTCTCTTTATTCTGCCGTGGTCGGGTTTTGAGTCTTACTCAAATTCACACCTTACAACGCAACCAAGAACTCCTTCTTTGCTGATCTATTTTGAACTCCTTCAAAAACTTGTCAAGGCATGCATCTTGTTGAAACTTCCATTAAGCGCTTTTGATCTATCTCCATAGATCTTTGATGCTCAACGTTCAAGTAGCGCAATCCAGGTATTCCTTTGAAAACTCCTTTCAAACAACCTTGTATGCTTTACAGAAATTCTACATTACTTCTGATCCACAATATGTCAACCACATATACTTATCAGAAATTCTATAGTGCTCCCACTCACTTCTTTGGAAATACAAGTTTCTCATAAACCTTGTACAAACCCAAAATCTTTGATCATCTCATCAAAGTGTATATTCCAACTCCGAGATGCTTGCACCAGTCCATTGAAGGATCGCTGGAGCTTGCATACTTGCTAGTATCCTTAGGATCGACAAAACCTCCTAGTTGTATCACATATAATGTTTGCTCAAGGAAACCGTCGAGGAAATAATGTTTTGACGTCCTATGTGCAATATTTCATAAATAATGCAACAACTACTAACATAATTCTAACAGACTTTTAGCATCGCTACGAGTGAGAAATTCTCATCATAGTCAACTGTTTGATCTTGTCGGAAACATCTTTGCGACAAGTCGAGCTTTTCTTAATACTGACTTATCACCATCGTCTGTCTTCCTTTTAGAGATCCATCTTTACTCAATAGTCTTATGACCATCAAGTAGTTCTTACAAAGTCTACACTTTGTTTTCATACATGGATCCTCTCTCGGATTTCATGGCTTCCAGACATTTGTCGGAATCCGGGCCCACCATTGCTTTCTCCATAACTCGTAGGTTCACTGTTGCTCAACAACATGACCTCCAAGATAGGGTTACCGTACCACTCTGCAGTAGTACGCGACCTTGTCAACCTACGAGGCTTGTAGTAACTTGATCCGATGCTCGATGATCACCATCATCAGCTTTCACGTCAATTGGTGTAGGCGCCACAGGAATAACTTCCTACGCCCTGCTACACACTGGTTGAAGTGATGGTTCAATAACCTCATTAAGTTCTACCACCCTCCCACTCAATTCTTTCGAGAGAAACCTTTCCTCGAGAAGGGATCCGTTTCTAGAAACAAACACTTTGCTTTCGGATCTGAGATAGGAGATGTACCCAACTGTTTTGGATATCCTATGAAGATGCATTTATCCGCTTTGGGTTTGAGCTTATTCGACTGAAACTTTTTCACACAAGTGTCGAAGCCCCAAACTTTCAAGAAACGACAGTTTAGATTTCTGTAAACCTTAGTCTATACTGTGTCATCTCAATGGAAATACGCGATGCCCTATTTAAAGTGAATGCGGTTGTCTCTAATGCATAACCCATAAACGATAGTGGTAATTCGATAAGAGACATCATAGCATGCACCATACCAAATAGTGCGTGGCTATGACGTTCAGACACATCATCACACTATGATGTTCCAGGTGGCATGAACTGCGAAACAATTTCCACATTGTCTTAACTGCGTACCAAAACTCGTAACTCAGATATTCATTTCTATGATCACATCGTAGACAATTTATCCTCTTGTTACGACGAACTTCACTCCTGAAACAGAATTGAACTTTTCAATATTTCAGACTTGTGATTCATTAAGTAAATACTCTTGTATCTACTCAAATCGTCATTGAAGTAAGAACATAATAATATCCACTGCGTGCCTCAGCACCCATTGGAGTGCATACATCAAAATGTATCACTTCCAACATGTTACTATCTTGTTTCATCTCAATGAAAACAAGGCCTTGCTCATGTGGTATGATTTGCATGTCACTAGTGATTCAAAATCAAGTGAGTATAAAGATCCATCAGCATGGAGCCTCTTCATGCAATTTATACCAACATGACTCAAGCGGCAGTGCCACAAGTAAGTGGTACTATCATCATTACCTCGTATCTTTTGGCACCAATATTATGAACATGTGTAACACTATGATCGAGATTCAATAAACCATTGAAGGTGATTATTCAAGCAAATAGAGTAACCATTATTCTCTTTAAATGAATAATCGTATTGCAATAAACACGATCCAATCATGTTCATGCTTAACGCAAGCACCAAATAACAATTATTTAGGTTTAACACCAATCCTGATGGTAGAGGGAGCGTGCGACATTTGATCATATCAACCTTGGAAACACTTCCAACACGTATCGTCACCTCGCCTTTAGCTAGTCTCCGTTTATGCCGTAGCTTTCATTTCTTGTTACTAATCACTTAGCAAACCGAACCGGTATCCAATACCCTCGTGCTACTAGGAGTACTAGTAAAGTACACATCAACATCATGTATATCAAATATACTTCTTTCGACTTTTGCCAGCCTTCTTATCTACCAAGTATCTAGAGTTGCTCCGCCTCAGTGACCGTTCCCCTCATAACATAAGCACTTAGTCCCGGGCTTGGGTTTAATCTGGGGTCTCTTCATTAGTGCGGAAACTACTTTGCCGTTTCACGAAGTATCCCTTCTAGCCCTTGCCTTTCTCGAAACTTAGTGGTTTTACTAACCATCAACTATTGATGCTCCTTCTTGATTTCTACTTTCGCGGTGTCAAACATCGCGAATTGCTCAAGGATCATTGTATCTATCCTTGATATGTTATAGTTCATCACGAAGCTCTCATAGCTTGGAGGCAGTGAATTTTGGAGAACCATCACTATCTTATCTGGAAGATCAACTCCCACTTGATTCAAGCAATTGTCGTACTCAGATAATCTGAGCACACGCTCAACGATTGAGCTTTTATCCTTTACTTCATGGACAAATAATCTTGTCGGAGGTCTCATACCTCTTAACAAGGGCACAAGTATGAAATCACAATTTCATCTCTTTAGAACATCTCTTATGTTCCGTGACGTTTCAAAACGTCTTCGGCGCCTTGCTTCTAAGCCATTAAGTATTTTGTACTGAACTATCGTGTAGTCATCAGAAACATGTCGGATGTTCACAACATCTACAGACAACGCTCGAGGTGTAGCACACCGAGTGGTGCATTAAGGACATAAGCCTTCTGCGCAGCAACGAGGACAATCCTCGGTTTTACAGACTCGGTCTGCAAAGTTTGCTACTATCAACTTTCAACTAAATTTTTCTCTAGGAACATATAAAAACAGTAGAGCTATAGCGCAAGCTACATTGTAATTCGCAAATACCATTAGACTATGTTCATGACAATTAGTTCTATTAATCATATTACTTAAGAACTCCCACTCAAAAAGTACATCTCTCTAGTCATTTGAGTGGTACATGATCCAAATCCACTATCTCAAGTCCAATCATCATGTGAGTCGAGAATAGTTTCAGTGGTAAGCATCTCTATGCTAATCATATCAACTATACGATTCATGCTCGACCTTTCGGTCTCATGTGTTCCGAGGCCATGTCTGCACATGCTAGGCTCGTCAAGCTTAACCTGAGTGTTCCGCGTGTGCAACTGTTTTGCACCCGTTGTATGTGAATGTTGAGTCTATCACACCCGATCATCACGTGGTGTCTCGAAACGAAGAACTGTCGCAACGGTGCACAGTCGGGGAGAACACAATTTCGTCTTGAAATTTTAGTGAGAGATCACCTCATAATGCTACCGTCGTTCTAAGCAAGATAAGGTGCATAAAGGATTAACATCACATGCAATTCATAAGTGACATGATATGGCCATCATCATGTGCTTCTTGATCTCCATCACCAAAGCACCAACACGATCTTCTTGTCACGGGCGTTACACCATGATCTCCATCATCATGATCTCCATCAACGTGTCGCCATCGGGGTTGTCGTGCTACTCATGCTATTACTACTAAAGCTACGTCCTAGCAATATAGTAAATGCATCTGCAAGCACAAACGTTAGTTTAAAGACAAACCTATGGCTCCTGCCGGTTGCCGTACCATCGACGTGCAAGTCGATATTAACTATTACAACATGATCATCTCATACATCCAATATATCACATCACATCGTTGGCCATATCACATCACAAGCATACCCTGCAAAAACAAGTTAGACGTCCTCTAATTGTTGTTGCATGTTTTACGTGGTGACCATGGGTATCTAGTACGATCGCATCTTACTTACGCAAACACCACAACGGAGATATATGAATTGCTATTTAACCTCATCCAAGGACCTCCTCTGTCAAATCCGATTCAATTAAAGTTGGAGAAACCGACACTCGCCAGTCATCTTTGAGCAACGGAGTTACTCGTAGCGATGAAACCAGTCTCTCGTAAGCGTACGAGTAATGTCGGTCCGAGCCGCTTCGATCCAACAATATCGCGGAATCAAGAAAAGACTAAGGAGGGTAGCAAAACGCACATCACCGCTCACAAAAACTTTTGTGTTCTACTCGAGAAGACATCTACGCATGAACCTAGCTCATGATGCCACTGATGGGGAACGTCGCATGGGAAACAAAAAATGTCCTACGCGCACGAAGACCTATCATGGTGATGTCCATCTACAAGAGGGGATTTCTGATCTACGTACCCTTGTAGATCGCACAGCAAAAGTGTTAAGAAATGCGGTTGATGTAGAGGAACGTCGTCACGTCCCTCGATCCGCCCCGCGATCCGTCCCACGAACCGTCCCGCGATCCGTCCCACGATCCGCTCCGATCTAGTGCCGAACGGACGACACCTCCGCGTTCAGCACACGTACAACTCGACGATGATCTCGGCCTTCTTGATCCAGCAAGGGAGATGGAGAGGTAGATTAGTTCTCCGGCAGCGTGACGGCGCTCTGGAGGTTGGTGGTGATCTAATCTCAGCAGGGCTCCGCCCGAGCTCCGCAGAAACGCGATCTAGAGGTAAAACCGTGGAGGTATGTGGTCGGGCTGCCGTGGCAAAAGTTGTCTCAGATCAGCCCTAATAGCTCCATATATATAGGAGGAGGGGAGGGGAGGCTTGCCTTGAGGCTCAAGGAGCCCCAAGGGCTGCGCCACCAAGGGGAGGAGGAGTCCTCCTGCAATCCTAGTCCAACTAGGATTGGAAGGTGGAGTCCTTCTCTCCTTTCCAACCTCCTTTTTTTCTTTTCTATTTGATTTTCTATCTATGGCGCATAGGGCCTTCTTGGGCTGTCCCACCAGCCCACCAAGGGCTGGTGCGCCACCCCCAAGGCCTATGGGCTTCCCCGGGGTGGGATGCCCCCCCGATGAACACCCGGAACCCATTCGTCATTCCCGGTACATTCCCGACAACTCCAAAAACCTTCCGGTAATCAAATGAGGTCATCCTATATGTCAATCTTCGTTTCTGGACCATTCCGGAAATCCTCGTGACGTCCGTGATCTCCGGGACTCCGAACAACATTCGGTAACCAACCATATAACTCAAATACGCATAAAACAACGTGGAACCTTAAGTGTGCAGACCCTGCAGGTTCGAGAACTATGTAGACATGACCCGAGTGACTCCTCGGTCAATATCTAATAGCGGGACCTGGATGACCATATTGGATCCTACATATTCTACGAAGATCTTATCGTTTGAACCTGAGTGCCAAGGATTCATATAATCCCGTATGTCATTCCCTTTGTCCTTCGGTATGTGACTTGCCCGAGATTCGATCGTCAGTATCCGCATACCTATTTCAATCTCGTTTACCGGCAAGTCTCTTTACTCATTCCGTAATACAAGATCCCGCAACTTACACTAAGTCACATTGCTTGCAAGGCTTGTGTGTGATGTTGTATTACCGAGTGGGCCCCGAGATACCTCTCCGTCACACGGAGTGACAAATCCCAGTCTCGATCCATACTAACTCAATGAACACCTGAGGAGATACCTGTAGAGCATCTTTATAGTCACCCAGTTACGTTGCAACGTTTGATACACACAAAGAATTCCTCCGGTGTCAGTGAGTTATATGATCTCATGGTCATAGGAACAAATACTTGACACGCAGAAAACAGTAGCAACAAAATGACACGATCAACATGCTACGTCTATTAGTTTGGGTCTAGTCCATCACATGATTCTCCTAATGATGTGATCCCGTTATCAAGTGACAACACTTGCCTATGGTGAGGAAACCTTGACCATCTTTGATCAACGAGCTAGTCAACTAGAGGCTTACTAGGGATAGTGTTTTGTCTATGTATCCACACATGCACCTTGTTTCCAATCAATACAATTATAGCATGGATAATAAATGATTATAATGAACAAAGAAATATAATAATAACTAATTTATTATTGCCTCTAGGGCATATTTCCAACACAAAGAGCACCGGAACGAAGCATTAACAATCAATGGATACATGGAATCCTCAAACTATACTCTATGCCCTTTGATGTCCCAAGTTGTCACCATTGGGAACGCGAGTTCCGGACTATAATAGGTGCATACTACTCATAGATAGGATCTAGAACACAAATATATTAATGAAAACATAATGAATTCAGATCTGAAATCATGTCACTCGGGCCCACATTGACAAGCATTAAGAGTAACAAGTAGTAGCAAAGATGATAAACACCATATTAGATGATAGGCAACATGCCCCCAACAATCGGACGAATTATTACATGATCTAACTCATCCAATCTCTCCCATCCCCTTCACCTACAACATGGAATTACTTACACATGATGGGGGAAGCCATGTGAGGATGATGGAGTGGTGATGGTGATGACGGTGGCGACGATTTCCCCTCTCCGGAGGCCAAAGCAGCCTCCACATTAGCTCTCCCGAAGAACAACCGAGGGTGGTGGCGGCTCCATGTCGAGAACTTGCAAAACGACTTCTGTTTTGGGATTTCTTCGTCACGGGTAAATATAGGAGCCTAAGTAGGGCACCAGAGGGGGTGGACCCCACCCAGGCGGCCTCTCGGCGTGTCCAGGGGGCAGGCCACGCCCACAGGTCGCCTGGACGCCCTATGGCTCCCCTCTGGCCCATATTTTGGCCCAAGGTTCCTCCCGGTGCGTGGATTTTCCCTGTTTTTTATGGGAATTTTTTGGGACATCTAAATATCCATTTTCCTGCGCACAAGAAAACCATACAGGTAGCTCTACTGAAAACAACGTCAGTCCAAGTTAGTTTCATTCAAATCATGCAAGAATGAGGCCAAAACAATAGCAAAAGTGTTTGGAAAAGTCGATACGTTTGAGATGTATCAACTCCCCCAAGCTTAGCATATTGCTTGTACTCAAGCAATTCAGTTCAACGAACTGAACGCGACAACGAAAACTTTGACAAACTCTTTTGCTTCATTAGATGTATATAAGCATGTATTACAAACAAGTCCAACAAATATTGAAGCAATGCTACAAAGACAATGCACGAAGCATTCCTACAATCATGTGAAGAGTTTCAAACAACTAAGAATGAATAATATGTAACCGAAAATCATAACGAGATCATAATGAACATGACTTGGGCATACTAGAGTGGTATCTCGCTAGCCCCCATGAGTGAAGCAAAACATAAATGCATATGCTCCTTTGGAGTCTTAAAGGAGACTAGAAATAAATATTTTAGAATAAGTAATATCACAATCATACAGAAGACAATGTGGTACTTTGGGACAATGCACATTAGACTCAGAATGACAATTATGCTCTCTATAGTTGGTGCCTTTTTATAAGAAGGGGATGACTCAACATTAAAGTAAAATAGATAGGCCCTTCACAGAGGGAAGCATTGATTTGCAGAGGTGCGAGAGCTTGAGTTTTAAAACAGAGATAAATCAAAATTTTGGGTGGTATGCTTTCATTGTCAACGTAACAACTAAGAGATCTCAATATCTTCTAAGCTAAATACATTATAGGCGGTTCCCAAACAAAATAGTAAAGTTTTTACTCCCCCTCCACCAATCAATCACACTCCACGGCGGGCCGAACCCACGGGTACCGTCCATACAAACAACAATCCTGGGGGAGTCTTGTTTCATTGAATTTGATTTATCTTTGAGCATGGAACTGGACATCCCGGTTACCAGCCACTTTCTCGTGAATGATAGTGAATGAACACATATCTTGAGAATAACCTACTTAGCATGGAAGATACTGATAGCCCCTGGTCACTACATGAGCGGTTCGGGCATACAAAACAAAATATTTATTTGAAAATTTAAGAGTACATCACATGCAAATTTACTTAAGACGGCACATAAATACCACATATAGGTAGGTATGGTGACTCATATGGCGCAACTGGTTTCAATGATTTCGGATGCAGAAGCAGTCAGTCCGCTTAGTACAGGCGAACGCTAGCAAAAGACGGGGAAGCGACCAACTAGAGAGCGATAACGGTCATAATCATGTAGAGCGACAAAGCAAAATTGAGTCGGGCATGAAAGCGATATAACTATTGTGAAATAAAAAGATCATTAAGGCCTTATAGACTTCTAGTCATAAACATGTGTAAGCATGTGCCAAGTCAATCCTAAAACTCTCCGAAGGGAAATACCACTCTAATATGCCAAACCATGAACAATGCAATGCATGCTAAACATTTCAATAACACATTATGCACTTCAGCTATTTGAGACTAGTCACAAAGAAAGTATGAACTACTGGTAAAGCATTGTAATCATAGCACCATGTCGCTATAAGCTGGTCTCTAGATCATAAGTACATGCATATGTACAAAAGTAGAAACAAATAGAGTCCATACCGGCTTTCCTTGTTTCATTCCTTCCGTCGATCTTCGTCATTATTGCATCATCACTTACATGATCGAACGTAGAAAGATATAATCAAGTGCAATTACAATCATGGACGTGAGCTAAACTCTGCAAACAAAGCAAACTAAAGAGAGAAAAGAAATCTTTTTGGGTTTTCCAAAGGTTAGACGAAAACAAAAGAAAAGAGAAATCTTTTTGTTGTTTTTGCAAAGAAAGAATATAGAAGAACATGCAAAAACTCTGAAAAGATTAAAAAGGGAACTATGGATGATACAATGAAAATGTAGAAGGGTACGTACTCCCCCAAGCTTAGGCTTTTGGCGTAAGTTGAGCTCGGCTACTGCGGGCTCCAGGATCTCCCTGCAGCTCCGGAGTGGTACAGGTGGCTCCAAGAATCATACGAGTCCTCGGGCGCGTACACTGATGTCCGACTGGCCTCCCAAGAAGAAGGCTCTTCTTCCTCGGGAACAACCCCCTCCATGGGATTGTGGAACTGTTGCTGGATCACGAACTCGTCCAGCTCAATCGAGGTGAAGGACCATCTATTCCTGCTAGTGTAATTAAAAAAATGTGGTGCAGGTAGACAGATCTCACGAGTAGTAAGCTCGCCAAATCTCATAATATAAACAAGGTTACCAAATTCAGAAGTCCTAGTAACAAACTCATGCCTCTTCATAGCAGTAAGATCAAATCTTATGAATGAAAAAGGTGTATCATCCGTGCGTACAATGCGCCCGAGGTGCTCGAGGATAAGCGTGGCATAAATGCCACCAAAGTGAGGCCCTTTGCTGCTGTTAGCAATGAGGCGACGAGCAATCAAAGCACCCATATTATATTTGTTATCTCCTAAGAGGGCGATTGCCAAGATAGCGGGATCCGGAGCCGAAATTTTGTTCGTGTTATCACAAGCTAGCAACCCTCGAGCAATATAGTATGCGAAATACCTGATGTGGGGAAACAAGATGCTGGAGATCTTCCCCCAGTGAATGTCTTGCGGGTCCTTACTGCAAAGGGAAGCGAATAGGGATTTCAGCTCGTAGGGCTGAACTTTCATTTTGGGCGTCTTCCTGACATTCCGCACACCTATAACATCACAAAATTCTGCCAAAGACACGGTGAAGGCATCCTCATATAATCTGAATTCAATCATGGAAGTTTTATCATTATATCTAAACCAGTGGACAAAATAATAGGTGAGTATTGGATATTGTTGCACACGTCGTCTTACGAGACGTGTCAAACCTGCAGCTGCACAGAGGTTATCAAACTCGTCCTAAATATCTGTCGCCATAAGGAAATCTGAACACGGGTATGCCATGGCACGTGCCGTGTCCGTCTCATGGAACAACTCTGGTGGCACGATATCATCATTGTAACTCGTCCTCATAGTAGAGGATGAAGCCGCAACTCTAGTTAGTCTATCGGTAGGCTCGGTTCTCTTCTTCCCAAGCCATCCTTTTGCTTTTCCAAACAAACTCATTTCTGAAATTTTTAGTTCATCACAAAAATGGAGGTTTAAGCAAAATGAGTTGGAGAAAACTATTCTACTCACTTCCCTGATGCATAAACTTGCGTCAAAACTTCATAAATAAATTCCTAATCATGCATGCAAGCTCATATGAACAGCACCAAGAACTCCTAAATACTCACAAATAAGACCACCAATCAAAATTTTAATTGAAGGAGTGGAGGAGTCACATACCAAGGAGCAAATGCTCAAATTCTCAATGCAAATGATGGGCTGTAGAGAGAGATCGAAATTTGCCAGCAAGAACAGCAAGAACTGGATCTCCAGGACAAAAAATCGGGATTTTTGGAGTGAGAGAGAGAGAGAGAAGGGAGGAAGAAGTACCTGGAAAGGAGACCAGGTGGGCCCAGGCGACCTGTGGGCGCGGCCAGGGGGCAGGCCACGCCAGCTGGTTGCCTAGACCAAGGGTGCCCCCCTGGCTGGCTCCATGTTCCCCTGCATCTCTTATTTGATGGAAATTTTTATTATCATTTTTCTGGAATTTTTGTGAAAACTTCACTTTTGAAAAAAATTCCGAAGTACCGAAAGCTGCAAAAATTCCGGAAAGCTCGAAACAATGGTTAAACATACGAAGCTTCAAAAACATAAAATTTTGGTACAACTAGGAGGATGATAGATAAAAGAAATGAAAACATAACAAGCTTCTCTTTTTACTCATATAAAACATATTTGTTAGCAAGGTTGATCAAGTCTTACTACCAAACATGTGTTATATTGAGCAAAAAGTTTCACTTCTTATAAAGCAATCATGGTACCTTTATTTCAATGGATATTGCCCCCACCATAATGGTTTTGTATTTGTGGTGCACATTTAGAGGACAATCCCACTCTCCAACCTTCACGGTCTCAATATTCTCAATAGAATTAAGGCCATGCCTTTTATCAATCTTCTTCGGAAAACATACCGTGTGCTCCTTCTCATTAACGTTGAAAGTCATCTTTCCTTGATTGCAATGAATAATAGCACCTGCGGTGTTAATCAAAGGTCTACGAAAAATAACAGACATGCTCCCATCCTCGGGCATGTCAAGAACAACAAAGTCAGTAAGGATCAAGCAATTAGAAACTTCAACAGGAACATCTTCACAAATACCAACATGAACAGTTGTTGACTTATCAGCCATTTGAAGAGAGATATCTGTAGGGATTAGTTTATCTAGACAAAGCCTTTTGTAAAGAGAGAAATGCATAACACTCACTCCTACACCAAGATCACATAAATCCGTTCTGACATAATTATTTTTTATGGAGCAAGGAATGGTGGGTATACCTGGATCACCAAGCTTCTCAGAAATCTGACCACTGAAGGAGTAATTAGCGAGCATAGTAGATATTGCCTCATTAGGAACTTTTCTTTTATTATTAACAACATCTTTCATATACATCGACTACGGAGGCAAATTAATAGCATCGGTCAAAGAAATTTGAAGAAAAAGAGGTTTCATCCATTCACAAAACTGATTGTAATGCTCTTCTTCTTTGGTTTTGAAAGACTTACATGGGAAGGGCATTGATTTGTGTACCCATGTTTCTATTTCCTTCCCATGTCTTCTTGCAACAAAATCTTCTCTAGTATACCTCTTGCGCTTGTCGGTTGCTTCTTCTTCTTGTACTTCAGGAGGATCATTCTTCTCATTATCTTTATGAGGTTCAGCACCATCTTCAGTTTCAACATCGGAAATAGATATACTATTAGGATCAACAATAGGTTCCTTATCAATTATGGGATCATTGGAGTTGTTAGCTTCCTTGTGTTTCTTCTTCTTCTTTGGGGAGTTGATAACGTCTTCTTCCTGCAATTGAGAATCTTGCTCGATCCTCTTTGGATGCCCCTCCGGATAGAGGGGGTCCTGGGTGTGTGTACCTCCTCGGGTCTTTATACCATATGCCTACGTATCAACTTGTTTGGCATTGTTAGCTAGCAAATCTTTTTGCACATTAGTAATTTGTTCAAGCTGAGTTTGGACCATATGAAAATGCTTAACAAGACCTTTAACATCATTAATAGTTCTACTTAAAACATCAAGCAAACTTTTGATAGCAAGGGAATTATCATGCATGGCTTTGAATCCTCTCATGAAAATGATTTTGCTTGACAATAAAATTATCAAGCTCATCTAAACATTGATCAGGGGGCTTACCATGAGGGATGTCACTTGCATTGAATTCTAAAAGAGAGTGTACCTCTACCATAGGTGGGTGAGTGGTAGGCTCACATAATTTCTCAATAGGAGGTAGATTCTTTACATCTTCTGCTTTAATACCTCTCTCTTTCATAGACTTCTTGGCTTCTTGCATAACTTCGGGGCTCAAGAAAAGCATGCCCCTCTTCTTAGGTGGTGGAGGTGGTTCAGGAACGGACTAATCATCATGATTTTTAGCTATCTTGCCCATTAGTTCTTCAGCATCGTCCGATGTTCTTTCCCTGAAAACACAACCAGCACAACTATCCAAATAGGTTCTAGATTCATCGATTAGGGATTCCATGTACTGGTCTAGCCTTAAGTAAAGTGCAATACCTCCCCCAAACTTTAGGGAGGTGCTCATCCTGCAACTGTTTAAAGTTATATATTCTTTGTAAAGCAGCATGTTTCTTATGAGCAGGAAAATATTTAGCAACAAAAGATTGAGCTAAATCTCGAGGACTCTTAATGGACCCACATGGTAGTGCATCATACCATGCTTTAGCATCTTCCTTCAAAGAGAAATGAAGTAGCTTAGTAACATAATAGTTTCTCTTCTTGTCCTCTGTAGTGAATAAACCGCCCAACTCAGTGAGTTTGGTAAGGTGTGCAATAGCATCATCATCTTCTCTAACATAAAAGGGGTCAGCTTCAACTGTGGATATAATTGAAAGATCGACAGAGAAATCGAAATCAGCATCCCCAATGCAAATAGGAGATGAAGAAAATTTAGGATGAAGAGTAAATTTGTTCTTCATAGAATGCTTTTCAAGAAGCTTCCTAACAGAGGCAGGGTCAGAGTCAGCACACTTAGTAAGTTCCCTGCATAAATCATCATCAAGCTCAATATAATCATCATCAAGAATTCTTTCCTTGAGACCACTCAAGTCTGGGTAACCAAAGGATATACCAATGGGGTAGCTGTAACAGGAATTTCAACCCCAGATTGCTTTTCGGCCTTAGCAATCCGAGACTCAATAAAATAACCAAGTAAACTAGGCTCATCAATAGTAGTAGAAGCATCATAAAAAATATCAGGCATAGTGACATACTCGGTAGAAGCAGCATGTGGTGGTGGTGAAGCAAACTTACTCATAACGGAAGGTGAATCAAGCGTAGCATTAGTGCTAAGAACAACACCTTTTCTCGTAGTGGATGGTAAAATTGGAACCTTGGGGTCTCCTTTCTTACCCATAGTGAATAAATCGCAGCAAGCAAAATAACTCCAAGTAGACTTGTAAATAAAGCTATGCTCCCCGGCAACGGCGCCAGAAAATAGTCTTGATAACCCACAAGTTTAGTGGATCACAACAGTCTTTGCACGTAAGTTAACCCAAGTTATTGATTCGACACAAGGGCAGCCAAAGAATATTTATAAGTTTTAACAGTTGAGTTGCCAATTAAACCGCACCTGAAAGATACTTGCTTGGCAACGAAATATTAGTAGCAACGGTGATATGGAAGTGATGGTGGCAACGGAAATAGTAGTGGCAAAGCAACAAAAGTAAAACGGCGAAAGTAAAGCAACTTGTAACTAGCAGTATTAAAACACTATAGGCTAGGGAGATGAATGGTTGTTCATAGATAAGAGATATCATGTATTTAACTTGGGGCAAGGCACATAGACAAGTAATGATCATCTAGGCATACATCAAACATTAGGCATGTATCCCAAGGTAGTCGTGGATGCTTGCAATGAGAACCTGCACAACATCTTTTGTCCTACCATCCCGTTATCAACGAGGCCAAAAAAAACTTATGGAGATTAAGGTGCTCCTGTCAAAGAGCACCGGAACAAAGCATTACAAATCAATGGATACATGGAATCCTCAAACTATAGTCTATCCCCTTTGGTGTCCCAAGCTGTCACCATTGGGATCACCGGTTCCGGACTATAATAGGTGCATACTACTCATAGATAGGATCTAGAACACAAATATATTCATGAAACATAATGAATTCAGATCTGAAATCATGGCACTCGGGCCCAAAGTGACAAGCATTAAGAGTAACAAGCAGTAGCAAAGATGATAAACACCATAATAGATGATAGGCAACATGCCCCCAACAATCCGACGAACTATTACATGATCTAACTCATGCAATCTCTCCCATCCCCTTCACCTACAACAGGGAATTACTCACACATGATGGGGGAATCCATGGGAGGATGATGGAGTGGTGATGGTGATGACGATGGTGACGATTTCCCCTCTACGGAGGCCAAAGCTGCCTCCAGATTAGCTCTCCCGAAGAAGTACCGAGGGTGGCGGCGGCTCCGCGTCGCGAACTTGCAAAACGACTTATGTTTTGGGATTTCTCTGTCACGGGTAAAAATAGGAGCCAAAGTAGGGCACTAGAGGGGGTGGACCCCACCCAGGCAGCCTCCCGGCGCGGCTAGGGGCAGGCCGCGCCCACAGGTCGCCTGCAGGCCCTGTGGCTCCCCTCTGGCCCATCTTCTGGCCCAAGGTTCCTCCCGGTGTGTGTATTTTCTCTGTTTTTTATGGGAATTTTCTGGGACATCTAAATATACATTTTCCTGCGCACAAGAATACCATACAGGCAGCTCTGCTGAAAACAGCGTCAGTCCGAGTTAGTTTCAATCAAATCATGCAAGAATGAGGCCAAAACAATAGCAAAAGTGTTTGGAAAAGTCGATACGTTTGAGACGTATCACCTCCTCGGCAATGTGTTTTGGTGTGGCGGCGAGTTCACCGCATCTATGACCTACAACATCTTCACCGATGTCGAGAGCATCTTCCTCGTTTATGCAAGGAGGAGCACGCAGAGTGAAAATGCGTGCGGTGAAGGCCCGTGTGGAAGATGATGGTGAAGACGATGGTGAAGATGGTGAAGCAGGTGGTGAAGACGTGGAGTTCATGTTTTATTGCCCTAACTAGCTATATAGTGTTAGCTAGATAACTAGGGCTTTTATTATCAGGAAATCCACCCCTTATATATATTGTGCTTTCTTCGACCGTATGTGTACCGCTTGAACTTTAATCTACCCTTAATTATATATGGTGCTGTTATCCCTATATGTTATGAGTGTTATATTAAGGGCTTAACCCTTATATTGATGTTGTGTGTCGTTATATATATTTGTATTTTATGTGTCCCAAGTTTTGACATGTGCATCGCTATTTTTTTTTGCGAATATATACTAGTGGGTGTGCCAGCCACAAGAGCCCACAGCCGCACGTGCCTCCTCCTGGATCGTTTAGTATGTAAAGAAAATAAAAAAATGAGTTGGTGTGGAACAAAGTTTGGAATTAATTTTGGCCATAACATAAAAAAATCTAGAAAAGAAGAGCCACTCACAATGCTGAATTTGCGGGGTTAATATATGCCTATAATACACTCATCGGGCCATATCTCATTATTATTGGGCCAAATATATTGAGCCAAATATATTTTAAAATCATTGAATTGACTAAAGTGTGTGTCCATTTGAAGTCTTGCTATTTATTTAATTAATCTTCATATTTTTACATGAAGATGACTCAATCGAATAGTATACTCATGAGCTAGCCAAACTAGCTAGGGGCTAATGCATGCCACCCAGTCAAAAATTTATTTGATGGGAATCTATAGATATGTTGAGAATTCAACACAAATATCAGGAGTTCACACATATCAAAGAAAATCTCATAATTTAACACATAATGATAAAAACACAATCATAAATAATCCAATACATAAATGATCTTTGCCCAATAAGATGAAGCAAATAATACAAATATTCTACTCATCACACGTATATTTTATCTTCTCGATCTTTGTCGTGAACCCTTCTTTCTGTTTCAACAGATCTTAAATCATGTACTATAGCCTCTTCTTATATTCCTTGACCTGATCCCTTTCCTTCTATGCTTTCACGAAGAAAAACTTGCGCATGCTAGTAGTTGATGCATCAAGCTTCTTCTTCTCCTCCAATTCAACTCTTGCATTAGCGAGAGCTTCTTCAGCTTTGGCCTTCACGACTAGTGTCACTTAATTTTCCTCACCATTTTCTTAAGCTCATCTTGGGTATTCCACGGGTCACGGTGAAGCTTCTCAATCTCATCTATTAACTTAAACCTTGTTTCAACATTGTTGAAGGCATCACGAACTCTACCACTCTCATTTCAGTGGATATTTCCCATAGCTTCAATATGGATTTAACCAGTGGACTCAGCCACATAGGATCAACCCATTACAGAAAGTCACATTTATCTCCAAACTACAATATATATGAGAGAGCATAATCTATTAGGAAATCACACATAAAAACTTAATTTGAATGACTATAAATAAGTTCATATTTTTCACAAACCTCCCATGAATAGGCCAAGAACCTCGTGCCAGTGCAACATCCTTCAAAAGTAACAAATTTTGAGAGCACATAATTGCATTTACATTGGATACACTTATCTCCATCATCGGCTAATCTACTATAATCAAAATTGTACATTATATTTGGACCCTAACAATACAAATATGCATACTAAATAAGGTAAATCAATACTGAAATAAAAAAAAAATCCACAAATCAATATGAACCCTAACCGTAGATTGACTTGAATGCAACACTTACATCGGTGCCAAGGGAGTTTGGGTCGATGGAAGATTCCTCGCCATCGACCACGAAACCATGCCATCCTTGAGTGGCTACAAGAGATCTACAATGCTGCGGCGACGGGAGGCGATGAGAAAAATGGCAGAGGAGAGGATGGGGAAAGGGGTGGGGCACGGGAGGGGGAGGACGTTGTCTGAAACATGCCCACATTTCATTGTGATCTTCGGCCCCACACACGACCCACTCGTGAGCCTCTTGCCGATTGTTTAGTCGTACACAACCAATCACGTCGTAGAGACCACCCTCTCGCGGATTGCCTCACTAGTGCTTCTAGAAAACCATATCCGATGGCTCTAGTTCGGCGCTAGGGTATGATCGAACTATTGCAGTTCAGTGCTAGGGTTTGGAGGGGTTTCGAGATGGTCAACAGGGTTTTGTAGGTTTTAACCAACATTCAAATGAGTGATACTTGTGATCTGTGTTTGTTTTTTCCTGAAGAGGAACGGGTGATGGAACACAATATAGATAAGTATTTCCCCCAGTAGAGAACCAAGGTTTATCGAACCAATAGGAGTATCAACTAGTCCCCGTCTTCAGCGACTGCACACAAAAGAAACAAACACTTGCACCTAACATGGGCAAGAGGGTTGTCAATCCCCTTGGACTTGTTATTTGCTATAAGTGCATCTCGTGCCCCTTAGTGATTTTGGTGTATTGGACACTTATAGGTTAAGAGACTGATATGTTTGTGAGTGTACACATGCTCTATAAGTCTCTTAGGAGTTTGAGTTATTCGAAGAATATCGACAACTAAAAATGTATGTCTTCGGATGAAGTCTTTGGTATTTCCTCTAAAGACTTTGAAAATAAGGAAATTGGTGTGTCCGTAAAGAAATCAATGTGAAGACTCTCAAGCGTGAATACTTTCATTTTCATAGTTTCATTTTCTGTATTCTGTGTCATAGGACCACCGTACTGTTAAAGGGGGTTGAGGTAATACTAAGCAAAAGTTTCCTCACGATGCTCATCTCAAAGCCTACAAATAGCTAATCCTTCGAGTGAATCATTTGAAAATCTCTCACAGTTTAGTCAAAGTTTTCAGTGAAACAGATGAAGTTCTTCTGGTCTATGAAGAAATTGCACTAACTGAGGAGTTAGGATTTTGCCAGTGTGAATTGCCTATCAATGAAGAACATGAGAGACACGAGGACTTCCACGGTTGAAAGATCCGAACGTTGCTGCGCCGCACGCCACCTGTCCCAATCTTATCCACATAACAGTCATATCATTGGGGGCATTACCATCAAATCATGTCAGGATGCTCCTAGGCTATAAATAGACACTCCCACAACCATTAGCTGGTTGGCTGCTCCGAGAGAAACTGACACTTGTCATTTGTGAGAAACCCATTCCTCGAGGACTTTGAGTGAAAATCGTCAGTGAGGAAAAACCCCAAACACTCAAACCCAAAACCCAAAACCCAAAGTGATTGATCATCACTTAAGAGATTGTTCCTGTGTGGAACCGATGCTTGTTACCTTTGAGGACTGTGCATCCTCCATACGGTTAGGTGTCAATGGTCTAGAGCATCCAACGGTCAATTTTGGATTGCCGGGTGATCGAGTTTGTGATGGTTTGGAAGTCTGTCGTGAAGACTTACTCATGACCCACAAGTATAGGGGATCAATCGTAGTCCTTTCGATAAGTAAGAGTGTCGAAACCAACGAGGAGCAGAAGGCTCTGATAAACGGATTTCAGCAAGGTAATAACTGCAAGCACTGAAAGTAGCAATAACAAGTGATTGTGTAGCGAGGTGAAACGTAGCAAGCAAAGAGTAACAAGTAACAAGTACTAGCAACGGTGCAGCACGTGGCCCAATCCCTTGCAGCAGCAAGGGACAAGCCTGAACAACGTCTTATAGGAGGAAAAACGCTCCCGAAGACACACGGGAATTTCTGTCATGCTAGTTTCATCATGTTCATATGATTCGCGTTCGTTACTTTGATAGTTTGATATGTAGGTGGACCGGCGCTTGGGTACTGCCCTTACTTGGACAAGCATCCCACTTATGATTAACCTCTCTCGCAAGCATCCGCAACTACAAAAGAAGAATTAAGACAAAGTCTAACCATAGCATTAAACTAGTGGATCCAAATCAGCCCCTTACGAAGCAACGCATAGACTGGGGTTTAAGCTTCTGTCA
This sequence comes from Hordeum vulgare subsp. vulgare, assembly GCF_904849725.1. NCBI lineage: Eukaryota > Viridiplantae > Streptophyta > Magnoliopsida > Poales > Poaceae > Hordeum > Hordeum vulgare. The sequence continues at coordinate 105,391,130 of NC_058519.1, read as the reverse complement.
CTCCAGCAACCCATCATCTACTTACTACTTCCCAATGCCTTCCTCTAGGCCCAAATATGGTGAAGTGTTATGTAGTCGACGTTCACATAACACCACTAGAGGAAAAGACAACATACATCATATCAAAATACCGAACGAATATCAAATTCACATGACTATTATCAGCATGACTTATCCCATGTCCTCAGGAAAAAAGTATCTACTCACAAAGCATAATCATAATCATGATCAGAGGTGTAATGAATAGCATCAAGGATCTGAACATAAAATCTTCCACCAAGTAATCCAACTAGCATCAACTACAAAAAGTAATCAACACTACTAGCAACCTTACAAGTACCAATCGGAGTCACGAGACGAAGATTGGTGACAAGAGATGAACTAGGGATTGGAGAGGAGATGGTGCTGATGAAGATGTTGATGAAGATGCCTCCCCTCCAACGAGAGGAGTGTTGGTGATGACGATGGCGACGATTTCCCCCTCCGGGAGGGAAGTTTCCCCGACACGATCATCCTGCCGGAGCTCTAGATTGGATCTGCTCAAGTTCCGCCTCGTGGCGGCGGCGAAACCACGAAAAAGCTCCCCCTTAATTTGTTTCTGGACTAGGACGCTTCATATAGAAAAAGAGGGGGGCTAGTGGGCCGTCAGGGAGCCCACAAGCCCCCACTCCGCCACTAGGGGGGTGGCGGTGTCAGGGCTTGTGGCGCCCTGGCAGCCCCCCTCCGGTAGTTCTTTCGCCCAATATTTTTTATATAATCCAGAAAAAATCCACGTAACTTTTCAGGGCATTTGGAGATGTGCAGAATAGTGGACTAGGATTTGCTCCTTTTCCAGTCCAGAATTCGAGCTGCCTGAATTCTCCCTCTTCAAATAAACCTTGCAAAATAAGAGAGAAAAGGCATAAATATGGTACCACAAGTAATATAGCAGCCCAAAAAGCAATAAATATCAACATGAAAGCATGATGCAAAATGGACGTATCAAATCCCCCAAGCTTAGACCTCGCTTGTCCTCAAGCGAAAACCAAGTCCCATAAACATGTCCACATGTTTGGGGACGAAGGTGTCGATAAAACATAATACAGACATGAGGGCATCATGATCACACATAGAACAACAATACATCATAAAGATTCTCATGGGAAAGTAACAATTCCTTCACAAAGCAAAGCATGAAGCAAAAACCTTACCGAGAAGTAACCAACAATAGTCCATAGTCATTGAAGCAATTGCAATTTATCACAACATCAGAAAGAGTCAAATAAGAGCTGTAAGGCAAACCCACATACTCAATCATCTCTTTTGTTTTCCACAATTGTTACAACTCACGTGGTACTCATGGTGTCAAAGTTTCAGCTAGACACAGGGGAAGATAGGGGCTTATAGTTTTGCCTCCCAACCATTTATCTCAAGGGTAAAGTCAACAACAATAAAGCATGAGTACTCAACTCCAAGTTGATATATGAATATGGATCTTTCCCAAGCATGTGACGGTAGCCAAGACAAAGGCAAAAAGGGAATTGGTGAAGATCGCCATGACTCTTACAAGGGTAAAAAGTAAAGGTACAAGATAGGCCCTTCGCAGAGGGAAGCAGAGGTTGTTATGCGCTTTTGAGGTTTGAATGCGTGTCCTCTTAGTGCGGAGGAACGTCACTTTATATTGCCTCCTGTGATAAAGAACTTTATTATGCAGTCTGTCGCTTTTATGTCTTCCTCATCACAGGTTCGTACAAAGCTTATTTTACACACACTAATAGATCATACATATTAGAGAGCAATTTTTATTGCTTTCACCGATGACAACTTACTTGAAGGATCTTATTCAATCCATAGGTAGGTATGGTGGACTCTCATGGCAAAACTGGGTTGGAGGTTTATGGATGCACAAGTAGTATCTCTACTTGGTGCGTGAGTTTTGGCTAATATGAGGTGGAAGCAATCGTCACATGCTAAGGGATCTCTAATCGTATAACATTGTTTGGAACCAAGCAAACACAATTCATTATGTTGTCTTCCTTGTCCAACATCTACTCCTAAGCATGTTATAGTTTGGTGAGTGCTCACAATTGTAAAAAGTGTCTAAGATGATATATTTATATGTGAACCTCTCTTTCCTTATTACTTCTTATTAATTGCAACAGTGACTAATGTCTATGTTGATTTATTCTCGACAAGTTTCAATCATCATACATGTCATAAGTGAAGCTATCACTTTCCATAAGATCGTCTCATGATCTTTCATGCTATCGTTCTTTTCATACTTTTGATCATGTCACAAAGCAAAGCCCTTGACTAAGACACTCTTTATTATATAGCTCGTAAGGTCGAATACATCGGGGGAGAGACAAAAGCAAAAGACTCAAACTAAAAACTAAAGACTTATTCCTCTAAAAGAAGAAATAAAAACTGAAAAGGAGAGAACTAAAACAAAGGTAAAAGCAAAAGATATAAAGATGATACGATACCAGGGCAACTCCCCCAAGCTTGGCAGAAGCCAAGGGGATTGCCCATACCAATGCTTAGTTGTCTTCCTTTGGTGGTGATGGTGGTGTTGTTGTCGCCTTTGATTCCAAGAGAGCTATCAATCTTTGATATATACCTTTTAGATCCGTGACATGGTTTTCCAGCTAAACAACTTCACGAGAAAGGGAAATATTGTGAGCACGAGTTGTTTCGCAAAACCTCAAGAGTTCAAACAAGGATGGAGACAGCACGTGGAGGAAGGGTTGGAGAAAATCTACTCCTTCAACATCTTCAATGTTGAACATAGGTTGAACTTCCTCCCTAGCTTGGGTTTTCTCCTTAGCTTGGTCCCTGACTTCTACTCTTTTTAGATCAGCATCTACTTCCTCATGAACTTGGTGAAGATCATTCTCCCCAACAGTTTCCTGAGACATCTTTGCTCTAAATCTGTGGCAGACAACAAGCTCCAAACGAAAACAGAGGAAAACTACACGATACGGAGATCAAAACCTTCGGGCGACTATATATTAATTTTTTTCTGGGCCAGAAGGAGTCCTCCGCAAGAAAATGGAGTCCGAGAAGCACACGAGGTGCCCAAAAGCTTGCCCTCCGCCACCAGGGGGGGTAGGGGGCGGTGGCAGGGTTTGTGGCTGCCTCGTTCGCTCTCCGGACTGCTTTTTATTTTTCTAAATTTCCAAAAATCCCAAAACGGAAGAAGTTTCCTATTGGAAAAGTATCGGAGTCCAATTTCTTACCGAAACAGATACATTTTCGTTTTTCAGGTCTGAAACAGGCTGATAAACATCCCTTATGTACTCCTCTGGAGTTATGACATTGATGATACTGGTCTCAACATTTATGGGAGTACCAGAGATGTAATGCTTGATTCTTTGCCCATTTACCACTCTAGGAAAATTTCCTTCCGTGTTATTGATTTTTATGGCACCGGAACAATATACTTCCTCGACAACATAGGGACCTTCCCATTAAGAGAGAAGCTTGCCTGCAAAGAATCTCAAACGAGAATTGTATAGCAAGACATAATCACTTACATTGAACTCTCGTTTCTGTATCCGTTTGTCGTGCCATCTCTTAACCTTTTCCTTGAACAACCTGGCATTCTCGTAAGCCTGGGCTCTCCATTCATCTAACGAGCTGATATCAAACAACTGCTTCTCACCGGCAAGTTTGAAATCAAAGTTGAGCTCTTTGATTGCCCAATAAGCTTTGTGTTCCAGCTCAAGAGTTAAATGACAGGCCTTACCGTAAACCATTTTATACGGTGACATGCCCATGGGATTCTTATAAGCAGTCCTATAATCCCATAGTGCATCGTCAAGTTTGCTAGACCAGTTCTTTTGAGATCTATTGACGGTCTTTTGTAGGATCAACTTGATCTCCCTATTACTCAACTCAACTTGACCACTAGACTGAGGATGATAAGGAGATACAACTCTATGGTTGACATCATACTTAGCTAGCATCTTGCGGAAAACACCATGAATGAAGTGTGAACCGCCATCAGTCATCAAGTATCTAGGGACTCCAAATCTTGGGAATATGACTTCTTTAAGCATCTTAATAGAGGTGTGGTGATCAACATTTTTAGTGGGGATAGCTTCTACCCACTTAGTAACGTAATCCACAACAACTAAGATGTGAGTGTACCCATTGGAACTCGGGAAGGGTCCTATATAATCAGAGCCCCAGACATCAAATGGTTCAATGACAAGTGAATAGTTCATAGGCATTTCCTAATGCTTACTGATGTTCCCTATTCTTTGGCATTCGTCACAAGACAAGATAAACTTACGGGCATCCTTAAAGAGAGTGGGCCAATAGAAACCTGATTGCAATACCTCATGAGCAGTTCTATCTCCAGCATGGTGTCCTCCGTAGGCTTCAGAATGACACTTCTGCAGAATCTGTCCCTGTTCATGTTCAGGCACACAACGTCTAATAACACCATCTACTCCTTCCTTATGAAGGTGAGGATCATCCCAAAAGTAGTGTCTCAAATCAAAGAAGAACTTCTTCTTTTTCTGATAGGTGAAACTGGATGGTATGTATTTGGCTACGATATAGTTTGCATAATCGGCATACCACGGTGCACTAAGTGAAGTGCAGATGACATTTAATTGCTCATCAGGAAAGCTTTCATCAATAGGTAGTGGGTCATCAAGGACATTCTCTAGCCTAGACAAGTTATCTGCTACAGGGTTATCAGCACCCTTTCGGGCAACGATGTGCAAATCAAATTCCTGTAGCAGGAGAACCCATCTGATCAGCCTAGGCTTAGCGTCCTTCTTTTCCATAAGGTACTCAATAGCAGCATGATCAGAGTGAATAGTGACTTTGGAGTCAACTATGTAAGATCTGAACTTTTCACATGCAAACACGACTGCTAAAAATTCCTTCTCCGTAGTGGCATAGTTTCTTTGGGCACTGTTTAGAGTTTTACTAGCGTATGAATGGCATTCAACTTCTTGTCAACTCTTTGTCCTAGAACAACACCAACAGCATAATCACTAGCGTCACACATGATTTCAAAGGGCAAGTTCCAGTCAGGTGGTTGAACAATAGGTGCGGTTATCAAAGCCTTCTTAAGTATTTCAAAGGCTTCCTCACAATCCTCAGCAAAAACAAAAGGAACATCCTTCTGCAAGAGGTTGGTAAGAGGCCTAGAAATCTTAGAGAAGCCTTTAATGAACCTTCTATAGAAACCAGCATGACATAGGAAACTTCGTATACCTCTGATATCTGTGGGGCAAGGCATTTTCTCAATTGCATCAACCTTAGCCTTATCAACTTCAATGCCTCTCTCAGAAATTTTGTGTCCTAAGACGATACCTTCATTAACCATAAAGTGGCACTTCTCCCAATTCAAGACGAGGTTGGTTTCTTCGCATCTCTGTAAGACTCGATCGAGGTTGCTGAGGCAATCATCAAAGGAGGACCCGTAAACGGAGAAGTCATCCATGAAAACCTCGACGATCTTTTCACAAAAGTCAGAGAATATAGCCATCATACATCTTTGGAAGGTGGCGGGTGCATTACATAAGACAAAAGGCATACATCTATAGGCAAAGGTACCGAAAGGGCAAGTGAAAGTGGTTTTCTCTTGATCAGATTGTGCAACAGGTATCTGCGAGAAACCTGAATAACCGTCTAGAAAGCAGAAGTGTGTGTGCTTTGATAGCCTTTCTAGCATTTGGTCGATAAACAACATAGGATAATGATCTTTCCTGGTTGCCTTGTTCAGTTTCCGGAAGTCTATCACCACTCTATAACCGGTAATAATCCTTTGTGGGATTAGTTCATCCTTATCATTAGGAACGACGGTGATACCTCCCTTCTTAGGTACGCAATGTATTGGATTTACCCAATCACTATGAGCAACATGATAAATGATTCCTGCTTCCAGAAGCTTTAATATTTCTTTTCTAACTACCTCTTTCATCTTAGGATTTAATCTCCTTTGATGATCGGCAACTGGTTTAAAGTCAGGATCGGTTTTAGTCCAATAGCAGCGCAGTGCTTCCTCAGAGTTTTTAGTAACTTCTTCTCTTCGCACTCTGAGAGGAGAGAACTAATAATGACATGATATATCTCCTTCTCATTAAGATAGGCATACTTAAGAGTATGAGGCAACTGTTTAAGCTCGAACACAGGATCACCCTTTGGTGGGGGAGGGTCCTCCAGCAGTTCAACACGCAGATTATTCTTGAGAATAGGATATTGTTCTAAGACAATTTTATCTATCTCATATCTCTCCTCCATATGCATATAATTTTCATGCTCAAGCTGATATTGCTCTAAAGGATCTGTAGGAGGTACGGCAATAGAGGCAAGAGCAATCATTTCATCCCTACCAGACGACTCTCTTTCATGGGATTGTCTTCCAAACTTGGAGAAGTTAAATTCATGAGACACACCCTCGAAACTTACTGTGACAGTCCGCTTAATGCAATAAATGTGAGCATTGACAGTGTTGAGAAAGGGTCTACCAAATATGATGGGACAAAAGCTATCTTGTGCAGTACCAAGGACGAGGAAATCAGTAGGATACTTCGTCTTACCACACAGGACTTCTACGTCTCTCACAATTCCCAGACGGCAAATAGTGTCTCTATTAGCTAGCGTAATAGTGACATTAATGGGTTCTAACTCAGCAGGTGCAATCTCATCTTTGATTTCATCATATAGAGAACGGGGTATTGCACTAACACTAGCTCCCATATCACATAAACCATGGTAACAGTGATCTCCTATCTTAACAGAAACAACGGGCAGGCCAACTATAGGTCCGTGTTTGTCTTTCGCGTGAGGTTTAGCAATTCTAGCGGAGTCCTCACAGAATTTGATAACACGCCCGTCTATGTCTTCGGCTAAGAGATCTTTGATAATCGCTACACTAGGTTCAACTCTAATTTCCTCAGGGGGTGCAAGTGGTCTAATGTAACGCCTACGTATCACAGTTGGAGCTTTAGAATAATCCTTTATCCTAGCAGGGTATGGTGGTTTCTCAGTGTAAGCACAAGGAACAACAGGATCACTAAAAGCAATGGCTTTCTCCTCAACTAGATTGGTTTTGGATATGTTGCTTTCTACAGGAGGATGATATTTAAGCCACTTCTCTTTGGGAAGATCAACATGAGCAGCAAAATATTCACATAGAGAAGCTACTATCTAAGAGTCAAGTCCATACTTAGCGCTAAAATCTCTAGAAATGTTTGTCTCAACAAAAGATTTAACGCAATCAAACTGGAAATTCATACCTGACTCCTTACCTTCCTCCAGCTCCCAATCTTCAGAGTTGCGTTTGATTCTCTCCAATAAATTCCACTTGTGATCAATATCCTTCTTCATAAAAGAACCGACACAAGAAGTGTCAAGCATGGTACGATCTTCATGAGAAAGCCGAGCATAAAAGTTTTGAGTGATGATTTCTCTCGAGAGCTCATGAATGGGGCATGAATATAGCATTGATTTAAGCCTCCACCACGCTTGAGCTATGCTTTCCCTGTCACGAGGCCAAAAGTTATAAATAAAGTTCCGATCACGATGTACTAAATGCATAGGATAGAACTTTTGATGAAATTCCAATTTCAACCGATTGTAGCCCCATGATCCAGTATCATCACATAGCCTATACCATGTCAACGCCTTATCCTTCAAAGATAAAGGAAATACTTTCTTCTTTACCTCATCCTCGGGCAAACCTGCAAGCTTAAATAAACCACAAACTTCATCTACATAGATTTGATGCAAGTTTGGATGTGAAGATCCATCTCCTGTGAAAGGATTAGCCAACAGTTTCTCAAGCATACCCGAAGGAATTTCATAAAAGATATTTTCAGTAGGTACCTCAGGTTGAGGAGCAACTCCTCGAGATTCCGTTCATGGTGAAGATACCCCGAACAAACTCCTCAAAGGAACAGTTTCCATAGTGACAAGTGACAATAAATTTCAGCACAGTATATAAATGTTTCCTTACCAATTTCCACTTACCAAAGGCGCTTCACTTCCCGGCAACAGTGCCAGAAAAGAGTCTTGATGACCCACAAGTATAGGGGATCAATGGTAGTCCTTTCGATAAGTAAGAGTGTCGAACCCAACGAGGAGCAGAAGGCTCTGATAAACGGATTTCAGCAACGTAATAACTGCAAGCACTGAAAGTAGCGGTAACAAGTGATTGTGCAGCGAGGTGAAACGTAGCAAGCAAAGAGTAACAAGTAACAAGTATTAGCAACAGTGCAGCAAGTGGTCCAATCCCTTTTGCAGCAAGGTACAAGCCTGGACAAAGTCTTATAGGAGGAAAAACGCTCCCGAGGACACACGGGAATTTCTGTCATGCTAGTTTCATCATGTTCATATGATTCGCGTTCGTTACTTTGATAGTTTTATATGTGGGTGGACCGGCGCTTGGGTACTGCCCTTACTTGGAAAAGCATCCCACTTATGATTAACCTCTCTCGCAAGCATCCGCAACTACAAAAGAAGAATTAAGACAAAGTCTAACCATAGCATTAAACTAGTGGATCCAAATCAGCCCCTTACGAAGCAACACATAGACTGGGGTTTAAGCTTCTGTCACTCCAGCAACCCATCATCTACTTACTACTTCCGAATGCCTTCCTCTAGGCCCAAATATGGTGAAGTGTTATGTAGTCGACGTTCACATAACACCACTAGAGGAAAAGACAACATACATCATACCAAAATACCGAACGAATATCAAATTCACATGACTATTATTAGCATGACTTATCCCATGTCCTCAGGAACAAAAGTAACTACTCACAAAGCATAATCATAATCATGATCATAGGTGTAATGAATAACATCAAGGATCTGAACATAAACTCTTCCACCAAGTAATCCAACTAGCATCAACTATAAAAAGTAATCAACACTACTAGCAACCTTACAAGTACCAATCGGAGTCGCGAGATGAAGATTGGTTACAAGAGGTGAACTAGGGATTGGAGAGGAGATGGTGCTGATGAAGATGTTGATGAAGATGCCTCCCCTCCGACGAGAGGAGTGTTGGTAATGACGATGGCGATGATTTCCCCCTCCGGGAGGGAAGTTTCCCCGAGAGGATCGTCCTGTCGAAGCTCTTGATTGGATCTGCTCAAGTTCCGCCTCGTGGGGGCGGCGAAACCACGAAAAAGGTCCCCCTTGATTTTTTCTGGACCAGGACACTTCATATAGCAAAAGAGGGGGGCTAGTGGGCCGTCAGGGAGCCCACAAGCCCCCACTCCGCCACCAGGGGGGTGACGGTGTCAGGGCTTGTGGTGCCCTGGCAGCTCCCCTCCGGTAGTTCTTTCGCCCAGTATTTTTTATATAATCGACAAAAAATCCATGTAAGTTTTCAGGGCATTTGGAGATGTGCAGAATAGTGGACTAGGATTTGCTCCTTTTCCAGTCCAGAATTCCAGCTGCTTGAATTCTCCCTCTTCAAATAAACCTTGCAAAATAAGAGAGAAAAGGCATAAATATGGTACCACAAGTAATATAACAGCCCAAAAAGCATTAAATATCAACATGAAAGCATGATGCAAAATGGACGTATCACTTACCACGAGTGTTAGGCTAGGACTGTGTGTCCTTAGCTCAAGAAGAATACGATAATGACTTATTGTCATGGGACTGTGTGTCCTTTGGTTTGAATACCAAGCCGCTCCAAACAAGACATACGACTGCCACAACAGTTGGAACTGGGTCATCAAATCATTGTCTTAATTGTGCATTGGATTCTAATTCCTAAACTATTTCATTTTCTCAATTGTATGTTGACGACTTCGATCTTTACTGTTTGAAGAATTTGACTGAAGACTTTCTCTAATTCCTCATATCAAATTCTTCACTTAAGTTATTCGTCACCTGCTTATCATGATCATGCTACCCGTGCAACTTGAACGTTTCATTTTACTCTGACGACTAAGCTATTGTTGTTTTTGCACATTCGTTTGAGTATTTATTCCTCTACACTCACCTCGTGACTCAAGACTTACCTCACTAGGAATTTCCTCAGTGAGGAATTTGTAAAAATCGCCTATTCACCCCCTCTAGTCAATATAATGCACTTTCAATTGGTATCAGAGCAAGGTACTCCCTTGTTATGTGTGATTTTGGTTTAACCACGTGGGTTTTTAGTTATTTCAACCGCACGTATGATCAAGGTTATTACGGGTTGTCCTACCTTAGAAGGAAATGACTTCCCCTACTGGAAGAACAAGATGAGCATTCACCCTGAAGCAATTGACAACAATCTCTGGTATGTTGTAGAAAATGGTGTTCCCTCTGTCACTTCAACCATCACTGCCGCTGATGTGAAGAGATTCAAGCAACTCGACTCTCAAGTGAAGAATATCATATGTGGGCATCCGAACAAAGGTCAGTATGGCAGAGTGATTGCTTTGGGATCTGCAAAGCTTATATGGGAAAGGTTGTCCAAGATGAATGAAGGAGTATCTACGCAATGTGACTCTCATGTTGATGTTCTTTACAATTTGTTCAACCGCTTCTAGAGACTTGATAATGAAAGCAGCCAAGAAACCTTCGATCGCCTCACTGACATCTCTAATGAGCTTCACACCCTTGGAGCGAGAGACATCACTGACAATGAAGTGGTGAAGAAACTGCCATGATCTCTTGATTCTTCATTCGATACACTGGCACTGATGATTCAAGAATGAAGAGACTACAAGCTACTTGATCCTACTAATATACTTGAGAGACTCAATACTCACGAATTGCAATAAGCTGAGAAGAGAGATCTTTATGGACCAAGCTATGCAAGACCTCGTGTGCTGAAGGCAAAGGTTGTTTCCTCATCACAAGAAGAAGACTCTGATTGTAGTCTTGGTGATCCTGACGAACTTGGTCAGGAACTTGCTATGCTCATGAGGAAACTCCAGAAGTTCTCAAGATGAGGCTAGTTCGGAAATTCTTCAAGGAGAGATACGAGGAAATAAGAATCTTTATCTGAGGACTACAAGAAAAGGACCCGCAATAAATGCAAGAAATCTGGTCACTATATTGCTGATTATCCTTGCTGGGTGAAGAAATCAAAGAATAAGAAGTATAAGGATGACAGTTCTGATGACTCAAAGAAAAAGAAGTATTCTTCAAAGTGACAAGTAGCCTGATTTTGTGCAAGTGTTCTGATGACTCGAAGAAAAAGAAGAAATCTTCAAAATGACAAGTAGCCTGATTTTGTGCAAGTGTTGCTCACTATCCTCGTTGGGTCAAAACTACGCTTGTACTCGCACTAATGCTTCTGATATGCAGGGAAACTACAAGGGACACGAATATGTGCATTATTCCTCATATCACTATGTTCATAAGTCCTCGAGGAATTTTTGTGCCTATCCATTTGAGTACTCTAACCCCCCCTCTTGTGAAATGAAGTGGATTAGCCTTAATGGCTCAATTATCACATGATGCTCGCAGGATGATAAACTCTTTACCACCCCTTCAGATGTGGGTGGTGAAGAAATTGAACTAATCACTTCTACATGTCATGTCTCCAGATGAAAGTCATCATCTGAAGAATTTGTTGGAGACCTGAGGCAATTGCTTGATAGGACGCAAGCTAATCGTGATGAAATGGCTTATCATTTCACTCATCCTTATTATGTCTCAAATACACTTTATGTGATGAAATTAAAGTCTCATGAATTTGATATCATATTCTTCACTCTGAACCATATGAGATGGTAAGTAGTACTAATTCATCTGCATGATGACAAACCCAAAACCACAAAGTGGGTTCTTGACAGTGGGTGTACAAATCACATGACTAGTGAAAAGAGTTTATTGATGAATATCCCATTGACTTCATCACCACTGAAGCATATCACCTATGTAGACAAAGGTAAACGCAAGGTATTGGGCCTTGGTAAGGTGGCTATTTCTAAGGACCGACACATGGACAAAGTCATGCTTGTCGAATGGTTTAACCTCATGTCAGTCTCAATGCTTGGTGATCTTGATATGATTGTCATCTTTGGCAAATATTGATGCGTAATCATCATGGAATCTGACAAATCTAAAGTCTTCGAAGGCTTTAGGAGAGGAAACTTGTACATTGTTGATTTCTCTACAAGTTCACAGCCAACCACATGTTTACTTGCAAAAGTCTTAGAGGGCTGGCTATGGCATCGACGACTTGGTCATGCAGGCATGAGGAATCTACACACGCTAGCAAATAAGAAGCATGTCATTGGCATCGAAAGTGTCAAATTCAGTCTAGAAAGATGACCATATCCAAGCACCCCTCAAAGACTATCATGACCACCACTCATCCTTTTGAATTGCTTCACATGGACCTCTTTGTACCTACTCATTATGCTACTCTAACAAATGTAGCATCACTATATGGCTTTGTCATTGTTGATGACTTTCTCGTTATGGGTGCATATTATTGTTTATAAAACTGAAGTACACAAAGTCTTCAAACGATTTTCCTCAAGGGCCTCAACAAACTTCGGCATCAAGATCAAGCACATCAGGCGTGATAATGGGACAGAGTTCAAGACCACTGGTCTTGATGACTATCTTGATGAACTTGGTATTACTCATGAGTTGTCTGCCACTTATACTCCTCAATAGAATGGTGTCGTGGAGCGCAAGAACATGATTCTTGTTGAGATGGCATGGACTATGCTTGAAGAATATCAGACTCCTCGTTGCTTTTGGCTTGAGGAAATCAACACTGCCTGCTACATCATCAACGGAGTATATCTTCACAAATTCCTTAAGAAGACCTCATACGAACTCCTCACTGAAAAGAAACCCAACGTAAGTTATTTCAAAGTCTTCGGTGCAAGATGCTGGATTAGAGATCCTCACCCAATTCAAAATTTGCACCGAAAGCACATGATGGTTTTATGCTTGGTTACAGAAAAGACTTGTACACCTACAGAGTCTTCAACAACTATCACAACAAGGTTGTTGAAACTGTAGATGTGTGGTTCGATGAAACTAACGGCTCGCAAAGAGAGAACCTGCCTCCTGTGCTAGATGAAATGCCTCCTGAGGAATCTATTAGGTTCAAGGCTACTGAAGATATCATTCCTACTGAAGAACAACCGCCTATTGAAGAAGTCATCCCAAACAACGAAGAAATTCAGGCTGGTGCACCTGAGGAAATTGCTCCAGATCAAATTCCTCAACCCAATCAAAGTGTTCAACCCGCGCATCCAAGGATCACAAATGAAGTGCAAATTGACAAAATCCTTGATGACATGAATGCTCCAGGTCCCCTCACTCGCTCAAAAGCTTCACATTTGATTAACTTTTGTGGGCATTCTTCCTTTCTGTCTATCATAGAACCCTCAAAAGTTGATGAAGCCTTCATGGAACCTGCATGGATTCAAGCTATGCAAGAAGAACTTCATCAATTCAAGCTTAACAAGGTGTGGGAACTTATGAAGCAGCCTGATCCTCGCAAGCACAATGTCATCGATAGCAAGTGGGTCTACCGAAACAAGCAAGACAAAGATGGTCATGCAGTGAGGAACAAGGCACGACTCCTAGCACAAGGCTACACACAGGTTGATGGAATTGAATTTGATGAAACTTTTGCACATGTTGCTAGACTTGAAGTTATTCATATATTGCTTGCATATGCTAACCATCACAATATCACATTGTACCAAATGGATGTGAAAAGTGCATTCCCCAATAGTAAGCTTGAGGAAGAAGTATATGTTTCTCAGCCCCCAGGTTTTGAAAACCCAAAGCATCCTGACAAAGTCTTCAAACTCAACAAGGCTCTCTATGGCCTCAAGCAAGGCTCTCGGGCATGGTATGACACGCTAAAGGAATTCCTCATGAAGAAAGGCTTCAAACCTGGTTCACTCGACCCAACTCTTTTCACAAAATCCTATGACAATGAACTATTTGTGTGCCAAATATATGTGGATGATGTCATCTTTGGTTATACTAAAAAATGTTACAGTGACGAATTTGCCTACATGATGGGTGAAGAATATCAAATGTTCATGATGGGGGTGATGAAATTCTTCCCAGGGCTTCAAATTCGTCAACAACGCAATGGCATCTTCATTTCTCAAGAGAAATACCTCAAGGATGTCCTCAACAAATTCAACATGCATGAATGAAAAGGCATCAAAATTCCCATGCCTACCAATGGCCACCTCTACACTGATGAAAATGGTAAATATTTTGATAAGCATGTGTATCGCTCTATGATTGGCTCTTTGTTGTACCTATGTGCATCTAGGGCAGATATTATGCTTAGTGTTTGCGTGTGTGCCCGTTTCCAAGCAACACCGAAGCAATCACACCATGAGTTTGGGAAGCATATTCTTTGATATCTAGCTCACACACACCAACGCTTGGATTATTGTACCCCAAGGGGACAAATATTCATCTCTTTGGGTATTCCGACTCCGACTATCCTAGTGACCGTGTGGATTGCAAGTCAACATAAGGCACCTCCATTTCCTCGGATGATCCTTAGTCTAATGGTCTTCAAAGAAGCAGAATTGTTTGTCAATTTCACTGCTAAAGCTGAGTACATTGCTGTTGGTTCGTGCTCTGCTCAACTACTATGGATGAAGCAAACCCTCAAGGACTATGACATCAACATGAAGAATGTGCCACTCTACTACGACAATGGTAGTGAAATTAAGATTGCATACAACCCAGTACAACACTCGAAGACCAAGCACATCCAGATTCGTCATCATTTTCTTTGTGATCATGTACTCAAGGGAAACATCATCATCATCCACGAGAAGACTAAAGGACAACTGGCAGATTTCTTCACCAAGTCCTTGGATGAAAAGAGATTTTGCAAGTTGTGGTGTGAGCTAAATATCTTAGAATCTTCGAATGTTCTATGAAATGACACACATTCTAACACTTATGCAAAATTCATGACTTAGATGTGCAACACACGAAGTAACATTTTTCTTCAATCAATGAAGAATAACACTCTAGGTGTGAAGAAATTAATGAAGAATTTGATTCTCAGGACCCTACGACAATTGTACGCGGTGCCAGAAATCATCATTCTTATACGGTGGGTCACGCCACCAACCAAATTTGCAATTCTTCAAAGTTGAGACTTTTGCAAACTCTTCAAATCCTCAAATTCTTCAGATTTTCAAATTCCACAAAAGTTCAAATTCTTTAGACTTCTCAAAATGTGTTCTTCATTGACTATATACTTATTTGTGAGCTTTCAATGTCCTAAACAATATTCACTTATTGCTAAGTCTTCATGTTGCGTTTTTCCTCTAAGTGAATGTGATCGAACTTATTCGCCCTCTATGCTAAGCTTAACCCAGTCTGTTCTCAAATAATTCATATGCGTTATGTTTGAAACTCATTCGAAGTATTCACAGGATCCTTGTCAACTCAAGAATTTGCGAACAAAGTCATCAAAATTTATTTTAAAATTTTCCAGCCGTTACCGCTCCAACCGCACCCACTACCCACGATTGGATAAGCACGATCTACACGATCTCCACTATCTCCACCGCTTAATACATGAGTGCCACATGTCAAGCGGAGAGGAAGGGCCACGGGCAATCTAGTTCGAAAACTTCGGGCTGGACCGTTTTCACGTGGGCTATAAATACCCCACTCTCACTCCTCAGTCACTTTCTTCCTCTCGTTTCCACTTCTCGCCACTCGAAGCCAGACCTAGCGCCTCTGCTAGAAATCATCATCGCCGGTGAGGAAGAGCTTCATTGCCTCGACCTCGTCGTTGCCGTACTCACGCCGGCCACGGATCATGTTCCTCCGCCGCCGCCATAACTGTCTTCAGCCGCCGAGTTAGGGTGCTGAAGATCTGAACTGACGAGATTTTGTTCACCCTCCACAATTCGTCGTGTTCTTCATGTTCTTCAACCAGGGTAATTAAAATCCAATTTTATTGCCCCTTTAGATATTTGTGTTTCCATAAAATCTTCAAAAAAGTGTTATTCCTGAGCAAGTTCATTTGATGAACACTTCCATGTCTAGAACACTGATAAATTTCTCTAAGTTACTCAATTTGTCAAGACATTCCTCAATTGTGTGAATTTTTGGATCTGCACAACTCTGGAACTCAAGGCAAGAACACTTAGAAAAATTCCTCAAAAATAGTATTGGCCAATTTCCTCAACTTGAGTCATTTTTGAAAATCTTCTGAAAACGCATATGACCTCTTCAAATTCTTTGCACCTAGACTCTGCTCACACGTACAAAATGTCTTCTAACGAGTCACTTGGTTCTCATCAACGTTACTTATTTGCAACATTTCTTGAAGAAAACTTGCATACCTCATTAGATCCCTGAAAAGGTCGAATTCCTCAAGTGAAGAAAATGGCTGATGAGAAGAAACATTAGAAGGGTGGAAAGAAGACTAATTCCAACACTGCCTTTGAGATACCCGACGACATCTATGATGATTACTGCACCCCTTATGAAGAAATTTATGTAAAGGAGACAAAAGAAAAGTGCAAAACACGCTTGCATAAAATTGAGAGGAGATGGGCTAGAGAATGGAAGGAGTAGAGGTACGTGACTCCTAAATACGTGAAGAAATTCGCTTTGAAGCCTCCATGCCCAAGACCTCCTCTCGGAAATCAACAAGTTGTTGATCCCACAAGCCATGCCATTGGTGAACACTATCCTGAAGAATGGGCAAAGCAACATGCCAAACTGCACAAAGTTGCAAAATAGGCCGTGAAGAGATTCAATGAGGAATATGCTTCCATAGCTGCTGCTGCCTCCTCCTCTGCTGCCGAGGCCTGTGGTACTGAAATAGCTCCAAAGCGAGCTCTGCTAAAGAAATCAGCTGCCAAGCCAAAGTTCTCAACTAAAAATACCTCACAGCAA
This sequence comes from Hordeum vulgare subsp. vulgare, assembly GCF_904849725.1. Taxonomy (NCBI): domain Eukaryota; kingdom Viridiplantae; phylum Streptophyta; class Magnoliopsida; order Poales; family Poaceae; genus Hordeum; species Hordeum vulgare. Next base: position 105,374,300 of record NC_058519.1, on the reverse strand, counting down.
ATTCCTCAGTGAACTCCTAAGGTGGCAGCAAAGTCCTCAGCTGCTCCCACACAGTCCTCATCACCACTAAACATGACTACAAGTCAGCATCCAATGGAGACTTCAATTCCCACGGGACCCTATGCTTCTGGCTCTGCATATAATTCTGCAAGTGCAAACGTGAAGAAGAAGATGACCACTGGGCAAGGAAAAAGTCCCATTTATAGCAAGATAGTCCTCAATGTTCCTTCTGGATCTGAAGAGGAAGAAGAAGCTCATGATGAAGTACTTGCTGCAATGAGCAAAAACAAGCAACAAAGGGTCGAACAGGCCTAAGGCACCACCATTCCCCTCATGATGGATCCAAAGGTGGTGTTAGACTTCATTGATCTCTGGTACGAAGATCCTCAAACACCTATTGACGACTTGAAGCTTCCACCTGGACCCAGTCATATGCTGACGGCCTTCATCAATGAAGAAAAATGGAAGGTTCAAAAGGCCAAACAAACCATAAAAGCACAAACTCAGAAATAATTTTTTTGAAGAAAAACATTCTGACTATGACCCCTCATTAGCTCGTCACCACACAAACTAAGATCAAAAACCTCAGTGAAGAATATTGTCGCTTTCATGCCGACTCAAAGGGTGCAAAAGTCAAATTTGTCAATATTCCGAACAAGGTCATCACAGAACACAACAAACGGGTTGCAACCTCAAGGCAACCTCAAATTACTTAGGCCAACTACATTGTTGAACGGCTTGACGACTCCGATAGGGATGAAGAAATTCATGTGTCTGATGAATCTACAATTGATGAAACTGCGAGGCTAGCTCCAAAGATGGCTGCACTTGAAGAAACTACTACTACCAGGACGGCTACATCAGCCATGCCTGAAAAATCTACTCCGGCACCAAAGTCTTCAAAAGTGAAGAAACTGAAACTTCCTTCTGCATCAGAAGTGAAGAAAATGAAGGCTGGTGAAAAGGAAGCAACAAAGAAGAGAAAGGCTTCAACAAGTTCAGAGCCTCAGAAGCAAAACACTTGAGGACTTTGACAAGTTCCTTAACTGCTCCTATTTATGAAACTCCTATCAGCACGACACCCTCTTACGAAATGGTGACTCTTGGTATCGAACATGTCATCCCAGAAGGGGATGAAGAAATGGAAGATACTCGATCTGCTGCCTCTGCATAGCAGGTCGATGAAGAAATTGAAATGGAACCAAATCCTTGAATTCCTCAAGTCTCATCTCCTCAACCAGAGCAAAAAACAGATGTGGGAGATGAAGAAAAAGATGAATAAGTGGACATTGGCAACACAACACAAGTGATCAATGACGAACACTAGGAAGAGGCTCATCCCAACTCACCATTGACAACTCCACTTTCTCAAGTTCCTGAGTCCCCTACGTCCACTTAGGAAATTCATACAGGGTATGAAGACAAGAACACTCCAATGAAGTCCATCTCGGAGAATGAATCAGATGCATCACCTGAAGACACTGTCAATCAAACAACTAGTAAGGAAACTGTTACACCAAAAATTTATGAATTTGCACAACATATGCGTCACACTAACGATAGTGTGGCTGAAGAAAATGCTCCTCCTCAAAGTGAGGACACTGCCTCTGAACCTCATGTTGATAATCCTCAGTTTAGAGTAGTCGTGGATGGCATTCCTCACACTGGAGATCTTCGAAGGCTTGTGGGCTGTTTCAAGCCAAATCTTCAACCCAAGACTCTTCAGCCTTACACTGGATTTTGTTTTCCAAAATTTGACAAGGCAAGATTCTTCGATGAACATCACTATTTAATCGACACAAGTTAGCTGAACTACTATGTTGTTGTACTCTTGAACAAGAATAAAGATTTTCAGCATCAGCAAATTCCTCATGCAGATATGGAAAACATTCCTTGCTTTGATCCAGTCCTTCGCATTTTGTTTCAAGCTGGACTACTGCCATTCTACATGGACATCTGCGACTGGAATGAGGGAATCATTCATCAATTCTATGCTACCTTGCATATATCAAGTGAAGCATTAGATGTCAACACTTGGGTTCTGGACTGGATGATTGAAGACACTCAATAAAAAGCTCCTGCCATGGAATTACTTGGTCCAGCCCAGTTCCAATTCCCTCGTAAGGAGCCAGATGCATCTATGATGAAACTGAACTGCCCAATCACATGATGCAAGTGCTAATGAAGCCTTTGGCTCTTGGCAAACCACCAAGGATCACATTCCTTGTCAAGAAACTGCTCTATGTGCCTAGGATAGTTTACTGCATTTTGACCAAAACCCTCAATCCAATCAAGGGCCATAACTCTAAAGAAGAAGATGTTGTGGGAATCATGAAGAATTTTCCATTCAATATTATCCATGAGATTCAAATAAATCTTCATGATTTGTTCATGAGGACTTTGGCCAACAATGCTCTGTCACCTTTTGATCCGAAGCCTTGTGCGTCGTGGATTATGAAATTCATCACAGCCAGATCCTCAATTCTTTACAAGGCAGATTTTCAAAATCACCTCAACTACTTGCCTCCACTAGAAGTTGTCAAGAAATCCTTTGAGTTGATTGAAGGCAAAGGCAAATATGTGATTGATGAGGGATCTTGGCCCCTTGATGGTCAATTTCGCAAAGCTGCGCCCTATTCCACAAATGATGACACTGCATCTCAAGACTCAGCTACAAGAGGTAAAGCCCCTCGCGAGTGTGCCCTACACATGATGACTGACCATGAGATTCTGCTTATTCTTCATCAAAAGGTTGATCGCAACCACAAGTGGGTAAAGTGTCAGTTTGGTGCCATTGTGCGTTATATAGATGCAACGCTGAATGTTGTGATGAAAACCACTATTATATTCATGATATCTTCGACCGCACATGGGCCATTCTGTCTCACCTCAAGAAAGAAGAGGAACTCGGTGAAATGGAGTTCCAGCAAGACTTCAAGTGGTCCTAGCCACCCAGGAAGAAGTTCAAGAAAGTTCCAGTTCCTCACTTGGTAGCTAGTTCATATTCTTCATTACGCACAACTAATGAAGTTGTGGATCTTGATGACACTGTTTCGGGTCTAATCACGACGAATGACCCTGACAACACTGGTGCTCCTCCTCCACCAACAAGTTGATATTTTTCGGGGGTGCTAGTCCTCACTTTCGTCCCTTTTCGTCACTTAATGACAAAGGGGGAGAAATATGAGTTAGTCTTCAAGCTGGTCTACCTTATTGGCTTATGAACTAGCTTTTTGTAAGTTGCAACTCTCGTTCTTCTGAAGTGTTTGGTTGGATGAGTTGTAAACTTATGCCCGGTGGTGGTGTGACACTTTTGAACCATTTTTCCTCGCATGCTTTTTCTTCACGTTGACTAATGCACGCATGCTGAAATTCGTCAGACTCCACTTTCCATCCTGCATTTCAATTTCCTCATGACATATGTCAAATGCTTGCATGGATTACAAGATATAGGGGGATATGTCCATGGTATAAATCCTCAATGTGCATTTGCAGTCCAAAGCAAATTCCTCAAATATGCACATCTTCAAGGGGAGTTTCTGTCTATCTCGCATTGAAATTCCTCAAATTCTGTACTTACACTTCATATTATTATCCCCGTTGAAAATTTAACCTATTTGTAGTTAATCACCAAAAAGGGGGAGATTGTAAGTGCATCTAGTGCCCCTTAGTGATTTTGGTGTATTGAAGACTTATAGGTTGAGAGACTAATGTGTTTATGAGTGCACACATGCTCAATAAGTCGCTGAGGAGTTTGAGTTATTCGAAGAATATCGACCCCTCAAAATGTATGTCTTAGACTGAAGACTTTCACATTTCCTTAAGGACTTTGAAAGTGAGGAAATTGGTGTGTCCGTGAAGAAATTGATGCGAGGACTTTGAAGCATGAAGACTTATGTTTTCCTAGTTTCATTTCCTGTATTCTGTGTCATAGGATCACCGTACTGTTAAAGGGGTCGAGGTAAAACTAAGGAAACATTTCCAAGTGATGCTCATCTCAAAGCCTATACATACAAATCCTTTGAGGGAAGCCTTGGGAAATATTTTTTAGTTTAGTCAAATTCTTCAGTCACAGATACAAAGATATTCTGTTCCCTGACGAATTTGCTCTAACTAAGGAGTTAGATTTTTGCCAGTGCGCATTACCTACGAGTGAGGAACAAAGTGACATGAGGACTTCCAGAGTTCAAACATGCCGACCGTTGCTGCGCCGCGCGCCAACTGTCCCTAATTTTGTCCACATAAAGGTCATATCATTGGGGAATTTATGTCAAATCATGTAGGGATTGCTCCCGGCTATAAATAGCCACCCGCCATAGCCACTAGCTAGTTGGCTGCTTCGCGAGAGAAACTGACACTTGTCATTTGAGAGCAACCCACTCCTCGAAGACTTCGAGAGAAATTCATCAGTGAGGAAAAACCCTAAACACCCAAACCAACACCCCAAAACCCCAAAGTGATTGAGCATCACTGAAGAGAATGTTCCTGTGTGGAACTGACGCTTGTTACCTTTGAGGATTTTGCATCCTCCAACCGATTAGGCGTCATGGTATAGAGCATCCAGTAGTAAATTGTAGATCGACGGGTGACCGAGTTCGTGAGGGTTTGGAAGTCTGTCCTGAAGACTTACCATGAGTGTTGGGAGAGCACTGTGTGTCCTTTGCTCAAGGAGAATATGGTAAGGACCGTGTGTCGTTTTGTTTAAATACCAAGCTGCTCCAAACCAGACGTACACAACAGTTGGAACTGGGTCATCAACCACTGTCTTCACTGAGTACCTGGTTCTATTTCCTCAACCCTTTCATTTACTAAGTTGTACGTTGATGACTTTGATCGTTGATGTTTAAATAATTTGACTGAAAACTTTCACAATTTCCTGACCCCAAATTCTTCACTTTACATGTTCTTCACCTGCATATCCTAAACACGCTACTTGTGCAATCTAAATGTTTCATTTCACTCTCATGACCATGCTATCACTGCTTTGCACGCTTTCTTGAGTACTTATTCCGCTGCACGTAGTTCGTAACTGAGGACTTTCCTCACAAGGAATTTCCTCAGTGAAAAATTCATAAAAATCGCCTATTCACCCCCTTTAGTCGATATAACGCACTTTTAATGTCCGTTACGGCAGCTCACAGGTCACCGCCGTTGAGGACGACAAGATGGCTGACGGCCCAAGCTCCAACCAGCGTCAATGCACCAATGAGGGCAAGTAGCCCTGGCAGGCCAAGTACACCTTCGAGTCTATCCTCGATGGGCCCTGCAAGTTCCACGATGGGGCCAAGATAGCTACACACACAGCTTGCTAGTGAAGTTGGTTCACCAAGATCGCGCAGGGCGATGATGTGCCGCCCGGGATGACTATCCTTGGCAGGACGTGAGCTACATTGTCTTCACCATCGAAGACAATGACAAGCACAACCAGCGCACACATGCACTAGAGGTCAACGCCATAAACCCTCCGGTCCTCTAGTACATGTACTAGTCGAACAAACCCATCACTTGCGGATGTGAGGATCACCCGGCCATGATGCCCATGCCGGGTGGTTACGCACTGGTCCTCAACCCCACCTTCGCCTGCAAGCGGAGCACCCGCCACTTCATGCGGGTGCTCCTTGATGGCGGTAGCAGCATCAACATCCTCTACCGCGACACAATGGACAAGATCGGCATTCTGGAGTCCGAGTTCCAGCCGACCCAAACAGTGTTCCATGGCATCGTTCCCGGCCACTCGTGCTCCCCTATCGGAACGTACGGTTGGACGTGCTATTCGGCTCGTCGAAGAATTTCCGTCGTGAGCCCATCTGGTTTGAGTTTGTCAACCTTTCCAGCTCCTACCAGGCTATCTTGGGCCGGCATACACTGACCAAGTTCATGGCGGTCCCCCACTATGCCTATCTAAAGACGAAATTGTCGGGCCCGCATGGTATCATCACCATCACCGGCGACTACAAGAAGTCGACCGAGTGCGCTCTCGCCAGCTCTAAGCTTGCCAAATCCCTCATCATCACCGAGGAGCCATGAAAGATCGACCGGCTCGTGGCGCTCGCCCGTGAGCTGGTGGCCATGTCACAGGCCAAACTGAAGCAGCCGACTGTGGAAGCCCAGTTCCAGCCGACCGATACATCTCCAACATATCTATAATTTTTTATTGTTCCATGCTGTTATATTATCATTCTTGGATGTTTTACAATCATTTTACAGTCATTTTAATATAATTTTTTTGTACTAACCTATTGACATAGTGCCCAGTGCCAGATCCTGTTTTGTGCATGTTTTTTACATCGCAGGAAATCAATACCAAATGGAGTCAAAACACAGTGAAACTTTTTGTGGATTTTTTTGGGACAAAAGACATCCATTGGGCCAGGAACGCACCTGAGGGGAGCTCTGATGGGAGCACAACCCAACAGGTCATGCCTGGGGGGCCAGGCGCACCCGATGGGTTGTGCCCTCCTTGTTGGCCTCCTGCACCGCCTCTTTGCTCTATAAATATCCCAATATTCCAGAAACCCTAAAGAAGGGGGACGAAAATCAATTCCAGCCGCCACAGAGTCCAGAAACATCATATCCAATCTAGACACCATCACGGAGGGGTTCATCATGTCCATTGGTGCCTCTCCGATCATGCGTGAGTAGTTCTTTGTAGACCTACGGGTCCGTAGTTAGTAGCTAGATGGCTTCCTCTCTCTCTCTCTTGATTATCAATACAATGGTCTCTTGGAGATCCATATGATGTAAGTCTTTTTGCGGTGTGTTTGTTGGGATCCCATGAACTTTGAATTTATGATCAGATCTATGTTTTTATCCATGAAAGTTATTTGAGTCTTCTTTGATCTCTTATATGCGTGATTGATTATAGCCTCGTATTTCTTCTCCGATATTTGGGTTTTGTTTGGCCAACTTGATCTATTTATCTTGCAATGGGAAGAGGTGCTTTGTGATGGGTTCGATCTTACGGTTGTTGATCCCAGTGACAGAAAGGGAAACGACACGTATGTATCGTTGCTATTAAGGATAAAAAGAAGGGGTCTATTTCTACATAAATAGATATTGTCTACATCATGTCATCATTCTTATCGCATTGCTCTGTTTTTCCATGAACTTAATACACTGGATGCATGCTGGATAGTGGTCGATGTGTTGAGTAATAGTAGTAGATGCAGGCAGGAGTCGGTCTACTAATCTTGGACGTGATGCCTATATAATGATCATTGCGTGAATATCGTCATGATTATTTCAAGTTCTATCAATTGCCCAAAAATAACTGTTTTCCCACCGTTTACTATTTTTCTTGAGAGAAGCCACTTGTGAAACTTACGGCCCCCGGGTCTCTTTTCATCATATTTGCCTTTGCGATCTATTTTCCTTTGCTTTTATTTTAAGATCTATTAAACCAAAAATACAAAATACCTTGCTGCAATTTATTTTTCCGCGATCTATTTATCCTATCTACCACTTTTACCTCACGTTATTTTCCTATGTTGAGGCACCGTACCCGAAAGGGATTGATAAGCCCTTTAACACGTCACGAGTATTTGTTATTTGTGTGCAGATGCTATTTAGTGGTGTGAGGAGGTTCTCCTACTGGTTCGATAACCTTGGTCTCATCACTGAGGGAAATACCTCCCGTCGCTATACTGCATCATCCCTTCCTCTTTGGGGAAATATGACGTAGTTCTAGCACACATCACCGACCACCGGCAAACACACCAAGAGGGTCCCCTGGACCTGGCTGACCCCACCGGCAAGTACGTCGGAAAGCGATCTTGTGAACTTCCTTCGTGAGAATCGGGATATCTTCACGTGGACCCCAAAAGACATGCCAGGAGTCCCGAGGAAGTTCTCCAAGCACTTATTACATGTACACCGGATGCAAAGCTAGTCAAGAAACCGTTGTGGTGCATCTCCAAGGAGAAGTGGAAGACCATTGGTGAATAGATCACCCGGCCGCTCGCAGCCGTCTTCATCATGGAAGTGTTCCACTCGGACGGGTTCGCGAACCCAGTCCTGGTGCTGAAGAAGAACAAGACTTGGCACGTGTCTATCGACTACATGAGCCTAAACAAGGCATGACCCAAGGATCCATTCACTCTACCTCGTATCGATCAAGTGATCAAATCTACGACCGGTTGTGAGCTATTTTCCATCCTGGATGCCTTCTCGGTCTACCACCAGATTAAGCTTAATTGGGCCGACCAGATTAAAACAACTTTCTCACCCCCTTCGGGGCGTTTTGTTACATCACCATTGCGTTCGGGCTAAAAAATGCCGGCGCCACCTTCTAGCGCTGCATGCAGTGATGCCTCTACACGCACCTTATCCACAATGTGCACGTCTACGTGGATGACGTTGTGGTCAAGAACAAGAAGATCTGCACCCTCCTGGACGATCTTAAAGAGACGTTTGGGAGCCTACACGAGTTCGAGATCCGGCTGAACCCGGAGAATTGCGTGTTCGATGTCCTGGTCGGCCATTTCCTTGGTTTCCTCATTTCCGAGTGGGGGATCGAGGCCAATCTAGAGAATACGTGGGCATCAAGCGGATGGATCGGCCGACCAACACAGCCGACGTCCAGAAGATCACTGGCTGCCTTGCCTCACTCGGCTGCTTCATCAACTGGCTAGGAGAGAAGGCCCTCCCCCTCTACCATCTACTCAAGAGAACGGACAACTTCGTGTGGAGTGACCAGGTGTGACATCCTCGACTTTTGCTATAGTAAATATTGTAATTAAGCTACAGTGATCACCCGCAAATGATGCCACATCATCGAGAATTACCGTAGTTGACCCGCATTGAATTTCTATCCGGATTCAGAAATTGAAAACAAAAGATAAGTATATTTATAAATTCATATTAACTATTAAAGGAAGATATGTATAGAAAGAAAGTATTAAAAATAATAATAATAAAAGAAAGAAAAGAAAAGAAATTTAAAAGAAAAAAAAGGAAATTAGAAAGAGGAAATAATAGAAAAAGAAAAAAGAAAACAAAACAAAACAAAAAAGAAGAAGAAAAGGAAACCCCCCTGGCCGACTCGGCCAAAGTGGCCCAGCCGAGCCGGCCCACCCACGCCCCTCAATCCCTAGGGCGAGGGAGCCCCCTGCCTCGCTCCCTCCCCTCACCCATCGCGCCGCCACCCCACCCATCTCGTCACCCACCCCTCATGGGGCCCCCCTCCCACCGACACCTCCCACCTCTCGTAACCCCCTCCCCACGAGAGACTCCCCTCGACCTGCTCCCTCCCCCACGAACACTCCCTCTCCCTCCCTCACAGCCCCACGAGAACCCCCAGATCCCACCCCGAGCCCTCCTCTCCACCTCGCCCCCACCCCGGCCGGCGAGCTCCTTCCCCAACTCCCCCGTCGGCCTCCCAGTCCCTCCCCACGCATCACCCTCCACCGCCGGCTCCCTCACCGGCCGGCGAGCCTCCCCATCTCAGCCTACCAACCTCCCGCCGGCCAGCCCCACTTCCTCCCTCACCACCGGCCGGCCACCTCCCTCTCGACCCCAACCCCCCCCCCCCCCCCCCGTCGGCCTTCCTCCCGCTCGGTCTAGGAGGGACCGGGCAGGGAGACACCTCCACCTCGCCGGATCCGGCCGGCCTCACCTCGGCCGGCCCCCTCCTTCAATGCCGGCCCCCCTTCGGGAGGGTCTCTTCCTCATCGGGGCTCTCTCGACGTCCTCTCCGGCACAACCGTCATCACTGCGCCATCACCACCGTCACCTCCGCCTTCCCGCGAACTCCGACTTCACCGGGTCGTCTCATCAACGTTGGTGAGCCCCTCCTCGGGCTCCTCCCACCATCGCGTTCCCCTCACCGTCCCGGTTCCGTTCCGGCAAACGGGACTCCGATCCGTCGACGGTAGTGACCGGTAGGAAGATTTGGAGATGTGTTCTTCTATGTTGAGTTAGAGCACAGAGTTTTGTGTAACTCTGTTAACAGAGAGAGAGATGGGAGTGTTGAGAGTTAAAAGAAAATAAAACAAATGATTTATTCCATATATATGTATGTATGTATGTATGAGATGCGATGTATGTATTGCGTATATAGGTTTTTGGAGGAATACGATAATTGCATGATTATGTATATGTGAAAAAGATGAGTATATGGCCTAAAGTCACTTACCGGTCGGGCCAACGCACCCGCTGTCTATGATAGGGAGGCCCCACGCGATAATTAAATAAATAAAAATAATGTTAATGTTTTTATTAAATAAATAAATAGATATATTAGTTAAATTAATTAATTGGATAATTAGAATAATTAGAGTATGACACGTGGGTCCCCCACTAAATTAATCTGATTAATGAATATTCAATCTTAATTAAAACTTGTGCCTATGACGTTCGGGACCCGCTGGTCAGTTGACGAGTCAAATATTGATGTCAGCATGACATCATGCTGATGTCATAATAGCTTTTTATTAAATTATTTAAATATGTTTTTAATTCCTAATTATTGAATAAAACTTTTAAAAATTAATATTAAATAATCCGTAAGTCAGATCAAAATATTTTCAACATGAAAGTTGATCAGCAGAACGAGACGAACCCGGATACACGGTCCATTCGTCTGTCACGCGTCCCTAGCATAGCAAACATTGGACATTTCCATCGTTTCCAGTATGACCGGTAATATCCCGAGACCCGAAAAATATCGTCAAATATTCTTCCGACCAGTCTATGACGGATCTTGCTGTGTTAGCTCATGTCTAGCCTACATCTTGCCATGTCATGCTTTGTGTTGCACCGTTGCTATTATTTATTGTTTCTTCCCCCTCTTCTTATCGGTAGACCCCGAGACTGACGTTGCTGCCGGGTACATCTACGACCCTGCCGATCAGTCCTTTGCCGCAGAGCAGCAAGGCAAGCAAACCCCCCTTCATCATTCCTATATCGCCTATGTCTTTCTTCCTACTGCTTGCATTAGTATTTTTGCTACTGTTGTAGTTAGCTCCTATATCTGATGCATATCCTATTTTTGATGAACTCCTACTTTCAGTCGTGTACTTTAAATCTGCCTAGTATAGGTGGAGCAGTCATCCCCTCAGACCCCGTAGTCCAGTTGCCCCGCTTGTTTTCAAACCTCGATCTCTGATCGACGAGCCAGACCCGGCACCGCACATACACCCCCTTCGTTGTACGACGCTACGGAGATACTATCGGGTACCGAGGGTGACACCTCGCTAAGTACTCCTAATGATATCTCCGTAGTATAGCTAGTCGGTCGTGGTTATCGAGGGTGATTCCTCTTTCACCATTCCCGATGTCGCCTCTGTCGTGCAACCCCTCAAGTGTGGGACCCCCGAGGGTGATTCCTCTAAGCCCACCTTGACTGGTACATCGTTCAGAATCCAATGAGGGTGATACCTCGGATTCCCCCCCGATGTAACAACCACACAGTTACTCGACCTTGTTACTGGGATCTTTGGTGATTACTTGTAAGACGGGTGGATTTCCGTGAGACTGTGTTGTTGGCCTAATTAAAATGTTAATGGATTTGGGTATTTGATCTGGGTTGGTTGGAGACCTTTTCGCACTAACCGGCTACGCGGGAAGAATTATGGGTACTCGGCGTCGCGGTATCAGCTGAAGCATTTCAGATGTCAGCAATCGTAGTGGCGCGCGCCCGAGTGGTCCCGAGATGCATTGCTCTTGTGATTAAGGGATGCTAGGACTGACGTCGGCCGCCCTCGCATCGTGCAGGAGCGCGGAGGGGAACTGGGCCCATGAACCCTTTGCGCTTAGGATTTAGACCGGCGAGCTGACCTCTCTGATTAGTCTTAGGTGGGGCTGCGACGTGTCGATATTCCGAGGCCGGGCAGGACCCAGAAAAGTATGTCCGGCCAGAGTGTTATCGAGCGTGACGGGACATGTGGTGCACCCCTGCAGGGATGAAATTAACTATTTGGATAGCCGTGTCCACGGTTACAGGACGACTTGGAGTTGTGCCCCGATCTCTTACAACTACAATTGTTACTTAACTGGAATTAGTTTGCCTCGGGATTGCTTCCTCGCAGGGAGTCGAGGGAGGATCTTTAGGCGTGACCTCACTTTAATATTGCTGCAACAATATGACTATTAATGTGTTACCCCTGTTCTACTCTCGTCTATTGCTGCAAGACCCTGAAAATGCTAGTCTTCGATAGGACTAGGCCTTCTCTCTCTATTCTCGCATTGCTGCAGTTAGTCCACATATAACCCCCCTTCTTTGATACTGATGCATAATTAGAATAGTTCTGATGTAAGACTTGCGAGTACTTTGGATGAGTACTCACCGCTGATTTGCTCCCCCTCTTGTCCCCTCGATCCGTTGTTGCGACCAGATGAAGGAGCCCAGGAGATGGAGGTCCCCGCCACCGATGACTGCTACCCCGATGGTGCCTACTACTACGTGGAGGCCGCTGATGATCAGGAGTAGTTAGGAGGTTCCCAGGCAGGAGGCCTCACCTCGTTCGATCGTTGTATCTTTTGTGCTAGCCTTCTCTAAGGCACCCCATGTTTTATGTTTGTACTCAGATATTGTTGCTTCCGCTGACTCGTGTGTTTATTGAGCTTTCGTATTCTAGCCCCCGAGGCCCCTGGCTTGTAATATGAAGCTGATGTTATTTTATTTGTGTATAGAGTTGTGTTGTGATATCTTCCCGTGAGTCCTTGAGTTTGATCGTACACATTTGCGTGTATGTTTAGCGTACGATTAAATCGATGCGTCACAAGTTGGTATCGTATCCGACTGCGTGTAGGTAGCCCCCTTTCCAACTCCTTGGCCGAAGTTGAGTCTAGTGTTGGAAAAACTTTACTAACACTGATGTTATGGTTTACGGGCCCACATTTCAATTGGGTGGTATTAGTATCTTTTACTCCTTTCCTATACTCTGGGCTCTACTCTCTCTTCTCTTTCGGGTCAAAGATTTTACTAACTCTAACATTAGGTTCTCGAATCACATCGACCCGGAGCGCCGGACTATCTACTCTTTCTCATGAATATATATTACACACACTGTCATTTGACATCCGTCAATCTTATTTCAGATGCGTCCCGCAAGACAGCACGTGCGCCTGACACAGGCCACTGAGACGACTGGGTTCCCGACCAGTTTGGTCGAGCTCCTGACCAGGCTGGGATATCGCTGGTACCCTGAGTACACTGTGTTCGAGGATTTCCGCGAGTACAACCAGTACCAGTACCAGGCTGAGGTTCGCATCTTCGACCAGAGGGGCGGCGAGACCCTCGAGCGCCACGTCTTCTGTGGTATTGGGGTGTCGGTCGAGATGGCCGTCCCTGATGCGGCCTACATCGCCATCACCCGTCTCCGTGGAGCGTACCCTCACCTGGAGGAGAGCCCTTTCAGATACATCCCGCATGCTCCTGCTGGGGATGAGACTAGGTCTGATCTCACTGCCTACGCTTCTGATGTTCGGGAGCGCAACGACCGTTCCTACGTCGCTGTCTGCGCCCCCTACGTGATGCGTCACTACGATGCGCGGTTTCTGGTGTAGTACACTGAGGCAATGGATCGTGCTTCCCGAGCTCGGACTGTGGAGTTGTATGCTACAAGTGCTCGTATTTACGATGCGTTGACAGAGCTGCAGCCATCACACTGCCCGAGGGTTCCCCCTATGCGCATCCGCGAGCCGAGCAGGACAGAGCTACCATCAGCTCTCGAATGGACTGATGTTGGGGGTAGAACCCCTGCACTTGGACCTCAGCTCCTCGACTCGATGCGGTACCCTCACCAGAGTCACAACGGGACATAGGGTCCTGTCCCTACCTTCTATCACCGCCAGCTACCAGGATTCGATCGTCCTCTGTGACGTTGATGTAGCCTTATCGCTAGATCTCATTGTGGTACTCTTCCACCGCGTGCCTGCGCGCCGCCTAGTGAGTCCAGGGTATCGTCTAATGCGTCCGGGCTATCACCAAATTTCGAATTTGTAATCGTTAGTCTGTAATCAAACTTATGTATGGGTCTGTATGTCGAACTCAACTACTATGGAGTATCTATCGCATTTCCCTTTCATTATGCTTGATTACTTCATGAATGCGTGCGATGCCTTTGCAATTACTTTAAGCTAAACTACCACGGTTAGATAATTAACAGGATGGTTAGACCAGCTGGCCGCCCGCGTGCCCCTGCCAACGATGCACCACCCCCGCCTCCTGAGTATATGGCGGGGATGATCCAACAGTTTGAGCTGAACCGCCAGTTTATGCAAGGGCTCATGGATCAGTTCCAAAGGCCGAACATGAACCAACCGCAAGGCGTGACACTGCAAGACTTCTGCCGCCTCAACCCTGTGATCTACCGCAGCTCAACTCAGCCTCTTGATGCTGATGACTGGCTCCGTGACATTTCTTATGAGCTGGAGTCTGCCAATGTGCCCCTGGCGAGCTATGTCAACTTTGCCGCCTAATTTCTAAAGGGTCCCGCTGCTCAATGGTGGGACAGCCACACGCGCTCTCAGCCCAATGGAACTATCATCACTTGGGCAGAGTTCAAGGCTGCTTTCCGTGCTCGCTACATTCCCCAGGGAATCATGGACCGGAAGAAGCATGAGTTCCGCAACTTGGTCCAGGGCAACAAGACTGTGGATGCTTATCAGCAGGAATTTCTGGATTTCTCTTGCTATGCTGAAGAAGACATTGCAACTGATGCACGCAGGCAGGAGAAGTTCCATGAAGGCCTCCACCCTGGTATCAAGCTGACGCTCCTCCTTCAGGACTATGCTGATTTCGCCACCCTGGTGAACAAGGCTATTCAGGTTGAGACTGGTCTTCAGGAATACAAAGATAGCAGCAAGCGCAACCGTGACATGGGCTCATCTTCGGGCTCGTCTGCACAGAAGCGGAAGATTTGGATTCCCAACAACATGTACCATGCACCTGCTCCTACTCCGAGGCCGTCCTATGCTACACCTCGCCTGCCTCCTCCACCACCTAGGCAGCCGAGGCTTCCAGCTCCACCGCCTCGAGTTCCTCCTTCCCGTCCTGAGGACGGGCTGTGCTTCAAGTGTGGCCGTCCAGGTCACCGTGCTTGAGACTGCAGGCAAAATCCGAATCAGCTGACACTTCCCGCAACTGGAAGTGGCAACAACCAGAATCGCAACTTCAACACTAAGCCTTCTTATGTTGTGGTCAGGCCAACAACATTGATATGGGTCAAGCTCAAGACTAACCTGCTACCGTGATGGGTACACTTCTCATTAACTCAGTACCTGCTTCTGTATTGTTTGATACAGGAGCATCGCATTCCTTTATGTCGGAAAGTTTTGCATTCATGCATGGCATTAAGTACGAAGAGATGAACGTCCCAATAGTGGTAAGCACCCCCTCGGGCCAATGCCGACCCTCCATGGTCTGCTCCAATGTCCCCATTGAAATTGAAGGATTGGAATTCTTTGCCTCTCCCATGTTATTAAGTTCTTCCAACATTGATCTCATACTGGGGATGGACTGGTTGAAAGCTCATACGGCATTGGTCATTTGTGCCACCAAGACCATCCACCTCCTACACCCTTCAGATGAATTAATAAGCTACCATGCTCATCTCGTCCGTAATGCTGAGGCACGGCTGTATGCTTTGAATGCATTAAACGCGTCGCCTCTTGAAGGGATTGAAAACATTCCAGTGCTCCGAGAATTTCGAGATGTCTTTCGAGAAGAACTTCCGGGGATTCCCCCTGCTCGAGCTGTCGAGTTTGTCATTGACTTGGTACCCGGTACCACTTCTATTGCCAAGCGTCCTTATAAAATGCGACCACATGAACTCCTTGAACTTAAGCAAGAAATTGACAACTCGCTCCGTCTGGGTTTCATCCGTCCGAGTTAGTCTGCTTGGGGAGCACCTTCTCTCTTTGTTAAGAAGAAGGATGGGACAAATCGATTGGTTCAAGACTATCGTCCTATCAACCAGGCCACTATTCAAAACAAATATCTTTTCCCTCGGATAAATGATTTGTATGATCAACTTGCTGGTTCCACCGTCTTCTCTAAGTTCGACTTGAGATTGGGATACCACCAGATCCGTGTTCGCAAGGAGGATATTCCAAAGACCGCCTTTGTTACTCGTTATGGATCATACGAGTACACGGTCATGTCCTTCGGCTTAACCAATGCACCGGCAACCTTCTCTCGATTGATGAATTATATATTCATGGACTACCTCGACAAATTTGTCGTGGTATATCTGGATGATATTCTGGTATTTTCGAAGAACAAAGAAGAGCTTGCTGAACATCTTCATCTTGTACTGGATAAGCTTCGGGAGCATAAACTCTATGCGAAGTATTCGAAATGTGAGTTCTGGCTAGACGAAGTGACTTACCTTGGTCATGTGATTTCCAAGGATGGTATTGCGGTCAACCCCGAACGAATTCAACCTATTCTTGACTGGACTCCCCCGAAGAATGTCAAGCAAGTCAGAAGTTTTCTCGGACTCCCCAGCTATTGCCGTCGATTCGTCGAGAACTTCTCCAAGATTGCGAAGCCCTTAACTAATCTGCTTCACAAAGGTGTTAAGTATGAGTGGACTGATAAATGTCAGGAAAGTTTCCAGGCGCTCAAGGACAAACTGACGTCCGCTCCAGTACTTGCTCCTCGAGATACAAAAAGGGATTTTGTCATATACTGTGATGCTTCTCGTCAAGGAATAGGTTGTGTCCTAATGCAGGATCGCAAGGTGATCTCTTATGCTTCACGTCAACTGCGTGCTCATGAATAGAACTACCCAGTTCGTGATCTCGAGCTTGCCGCAGTCATTCATGCATTGAAGGAATGGCGACAATACCTTGTCGGTAATCGCTGTGAAATCTACACCGACCATCAAAGTCTGAAGTACTTGTTCACTCAATCAGAGCTGAACCTACGTCAACAAAGATGGATGGAGCGTATAGCAGATTTTGACTGTAGTATATCATATATCCCTGGCAAGGGTAACGTAATGGCTGATGCCCTGAGTCACAAGTCATACTGCAACCACCTCCAGGTTCATCAGGTTCACGATCGTCTGCAAGAGGAATTCCGTAAGCTGAACCTCCACATTGTTCCTCAGGGTTACCTTGTTCCCCCTCCTGAAGAGTGTCAAAAGATGAACCTTCGTGTTGTTAATCAGGGTTCCCTCAGTAACCTAGTGGTTGAACCAGATCTTGTGAGCTCCATAAAGAATCTGCAAGACTTTGACGATGATGTCGACAGGATTAAGAGCTATATTGCGAAGGGTAAATCCTCCTTTTTCACTGTTGATGAAGATGGCGCCTTGTATTTCAAGGGTCGCCTATTCGTCCCAAATAAGAAGGAAAATCTCAGGATGACTGGGAAGGTGATGGAAGAAGCTCATGACACACCATTGTCTATTCACCCGGGTAGTACCAAGATGTACCAGGACATCCGGCAAAGATTCTGGTGGCCCAATATGAAACAAGACATTGCACGCTATGTGGCAGAACGTGATATATGCCGACGTATCAAAGCAGAACACCAAAAGCCTGCTGGAACTCTACAACCTATCTCTATTCCCGAGTGGAAATGGGACCATGTGGATATGGACTTTGTCACTGGTTTACCCAGATCTCAGAAAGGTAATGATGCTATTCTTGTTGTCATTGATCGACTGTCCAAAGTTGCACATTTCCTGGCCGTGAAAGAAACGATTAATGCTAGTCAGCTGGCAGATCTTTATATGTCAAGAGTTGTTTCACTTCACGATATTCCGTTGGTAATCAGTTCGGACCGTGGCAGCTTGTTCACTTCAAAATTCTGGGAAAGTTTTCAGAAGGCTATGGGGACTCATCTGTCCTTCAGCACTGCATTTCATCCTCAATCCCAGGGACTAGTTGAACGAGTCAACCAAATTCTCGAGGACATGCTTTGAGCTTGTGTCATTTCTTTCGGTAAGAAATGGGAGGAATCTCTCCCGTATGCCGAGTTCTCTTACAACAATAGCTATCAAGCTAGTCTGAAGATGGCCACTTTCGAAGTATTGTATGGGTGAAGGTGTCGAACTACTCTGAATTGGTCAGAAACTGGGGAACGATCACTCTTCGGTCCGGATATTATTCAACATGCCGAAGATCAAGTCCGCATTATTCATGAGAATCTGAAGCTTGCTCAGTCTCGTCAGAAGAGTCAGTATGACCGTCATCATCAAGATATGGTCTATCAACCTGGCGAAAAGGCTTACCTTCGTGTCACACCAATGACAGGTGCACATCATTTCGGAATCAAGGGCAAGTTAGCTCCTCCTTATATTGGTCCTTTCACTGTTCTTGAAAGGCGTGGAAGAGTGGCTTATCAATTGGAACTGCCGGCGAACCTTTCTCAGGTTCACGATCTCTTCCATGTTTCTCAGCTCCGTCGCTGCTTCAAGGACCCTATTCGAGCAGTGGATCACGATATGCTTGAGCTACAACAAGACCTCTCATATAAAGAGCATCCGGTCCGCATTCTCGACCAAGCTGAACGTAAGACTCGTCGCAAGGTCACCAAGTTCCTTAAGGTGCAGTGGTCAAATCACTCTAAAGATGAAGCCACTTGGGAACGCGAGGATCATCTTCGTGATGAATACCCTGGGCTCTTTCCCTCTACCTCTTAATTCTCGGGACCAGAATTCTTGTTAGTAGGGGAGAATTGTGACATCCTCGACTTTTGCTACAGTAAATATTGTAATTAAGCTACAGTGATCACCCGCAAATGATGCCACATCATCGAGAATTACCGTCGTTGACCCGCATTGAATTTCTATCCGGATTCAGAAATTGAAAACAAAAGATAAGTATATTTATAAATTCATATTAACTATTAAAGGAAGATATGTATAGAAAGAAAGTATTAAAAATAGTAATAATAAAAGAAAGAAAAGAAAATAAATTTAAAATAAAAAAAGGAAATTAGAAAGAGGAAATAATAGAAAATGAAAAAACAAAAAAAAACAAAAAAAAGAAGAAAAGGAAAACCCCCTGGCCGATTGGGCCAAAGTGGTCCAGCCGAGCCGGCCCACCCACGCCCCTCAAACCGTAGGGCGAGGAAGCCCCCTCTGCCTCGCTCCCTCCCCTCACCCATCGCGCCGCCACCCCACACATCTCGTCACCCACCCCTCGTGGGCCCCCCCTCCCACCGACACCTCCCACCTCTCGTAACCCCCTCCCCATGAGAGACTCCCCTCGACCTGCTCCCTCCCCCACGAACACTCCCTCTCCCTCCCTCACAGCCCCATGAGAACCCCTAGATCCCACCCCGAGCCCTCCTCTCCTCCTCGCCCCCACCCCGGCCGGCGAGCTCCTTCCCCAACTCCCCCGTCGGCCTCCCAGTTCCTCCTCATGCATCACCCTCCACCGCCGGCTCCCTCACCGGCCGGCGAGCCTCCCCATCTCGGCCTACCAACCTCCCGCCGGCCAGCCCCACTTCCTCCCTCACCACCGGCCGGCCACCTCCCTCTCGGCCCCAACCCCCCCGGTCGGCCTTCCTCCCGCTCGGTCCAGGAGGGACCGGGCAGAGAGACACCTCCACCTCGCCGGATCTAGTCGGACTCACCTCGGCCGGCCCCCTCCTTCAACGCCGGCCCCCCTTCGGGAGGGTGTCTTCCTCATCGGGGCTCTCTCGACGTCCTCTCCGGCACCACCGTCATCACCGCGCCATCACCACCGTCACCTCCGCCTTCCCGCGAACTCCGGCTTCACCGGGCCGTCTCATCAACGTTGGCGAGCCCCTCCTCGGGCTCCTCCCACCATCACGTTCCCCTCACCGTCCCGGTTCCGTTCCGGCAAACGGGACTCCGATCCGTCGACGGTAGTGACCGGTAGGAAGATTTGGAGATGTGTTCTTCTATGTTGAGTTAGAGCAGAGTGTTCTTTGTAACTCTGTTAACAGAGAGAGAGATGGGAGTGTTGAGAGTTAAAAGAAAAATAAAACAAATGATGTATTCCGTATATATGTATGTATGTATGAGATGCGATGTATGTATTGCGTATATAGGTATTTGGAGGAATACGATAATTACATGTTTTTATTAAATAAATAAATAGATATATTAGTTAAATTAATTAATTGGATAATTAGAATAATTAGAGTATGACACGTGGGTCCCCCACTAAATTAATCTGATTAATGAATATTCAATGTTTAAAACTTGTGCCTATGACGTTCGGGACCCGCTGGTCAGTTGACCAGTCAAATATTGATGTCAGCATGACATCATGCTGATGTCATAATAGCTTTTTATTAAATTATTTAAATCTGTTTTTAATTCCTAGTTATTGAATAAAACGTTTAAAAATTAATATTAAATAATCCGTAAGTCAGATCAAAATATTTTCAACATGAAAGTTGATCAGCAGAACGAGACGAACCCGGATACACGGTCCATTCGTCTGTCACGCGTCCCTAGCATAGCAAACATTGGACATTTCCATCATTTCCAGTATGACCGGTAGTAGCCCGAGACCCGGAAAATATCGTCAAATATTCTTCCGACCAGTCTATGACGGATGTTGCTGCGTTAGCTCATGTCTAGCCTGCATCTTGCCATGTCATGCTTTGTGTTGCACCGTTGCTATTATTTATTGTTTCTTCCCCCTCTTCTTATCGGTAGACCCCGAGACTGACGTTGCTGCCGGGTACATCTACGACCCTGCCGATCAGTCCTTTGCCGCAGAGCAGCAAGGCAAGCAAACCCCCCTTGATCATTCCTATATCGCCCATGTCTTTCTTCCTACTGCTTGCATTAGTATTTTTGCTACTGTTGTAGTTAGCTCCTATATCTGATGCATAGCCTATTTTTGATGAACTCCTACTTTCAGTCGTGTACTTTAAATCTGCCTAGTATAGGTG
This sequence comes from Hordeum vulgare subsp. vulgare, assembly GCF_904849725.1. Lineage (NCBI taxonomy): Eukaryota > Viridiplantae > Streptophyta > Magnoliopsida > Poales > Poaceae > Hordeum > Hordeum vulgare. The sequence continues at coordinate 105,353,470 of NC_058519.1, read as the reverse complement.
GAGCAGTCATCCCCTTAGACCCCGTAGTCCAGTTGCCCCGCTTGTTTTCAAACCTCGAACTCTGATCGACGAGCCAGACCCGGCACCGCACATACACCCCCTTCGTTGTACGACGCTACGGAGATACTATCGGGTACCGAGGGTGACACCTCGCTAAGTACTCCTAATGATATCTCCGTAGTATAGCTAGTCGGTCATGGTTATCGAGGGTGATTCCTCTTTCACCATTCCCGATGTCGCCTCTGTCGTGCAACCCCTCAAGTGTGGGACCCCCGAGGGTGATTCCTCTAAGCCCACCTTGACTGGTACATCGTTCAGAATCCAATGAGGGTGATACCTCGGATTCCCCCCCGATGTAACAACCACACAGTTACTCGACCTTGTTACTAGGATCTTTGGTGATTAGTTGTAAGACGGGTGGATTCCCGTGAGACTGTGTTGTTGGCCTAATTAAAATGTTAATGGATTTGGGTATTTGATCTGGGTTGGTTGGAGACCTTTTCGCACTAACCGGCTACGCGGGAAGAATTACGGGTACTCGGCGTCGCGGTATCAGCCGAAGCTTTTCAGATGTCAGCAATCGTAATGGCGCGCGCCCGAGTGGTCCCGAGATGCATTGCGCTTGTGATTAAGGGATGCTAGGACTGACGTCGGCCGCCCTCGCATCGTGCAGGAGCGCGGAGGGGAACTGGGCCCATGAACCCTTTGCACTTAGGATTTAGACCGGCGGGCTGACCTCTCTGATTAGTCTTAGGTGGGGCTGCGACGTGTCGATATTCCGAGGCCGGGCAGGATCCAACAAAGTATGTTCGGCTAGAGTGTTATCGAGCATGACGGGACATGTGGTGCACCCCTGCAGGGATGAAATTAACTATTCGGATAGCCGTGTCCACGGTTACAGGATGACTTGGATTTGTGCCCCGATCTCTTAGAACTACAATTGTTACTTAACTGGAATTAGTTTGCCTCGGGATTGCTTCCTCATAGGGAGTCGAGGGAGGATCTTTAGGCGTGACCTCAGTTTAATATTGCTGCAACAATATGACTATTAATGTGTTACCCCTGTTCTACTCTCGTGTATTGCTGCAAGACCGTGAAGATGCTAGTCTTCGATAGGACTAGGCCTTCTCCGTCTATTCTCGCATTGCTGCAGTCAGTCCACATATAACCCCCCTTCTTTGATACTGATGCATAACTAGAATAATTCTGATGTAAGACTTGCGAGTACTTTGGATGAGTACTCACCGCTGCTTTGCTCCCCCTCTTGTCCCCTCGATCCGTTGCTGCGACCAGATGAAGGAGCCCAGGAGATGGAGCTCCCCGCCGCCGACGACTGTTACCCCGACGGTGCCTACTACTACGTGGAGGCCGCTGATGATCAGGAGTAATTAGGAGGTTCCCAGGCAGGAGGCCTCGCCTCGTTCGATCGTTGTATCTATTGTGCTAGCCTTCTCTAAGGCACCCCATGTTTTATGTCTGTACTCAGATATTGTTGCTTCCGCTGACTCGTGTGTTTATCGAGCTTTCGTATTCTAGCCCCCGAGGCCCCTGGCTTGTAATATGAAGCTGATGTTATTTTATTTGTGTATAGAGTTGTGTTGTGATATCTTCCCATGAGTCCTTGAGTTTGATCATACGCATTTGCGTGTATGTTTAGCGTACGATTAAATTGAGGGCGTCACACCAGGTGGATGAGGCCCTGCGTGACCTCAAGCGTGTGCTGACCACCGTGTCCATGCTAGTCGTGTCAGCTGATAAGGAGCCGAAGCTTGATCTACATCGCAGTGACTTGCTACATCATCAACATCGTCATGGCCGTCGAGCACTCAGAGACAGGACGAGCCCAGCCGGTCCAACGACCGGTCTACTATCTGAGCGCTTTGTTGTCCGCCTCCAAGAAAAACTCCTCTCACTACCAGAAGATGTGTTACGGCGTGTTCCCGGCAGCCCGAAATTTGAAGCCCTACTTCCAGGAGCACCCAATCACGGTGGTGAGCATCGTTCCCCTCGGGGAGATCATGGGCAACAGGGATGCAACAGTTCGGATCACCAAGCGGGCCATCCAACTAGCCGATAACCACATCACCTATGAGTCTTGCACAACTGTCAAGTCCCATGCCTTGGCGGATTTCCTCGTCGACTGGGCGGATATGGAGTACCCGCCGCCGCCTCTCAACTCCACCCATTGTCGCATGCACTTCGGCAGATTGATGATGCGCAAGTGCCTCGGGGCCAACATCGTCCTCACTTACCCGAAGAGGGACCGGCTGCAGTACGTCTTGCAGATCCACTTCGCCGCCTCGAACAATGCGGCGGAGTACGAAGTGCTCACCCATGGCCACCGGCTGGCCATGGAGATTGGTGTCTCACACACTCTATGCTTCGGCGACTCCGACCTGGTAGTGCAACAAGTCACTGGCGAGTTGGACGCCCGAGATGTAAACATGCCCAGCTATCGCTTTTTGGAATAGGAGCTGACTGACAGCTTCGAAAATTGTTATTTCCACCACGTCCTTCGAGCCGACAATGATGCCATCGACACGCTCGCAAAGATCGGCTCCACCTGGTAACCCATCCCAGCTGGCGTGTCTCTCGAGCATCTGCGTAAGCCCTCTATTACGCCATCTCCGGAGTTCGAGTCCATCTTCATCCCTTCAGACCCCGGGGCTGCTCTACGGGTCCCGGGAGCTACCGATGTCGACTCGGGGACTACCCCATCCAGCTTGGGGGCTGTCACTGCCGGCTCCGGCTGCGGCCCAGCCAACTTGCCTGCTACTGCAGCCGGCCCGGGGCTGCCTTCCCCGGCCAAGGGGCTGCCGGCCTTGCATCGGGGCCCACTCATCCGGCTCCGAGATCACGACAGTTGTCCTATCGGCTGTCGACCCCGCACCAAGGAACCCAGCCATGGAGACAGTACTGACGGTGGTCACATCCCCGTCCTGACTGCAGCCTTTCCTCGACTACATCAAAAGCGCCAAGCTTCCCACTAACAAGGTCGAGGCCCGACAAATCCAACAACATTCCGCCGCCTACGCCATCATCAACGATGAGCTTGTCAAGTGAAGTGTGTATGCGGTTTCCAACGCTGCGTCAAAGTGGAGAAGGTCCGTGAAATCCACCTCGACATCCACCAGGGTGAGTGTGGCCACCATGCCGCCTTGCTCTCCCTGGTGGACAAGGAGTTCCACCTTGGATTCTACTCGCCGTCCGCCCTGAAAGACGCCAAGGAACTGGCCCACAAGTTCAACGGCTACCAACGCTTCAAGGTGCGCAACCATCAGCCAGCTGCAGCCCTGCAAAGAATTCTGCTCACGTGGCCTTTCATCGTCTCGGGCCTGGACATGGTGTTCAAGACCGCCCGAGGCGGCGTGACGCACCTCCTGGTGGCCATCGACAAATGCAGAAAGTGGATCGAGGCCAGGACAATCAAGAAGCTTGACAGCCCGACGACTGTCATGTTCATCAAGGACAACACCGTCCGCTACAGCCTCCCGAACAGCATCCTCACAGACAACGGCACCAATTTTGCAAAACACGCGCTCGCTCGCTCGCTACTGCAGCGACAAGGAATCTGGCTGGACCTTGCGTCTGTAGCCCACCCGTATTCAAATGGCAAGGCGGAGTGGGCTAGCGGCCTCATCCTGGCCGGCCTAAAGCCCCGGTTGGTCGAGCCGCTAGAGCACTCGTCCGGTGCCTTGGTCGAGGAACTGCTGGCTGTGCTATTGATCCTGCGGACCAAGCCCAACCGGTTGACCGGTTTCACCCCCTTTTACCTAGTGTATGGGGCCGAAGCAATCATCCCCACCGATGTCGAGTTTGACTCACTATGAGTGACCCTCTACAAAGAGTCTAACGCCAAACAAGCCCAAGAAGATAGCGTCGACCTCTTCAAGGAGGCACGCGAGCTGGCACTGTCCACGTCATTCATTCACCAATAGGGCATGCGCCTCTATCAAAGCCATCGGGTCAAGCCCTTATTATTCAGAGAGGGCGATCTGGTGCTCTATCTCATCCCTTCATCATCAGCAAAGCATTGATCAACAATGCCTACTACCTGATCGATGCGCAGAAGCCAAGAACTAACAAGAAAGATGCCTCCGGCTCCGAGATGGAGCGCCCCTGGAATGCGGAGCTCCTCCGTCCATTTTAAAGTAGAAGCAAGTGTGTGTATGTATCGCCTCCTTTTGAGCAAATCAATGAACGTACGACACCCCCGAGCAGGACTCGGGGACTGACTTTCCATTCCCTATCTATGGCATAGTCATTATTTCCTTTCACCAGTCGCCCCTGGACCGACCAAGCCGGCCCAGGGACTGGCCGGCTCACCCAATCCCTCCCGGCTCGAAAAAGTACTATACCCTCCCCTACGGCCTAACCCTTGCCCGGCTACAGACCACAATCTAGTTGTCCGGCCAGCAGGTGCGCAAGCAAAGGGGCGGGACGCATATGAAAAATTGACAAGGGACGAGCCGGGTCCGGCCGTGCTGCATGGTCCGTCTAAAACCTAATTTGCAAGAGCTTGAAGTACCAAGACCCTGCTTCCCACAGCTCACTCCTCACCTGGTCACAGTCCGCAAGCCGGCTGGCTGGCAGGAAAAAAGGCGCAGGGAGAAGGGCAAATAAAAAAACAACGAAGGCAGGAAAAGTACCGAACACGCGGGCAGACGACAACCAAGTTAAAAATAATTGCACTGCTTAAATAAAAGATAGCGGCGCAAGGCCGTGAGTGCATTACATAAAACTTACACCCGAGTGGCTGGAGTAGTTCATAACAAAGTTCATAAGCGAAAAAGAGCAGGAAGCAAAAGATCTACACTATGGGCGGGTACGGGGCCACGTTCTCGTTAACAACTGGCGGGGGCGTCTGCCCACGGTCGAGTCGTTGGCCAGTGGAGTCTGCCGGCTAGCCACCACATCGCCAGCCGATGGGGTCTTCTGGCCTGCCTTGGCATTCCTAGGAGGTGACTGCGCGGCCTCCACAGAGGATGCGGCCACCGCTTCGGTGTCCACTTCACTGACCTCGTCGTCGATAGCAGGCTCCCCCAAGCTGGAGTTGACCTCCTTGTCGCTGTCGTTGATCGGGACACTCAACTCGTGCTCTAGGACAGGCGCACCATTATCACCCAGCTTGGGGTAATACGCGTTCGGCTAGGCATACCTGAAGAGCTCATGGGCCTGAAGGCCAATGGTTTCGTCGTGCCGTGTTAAGTCTGCCTGGGCCTTCGCCCTCATGGCGGCTAGTTGGCCAGGGATGATGCTCGGGTACCAGGAGAGATCAGTGGCCAATGCCATTCGGGCGCTACCCCACGTCTCCAACACCCTCCACATATCAAACCGGCCCACGACATGCTCAAGCCACCGCGCCACCCGACCGGCGGGAATCTCTGATGCCCGGTTGGTCCAAAGAGCCTGGATGAGGCCCGCTCCCGCCGCCTGGAGCCACTCGTAGGCCACCTACATATAGGTAAGACGGACCTCGCAGGCGGTCTACCTCCTCAATAGCCCAACGGGCGTCCTAATCCACCTCGCACCCCTCCCAGTGCAGTTCTTCCCGGCGGACCGCGGATAACCCACAAGTATAGGGGATCGCAACAGTTTTCGAGGGTAGAGTATTCAACCCAAATTTATTGATTCGACTCAAGGGGAAGCGAAAGAATATTCTCAAGTATTAACAGTTGAGTTGTCAATTCAACCACACCTGAAAGACTTGGTATCTGCAGGAAAGTATCAGTAGAGAAGTAGGGTGATAGCAGCAGTAGCAACAGTAACCAGTAGCAGCAAAGTGTCACCAGTAGCAGCAAAGTAATAGCAGTAGCGGCAAAGTAACGTAGCAAGGACCAGTAGTAAAAGACTCGTAGGCATTGGATTGGTGATGGATGATTATGCCGGATCTGATTCATCATGCAATAGTTATAACACGGAGAGATATGTAACTAGCTCCAGTTCGTCAATCTAATGTAGGCATGTATTCCGTATGTAGTCATACGTGCTTAGGGGAAAGAATTTGCATGACATCTATTGTCCATCCCTCCCGTGGCAGCGGGGTCCTAATGGAAACTACGGGATATTAAGGTTCTCCTTTTAATAAAGAACCGGACCAACGCATTAACACTTGGTGAATACATGAACTCCTCATACAATGGTCATCTCCGGGAGTGGTTCCGGCTATTGTCACTCCGGGGTTGCCGGGTCATAACACATAGTACGTGACTACAACTTGCAAGATAGGATCTAAAACACACATATATTGACGACAACATAATAGGTTCAGATCTGAAATCATGGCACTCGGGCCCTAGTGACAAGCATTAAGCATGGAAAAGTAGTAGCAACATCAATATAAGAACATAGTGGATACTAGGGATCAATCACATTCAAAACTAACTCGATTACATGATATATCTCATCCAACTCATCTCCGTCCAGCAAGCCTACGATGAGATTACTCACGAATGGTGAAGAGCATCATGTAATTGGTGATGAAGGAAGGTTGATGATGACGATGGCGACGATCTCCCCTCTCCGAAGCCTAGAACGGACTCCAGATCTGCCCTCCAGATGAAGAACAGGAGGTGGCGGCGCCTCCGTATCGTAAAACATGATGAACTCTTCTCTTTGATTTATTTATTTCGTGCGAGACGGACTAAATAGAGCTAAGATTGGAGGCGGTGGAGCAAGTGGGCCCCACAAGCCTGCCAGGCGCGGCCAAGGGGGGCGCCTGGTGGGCTTGTGGGCTCACAGCTCCACCCCACTGGTTGATTCTTGCGCCAGTATTTTTCATTAATTCCAGAAAAATTCTCCGTAAATTTTCAGGTCATTCTGAGAACTTTTATTTCTGCGCAAAAACAACACCATGGCAATTCTGGTGAAAACAACGTTAGTCCAGGTTAGTTCCATTCAAATCATGCAAATTAGAGTCCAAAACAAGGGCAAAAGAGTTCGGAAAAGTAGATACGACGGAGACGTATCAACTCCCCCAAGCTTAAAGCCTTGCTTGTCCTCAAGCAATTCAGTTGACAAACTGAAAGAGACAAAAGAAAAACTTTGACGAACTGTGTTTGATCTTGTTGTTGCAACTATGTCTAACTCATATCCAAAATTTCAGCAAGATCACAAGCAAACCACATAAGCAAATGACATCTAGGTCTCATGGTAAACTCATATCAATGGCATAATCAACTAGCGAGCAAATAATAATAAGTGTCCAATGTCAACACTTCAATCAAAACAATTATGAAGCAGTACGAACAGATGGTATCTCGCTAGCTCTTTCTGAGACCGCAAAACATAAATGCAGAGCACCTTCAAAGACCAAGGGCTGACTAAACATTGTAATTCATGGCAAAGAAGATCCAGTCACAGTCATACTCAACATAGTTAAAAGCAAAGCATAAAAATGACAGAGGTGCTCTCTAATTGGTGCTTTTATAAGAGGAGAATGACTCAAGAGGAACATAAATAGACAGGCCCTTCGCAGAGGGAAGCATTGATTTGCAGAGGTGCCGGAGCTCAAGCTTTGAAAACAGAGATGATAATTTTGGGTGGCATGCTTTCATTGTCAACGCAATTACTAAGAGTTCTCAACATCTTCCATGCTACACATGCTATAGGCGGTTCCCAAACAGAAAAGAAAAGTTTTGACTCCCTCACCACCAATCAATCACACTCCACGGCTAGCCGAATCCTCGGGTACCGTCCGTACCAACATCAATCCTGGGGGAGTTTTGTTTGCAATTATCTTTTCGATTTGAGCATGGAACTGGGAATTCCAATTACAGGCCCCTTTCTCGTGAATGATAGTGAATAAACACATATCGAGGATAACACACTTAGCATGGAAGATACTGATAGCCCCCTGTAACCACATGAGCGGTTCGGGCATGCAAAACAGATTATTTGTTGAAGGTTTAGAGAGTGGCACATGCAAATTTACTTGGAACGGCAGGTAGATACCACACATAGGTAGGTATGGTGGACTCATATGGAACAACTTTGGGTTTATGGAAGTGGATGCACAAGCAGTATTCCCGCTTAATACAAGTGAAGGCTAGCAAAAGACTAGGAAGCGACCAACTAGAGAGCGACAACAGTCATCAAAATGCATTGAGATTAACTAACATTAAGTGCAAGCATGAGTAGGACATAAATCACCATGAACATGAATATCATAGAGGCTATGTTGATTTTGTTTCAACTACATGCGTGAACATGCGCCAAGTCAAGCCACTTGAAACATTCAAAGGAGGATACCATCCTATCATACTACATCATAGTCATCTCAACATTCATGTTGGCATACAAGGCAAACCATTATAAGATCCTAGCTAATTAAGCATGGCATCAGAAACTATGATATCTAAGTTGTCATTGCAAACATGTTTATCTCACAACAAAGCTGAACTAGGAACAGTGAGCTAGTCATATTTACAAAAACAAAATAGATCGAGTTCATACCAGCTTTTCCAGGCTCATTCACTTCATCATATATCGTCATTATTGCCTTTCACTTGCACGACTGAATGATGTGAACAATAATAAGAGTGCTCGTGCATTGGACTAAAGCTGGAATCTGCAGGCAAACACAAAGGAGAAGACAAAGTAATATGGCTCTTTAATAGCTAAATAGGTATGCATGCGAGAGCCACTAAACATTGTAACCATTATCTTCTACCTTGACCCAAAGAAAAAGAAAACTATTTACACGGGAAAGCTCCCAAGAAGCAAAAGAAGAAAAAGAAAATATTTTTGGGTTTTCTCAAACTAGACAGACACACGAAAAGGAAAGGAGAAAAAGAAAATAAACTAGCATGGATGATACAGTGGCAAAGTGTGAACACCGACGAACAAAATGAAAGCATAAGCAAGAATGTAAAGTCGGTGAGAAACACGTACTCCCCCAAGCTTGGGCTTTTGGCCTAAGTTGGTCTACTCCCAAGGAGGGAATAACCAGCTCTGGGGTACTCCGGAATGGACTAAGGATGCCACTGCTGTGTGAGCTCCTCTGGCTCCCACTAATAAACTGGCGTCTGGTACTCGACTGGTGGCTCGGGCACGGGCACCTGTGGTTGCGCCAAGCCCCAATATACGTAGATGTCCGAGGGCATAATAATGTGCCTGCCTGCATGAAGATTGAACAAGGAAGGAGCAGGCAAAGTAATAGTCTCACGAGTACCCTGACTAAATACCAGGTTATAAATCATCCTTCTATTTATATCTCTATCAAGAAAGTCATGGCGAACCATGCTATCGTAATCTAGATATCTCTCGGGAAGAAGAATCTCTTCTTCCTCGTCCAGTCTAATAGGTATCTCAAAGTGTCTGGCAAGACGGGTAGCATAGATACCTCCATAGACAACGCCTTTAGAACGGTTCATGTTCAACCGTTGAGCTACTATAGCGCCCAAGCTATAAGTTTTATCATTATAAAGGGCTTCGCGCAAGACCGCAAGATCTGGGGAGCTAAGGGACCCAGCTTTCCCATGGCCAATCAAACATTTTCCCACAAATAATGAGAAGTACCGAAGCACGGGAAAATGAATGCTAGCAGTTCTAGCGCAAGACACTCCTCTCTCCTCTCCTACAACAATTGTATCGACGAAAGCTTCCAAGTCTCGTGGTCGAGGTTCATGAATATCCCCATCAAAAGGAAATTTGCAAACATTGCAAAAATCCTGGAGTGACATGCGGTGGGGGATATCATATAATTTGAACTCAACCATAGGAGGATTCTTCCTCGGATAGAAGTTAAAGCTTTGTACGAAGATATTAGTGAGGAGGAGGTATTGCGGACACTTATCTGCAACGAAGGTGGTAAGGCCTGCGTTCTCCACCAAGTGATAAAAGTCCTCATAAAGTCCGGCGACGCGTAAGGACACATCGCTTGGCCATTCGCACGCTCGAACTTCTGCGACTCGAGGGACGGATACTTGGGCTTCTTCTCACTCCCATCATCCTTGGGGTCACGGCTTGACGAGCCTCTTAAGAACCTCCTCATCTTTTCCCTTTTCCTATCTCTGAAAATTTCTGAAATTTTTAGTGATTCTAAGGAAAAGTGAATAAGGCTCAACAAAACTCGTAGCAACTACTCCCTCAAGTGCCTAGAGGCCATATTACGCATCAAAACTACTTGGTACCAGCTAAAATTGCATGCAAAGATCAAGAACAGGGTCACCAAGGTAGCAAAAATACGCGAAGTATAAGGCACTAGAGCAAAAACTAATTGGACCAATGGAGGAGTCACTTACCAAGGAGTAATTTCCCCAAAACAGTTTGGAGAATGGTTCTTTGAGAAAGGAGATCGAAAATCCCAGCAAGAAGAGCAAGAACACGGGTTTGAGCTGCGAAACGATATTTGCTGGAGGTAGGAAAAGCAGATGAGAGGTAGAATGAGTGGAGGGGGTGCACGTGGGCCCCACAAGCCTGGTAGGCACGGCGAGGGGGGTGCCCGCACCTCCAGGGCTTGTGGCCCACTGGTGCAGCCCCCAGACTAGCTCTTCGTCCGAGTATTTTTCAAAAATTCCGAAAAAAATCATACTTGATTTTCAGGACGTTCGGAGAACTTTTATTTTTGGGGTACTTTTCTACGGGACGCTAAAACAGAAAGCAGGGAAAACTAAACTAAATCTATCATTTTTCTTCTAAGCAACCGAAGGTGAAAGCTTGGAATAGAGGTTTGTGACTCCTCGATTCATCCATCTAATGGTCATCGAAAGAAATCCGTCAATGAGGTTGATCAAGTCTCCTCGACAAACCTTCTCGAATCGCAAAAGAAGACGGAATTTTTTTGAATAGTCACTAGATTACCTCAATGGGGATGTGTATCTCCCCAACAAGCAAATCATACTTCATCTTAACTTGAGGAATAGGGCATTCAAAGCTCCCAATAAGAATCAATGAAGTTCTTTCGATATCATTGATGCAATGTACTCGCTATTGTTTCTTCGGAAAGTGCACCGTATGCTCATTACCGTTGACATGGAAAGTGACATTGCCTCTGTTGCAATCTATAACAGCCCCAGGAGTGTTTAAAAAGGGTCTTCCGAGGATGACCGCCATGGCATCGTCCTCGGGGATGTCCAAGATAACAAAGTCTGTTAAGATAGTGACGTTAGCAACCACAACAGGCACGTCCTCGCAAATGCCGATAGGGAAGGCAGTTGATTTGTCGGTCATTTGCAGAGAGATTTTAGTGGGTGTCAACTTATCCAGTTCAAGTCTATGATAAAGAGAGAGAGAGAGAGGCATAACACTAACACCGGCTCCAAGGTCGCATAAAGCAGTTCTAACGTAGTTACCTTTAATGGAGCAAGGTATAATGGGCACACCGGGATCACCTAGTTTCTTAGGAGTTCCACCGTTGAAGGTATAATTAGCAAGCATGGTGGAAATCTCAACCTCAGGTATCCTCCTCTTATTAGTCACAATATCTTTCATGTACTTAGCATATAGAGACATTTTGAGCATATCTGTCAAACGCATTTGCAGAAAGATAGGTCTAATCATTTCAACAAATCGCTCAAAATCCTCAACATCCTTTTTCTTGGATGGTTTGGGAGGAAAGGGAATGGGTTTTTGAATCCATGGTTCCCTTTCTTTACCATGCTTCCTAGCAGCGAAGTCATTCTTATCGTATCTTCTATTCTTAGGCTGTGGATTATCAAGATCAGCTGGTTCAATCTCCACATCCTTTTCATTGCTAGGTTGACCATCATCATGAACATCACTATTAATATCATCATTAGGCTCATGTTCATCACCAGATTGTGTTTCAGCATCAGAGATAGAGACTCTCTTCAGGTGTAGCAGCAATAGGGTTGCTAGCGTGCAAGTTCCTATCATCTTTATTCTTCTTTCTAGGATGACTAGGTGCATCAGTGCTAACTTCTTGAGAATCTTGTTCAATTCTCTTCAGATGACCCTCAGGATACAAAGGTTCCTGGGTCATTCTACCTCCTCTAGTGACGACTCTGACGGAATAGTCATTCAACTCATTGAGCAAGTCATTCTGAGCCTTAAATACTTGTTCTACTTGAGTAGTAACCATAGAGGCATGTTTACTCAGAAGTTTAAGATCATTGATGTTTCTGTCCACACAAGCACTTAAATGAGTAAGCATACGAGCATTCTGTTCCATTTGTCTGCTAACATAATAATTGGAACTTTGTTGTTTTGCAACGAAGTTATCAAATTCATCCATGCATAGGCTAGCAGGTTTATCAAAAGGAATATCACTCTCATCAAACCTATGCAGAGAATTTACTTCTACTACCTGTATCGGGTTATCAAGACCATGGATCTCTTCGATAGGTGGTAGATTTTTGTCATCTTCAGATCTATTGCCTTTCTCTCGCATAGATTTCTTAGCTTCTTGCATATCTTCAGGACTGAGGAATAGAATACCACTTTTCTTTGGAGTTTGCTTAGGAGGTGGTTCGGGAATAGTCCAAGCATTCTCATTCACAAGATGTTATTCGATAGAATCTCAGCTTGTTCTACGGTTCGTTCCCTAAAAACACAACCGGCACAACTATCTAGGTGGTCTCTAGAAGCATCGGTAAGTCCATTATAGAAGATATCAAGTATTTCTTTCTTCTCAAGAGGGTGATCAGGCAAAGCATTCAGTAGCTGGACGAGCCTCCCCCAAGCTTGTGGGAGACTCTCTTCTTCAACTTGAGCAAAGTTGTATATTTCCTGCAAGGCAGCTTGCTTCTTATGGGCAGGGAAATATTTTTTAGAGAAGTAATAGACCATATCGTGGGGGCTACGCACACAACCAGGAGCAAGAGAAGTGAACCAAGTCTTAGCATCATCCTTTAGCGAGAAAGGAAACAGCTTGAGGATATAGTAGTGGCGGATCTTTTCCTCACCAGTGAATAGGGTGGCTATATCGTGTAGTTTGGTAAGATGGGCTACAACCGTTTCAGACTCATAACCGTGAAAAGGATTAGATTCGACCAGAGTGATTAACTCAGGGTCGACAGAGAATTCATAATCCTTATCGGTCACAAAGATAGGCGAAGTAGCAAAGTTCAGGTCGTATTTCATCCTAGCGTTCAGAGATTTTTCTTTCCTCTTGCGCAGTAATTTCTCAACATCATAGCTATCCTTACATGCCAGAAAATCCTCAACTATCTCTCCCTCCATAACATAACACTCAGGCATAACAGGCAATTCAGGCATAATAGCAGGTTCTACTTCAATAGTATCAGCAATTTCAGAAGTATCATCACATCTAGCAGCAACTCTAGCAATTTGTGCATCAAGGAATGCACCTAGTGGAGAAGCAGTATCAAGGATAGCATCACCAGGCAAAGCAGTATCAAGCATATCATCATCATAAGCATCACGGGCAGCAGAAGTAGCATCATCAAGCACGGGCGACATATCAAGATTTCTAGCAGGAGGTGGTGTCGCAAACTTACTCATAACTGAAGGTGAATCAAGTGCAGAGCTAGATGGCAGTTCCTTACCTGTCCTCGTAGTTGAGGGCAAGACTTTAGTTCTTGGATCTATCGGATTCCTCATAGTGATCAGCAGTCGTAAATCCCAAGTGACTCAGAGAATATAGTTGTGCTTCCCCGACAACGGAGCCAGAAAAATGTCATGATAACCCATAGGTATAGGGGATCGCAACAGTTTTCGAGGGTAGAGTATTCAACCCAAATTTATTGATTTGACTCAAGGGGAAGCGAAAGAATATTCTCAAGTATTAGCAGTTGAGTTGTCAATTCAACCACACCTGAAAGACTTAGTATCTGCAGGAAAGTATCAGTAGCAAAGTAGGGTGATAGAAGAAGTAGCAACAGTATCCAGTAGCAGCAAAGTGACAGTAGTAGCAGCAAAGTAACAGCAGTAGCGGCAAAGTAACGTATCAAGGACCAGTAGTAAAAGACTCATAGGCATTGGATCGGTGATGGATGATTATGCCGGATGTGATTCATCATGCAACAGTTATAACACGGAGAGATATGTAACTAGCTCCAGTTCGTCAATCTAACTTAGGCATGTATTTCGTATGTAGTCATACGTTCTTAGGGAAAAGAACTTGCATGACATCTATTGTCCATCCCTCCCGTGGCAGCGGGGTCCTAATGGAAACTACGGGATTTTAAGGTTCTCCTTTTAATAAAGAACCGGACCAACGCATTAACACTTGGTGAATACATGAACTCTCATACTATGGTCATCTCCGGGAGTGGTTCCGGCTATTGTCACTCAGGGGTTGCCGGGTCATAACACATAGTAGGTGACTACAACTTGCAAGATAGGATCTAAAACACACATATATTGGCGACAACATAATAGGTTCAGATCTGAAATCATGGCACTCGGGCCCTAGTGACAAGCATTAAGCATGGCAAAGTAGTAGCAACATCAATATCAAAACATAGTGGATACTAGGGATCAATCCCCGTCAAAACTAACTCAATTACATGGTAGATCTCATCCAACTCATCACCGTCCAGCAAACCTACAATGAGATTACTCACGAACGGTGAACAACATCATGGAATTGGCGATGAAGGAAGGTTCATGATGACGATGGCGACTATGTCCCCTCTCCGGCGCCCAGAACAGACTCCAGATCTTCCCTCCAGATGAAGAACAGGAGGTGGCGGCGCCTCCATGAAGTAAAACACGATGAAATCTTCTCTTTGATATTTTTTTCGGGCGAGACGGACTAAATAGAGCTGAGATTGGAGGCGGTGGAGCAACGTGGGCCCCACAAGCCTGCCAGTTGTGGCCCGGGGGGGGGGGGCTGGTGGGCTTGTGGGCTCACAGCTCCACCCTTCTGGTTGATTCTTGTGCCAGTATTTTTCATTAATTCCAGAAAAACTCTCCGTAAATTTTCAGGTCATTTCGAGAACTTTTATTTCTGCGCAAAAAGAACACGATGGCAATTCTACTGAAAACAACGTTAGTCCGGGTTAGTTCCATTCAATTCTTGCAAATTAGAGTCCAAAACAAGTGCAAAAGAGTTTGGAAAAGTAGATATGACGGAGAAGTATCAACCGCCATGGCCTGCTCCACCCGCGACTGGGTCTATGGGAAACAAGTTGGCCCGACAAAAGACGGTAAGACAATAAGCCAAGGCCGGCACTGGACAACGTCTGCCGGCGGCCGCCAACAAAACATAACAAACAACAGATCAAAACGCTTACCGGCGAAGATCTCATTGACCTCGTGGAAGTGCTTGAGTGCGGCGGCCGCTTCTTGCTCTGCCCTTGCCTTGGCCGCCTTTGCCTTGCGAAACTCCTCTCCAAGCCGGGCAACCTCGGCACGGATGGTTTCCGCCTCCCGCGTGCTCGTAGGCGAGGCCTGTGATGCCACCTTCTTCACCGTTGTTTCCTGCTCGAGCGTCCCGGTGAGCCCCTCCACCTCCGCCGTGTGGATGGTGCTCAGCTGTTTCGCGGCCGCCCGCTCGGGCTCAGTGTACCTCCCTAGCCGGTTACGGTCGCTCGCGACCTCATCGCGCTTGTCCCATATGTCCGCGAGTGAGCAACACAACTCTGTCACCTCGGCCTCAGAGATGGACCCCTCGACATCAAAACGCTAGTCAAAAGCTGGCTCGACAAGATTACATCAAAGGCAAAGACGATTTGGCCCGACTACCACTCAGCCACGCAGCTGACCTGAATCTGAGGGACTATTCCGAGTGTGTGTGCTCGCACACTCACCAATTCGAAGACATACCTCGTGCCTTCTCCAGGTCGATCGTGCAGAGGTCGAGCTCCTTCCGGACCTTGAAGTACGAGTTCTTGCTGAACCGACATAGCGCGGACGCCTCCTTAAAGAGCGCCTTGTGCTTCGCCACGTCCTCCTATGAGGAAACCACACAAGAAGATCAGAAGACAGAAGAATTGCCCCGACTGCCATGTAGCCGCGTAGCCGTCCTGAATTTCGGGGACTACACCTAGTGGGTGTGCTCGTGCGCCTCCACTAAAAAGCATGCAAAGAGAAAAAAAATTACAAGGTCTACCTGGACCGCCTTCTCCACCAGCTGGAAGTTGATCACTGTCGACTAAGCAAAACCGGCTATCCCCTAGTGGTACCTCGCCATCACGTGTGCCGTGCCGGCTCGCACGGTGAGTTGGCCACCTACCAAAAAACATGCCCACTCATCCAAAACGGTGGACATCGACCGACCCGTCTAGCCGGCCCCGCCGATGCCACACACTCCTAGAGCCGTCGGGTTCGACCGCGCCGACGAAATGACTAAGGCCTGATTGTCACTGCCCCTAACCTCAGACTTGGCTCAACGCTCCTGATCGGATGCCGGACTCAACACCTTCTACACCACCCGGTCTGCTGCCGGCAGCACCTTCATCTTCGGGGCCGGATCCTGGTGCGCCTCCGTGCACGCCAGCGAGACCTCCAAGGCACGAGCCTCGGGGGTCGCCGACGTCTGGTGCCATTGGCCTCCCTGGCTGAAGGGCTGCTCGAGCCGGCCACCGCGCCCGCCGCTTTCGCCGCATGAAGTGTGGCGGCGCGCTCCCTTTCGAGCCGCGCCATCATCACGTGCTCTGCGGCCAGTTTCGCAGTACCTTCACCCTCGGGACCCGACGAGGCCAGCGGTGGGAGTTCAATGGCCTCGCTGCCGAGAAGAAAGATATGGGCACGAGCTTAGCAAGGCAAATAATAAGAAAAATTGAAAAGAGGGCACGAGCTCCAGAAAGGACTTACCTCGTAACGAGGGGAAGCGGATGAGTGCCCTGCCTTGGCACCTTTCGTGACGGTGAACGGGTGCCCGGTGGCAGCGCGGCTGACCGGACCTTATTAGCGGCCGGGGCAATCGTTGGTCCTTCCACTGGCCGCTTATCCATGCGCTGCTCCTCCGCAATCTAGCGATGGGCTGGGAGCTCCTCGCTCCCTCCTCGCCGGCGGCGTTGGGCGGCTCCGGTACCGTAGGCGGCACATCCATAATGCACACATCATCGTCGTCATCATCAATCCAACCTTTCAAAGTTACGTTGGGGTGGGCCTCACCACACGTTCCGGCCCCGTCGGTAACGATGCTAGCCGGCACCTCCACCTCATCCTCCTCCGCCTTCAGCATTTCCGAGTCCCCGAGGGCGATGGAGTCGTACCCATCCGACTCATAGTCCTCAGGGTCGGAGTCCTCTCAGTCCAGCGCAAAGACTTGCGGGTTTTAGCCGTTCGGCGTCACCTGCCAGCTGAAAAGCTAAAAGAAGTATGATCATGCGTAAGTCACCATGATGAGAAACCAAATGCAGTTTGAGCCCGATGAAACCAACACGCGGTGGGCGGGTGCTCCCACAGAACGGCTCCATGCCAAACCACCACGCCTTCACGTCCAACCCAAACTGGGTGATGGCGTTCACCCTGGCGGCGATCTTGCCCGGCGCCAGCTTGACGGTCGACGGCCGGCAACGGTCCTTCCGGAGACCCATGTCGCAGATTCGGTGTGGCTGCTCTTACAGCGGCAACACCCGGCAGAACATGAAGGCCGCCACCAGGTTCGTAGGCATCAACCCCAGGGTGGTCTTGAGCTGCTTCACCTGACTCACAACCGTCGTAACCTCATGGTGTGGACGGTCAGCGGCTCGTCGATGAACGGCGGGAGGTTGACCTAGTCTCGCCCTTCACCGATGCTATGGACGTAGAAGAAAGACCGCTGCCATTTCTTGAAAGATTCGATCAACCTCATCTTTCGGAAGATTGTGTTCCGCATGGCGTACACCACCGCGCCGCTGGAGGAGTGTGGCACCTCCTCGTTCTTCTGCGCGTGAAAGTGGAAGAACAACCAGAATAAGGAAGAAAAGGGCCAAAAGCCCACGTACCCCTTGCACAGCATGGTGAAGCCCGCGATGTACAACACCGAGTTGGGCCCCAAATGATGCAACGCAAGCTGACGGTGAAGTGTGTCCAAAACACCACGCACTCGCCGGCGCGTGGCTCCGTCATGCGCTCATCCCCCAGCGCCCGTGCCTCCACCCGCTCCGCCGATGGGATCATGCATGTCCACTGGAGGTACTCAATGTGGGATTCTATGATCAAGGATCCCACCCATGAGCTGGTGGGCGGCGCAGCTATCTTGGCGTTACATGACAATGGGGAGGAGAATAAGAAGCTGGTGATGCACCCCCGAGTGGGATGATCGCAGGAGAGCGCTACGGGCGCGAGGAGGGAGGAACGGCAGCGGCGAGGGCTGCGGGCACGAGGAGGGAGGTGAGGTGGTGACGGGCGTTGTGGGAACGAGGAGGGAGGACGAACGGCGGCAAGCTCTACGCATCATGAGTGCGAGGTGGGAGACGAGGAGTGAAAGGCAATGGCGGCCTCGACATCTCCTCCTCCCCTTTTAAAGCCCTCGGAAGACGTGGGGGCGTGGGATCGGTTTCACCCACGTGCCCCCACTAAACCATGATGCCTGTGCGCATTAATTGCACGGATCATCCCAACTGACAGCCCGCGAACGCAGCAAATCCCGCCCGCGGGACGAGGCCTAGCGGGCTAGGCCTACAACAGTGTCCCATCACGCGCATAGTAGCAGGCCCGCCAGCATGACCAGGCCACACATGGCGCACGCCAGCCTACAATGAACCCGAAGCGTCGACATGAGACCTAGGTGCCGTGGTGTCTGACTGGCCCTCAGCCTGCTACTGCGCCAGCTGACTCGCAATCGGACATCTTGCCCCCCAACTCCGGGGGGCTCGTCAACTCCAACAACGATCGATCTCCACGAGGGAAGCCGTTGGCCCCCTTATCCAGAGGCCTCTGGACCCTAGCAGCTTCAGGGGCTACTAGAGGGGATAGGGCCCCTGGGTATACCAAAGTGGAGGAAACCCGACTCCAAGACATTTGGGGGCCGGCTGCTCCCCACGGGCCGGTTGGTGACACACGGCCTGTCTGGCCGTCGTGTTGCTCGTGAGGTGGCGATAGCCGGCCCGTTTTTGTGGCCCCAATGGCAGCCGACGGGCCAGCGCCCGTCCCATCCGCTCATAGCAGCATACAACGACAAGACCAGGCTTACGACACAGGAGCACGCGTGGCTACAATGCACGTTGACAAGTCTCGCAAGGCTACACGGCGTCATGATGCGAGAAGGGCAAGGCTACATGGCCTACAGTCACTCTCGAGGCTGACCAGGCGAGGCGGCCCTATAGCAAAGCATGCGCCTGCCTACTCCCTAATGACCGGCATGCTGACCCTATGGTGCCCGGCCGATGGGCCCGATGCCAAGACAATAAGCGACAATCGGCGGGCCCCGTAGCTGGCCGGAGAGGCTGGCAGCCGGGCCTCACCCTTTCCTTTCCCCCACTACTCTACAGCTCTGGCTAGCTTATAAAGCCGAACCCCGACCCCGAGAGAGAGGGCCTGTACAGCACCTAAATACTCACACACACCGCATAACGCACCCCATAGAGGCAACGAGACCGACAGCTAGAGCTCCATCTCCTTCCTCACGAACAACTCGATGAGCACCATTGTATTGTGATCACCTATAGTCAGACCATCACGACTAGGGGTTTTACCTCATCGAGGGTCGTGAACCTGGATAGATCAGCTCCATGTGTCATGTGCCTTCATTCGTTCCCAGACGCCACCAGCACCCGTCGGCCCCAAACCACGATCTAAGCTACCCACTTGAATCTGCGACAGAAATACCACGACAATAATATTGTCTTGAATTGGGAGAAGTGCCACTTTATGGTGAATGAAGGTATATTACTTGGGCATAAAATTTCTGAACGAGGTATTGAGACGGATAAGGCTAAAGTTAATGCAATAGAGAAAATGCCATGCCTGAAAGATATCAAAAGTATAAAAAGTTTCCTTGGTCATGTTTATTTCTATAGGCGTTTCATTAAAGAATTCTCAAATATTTCCAGGCCATTAACTAATATTATTCAAAAAGATATTCCTTTTGTTTCTGATGATGATTGTGTAGAAGCCTTTGAAATACTTAAGAAAGCCTTAATTTCTACACCTATTGTTCAACTACCTGATGGGAACTTACCTTTTGAAGTCATGTGGGATGCTAGTCATTATGTTGTTGGTGCTGCTCTAGGGAAAAGAGTAGACAAGAAATTGAATGTTATTCATTATGCAAGCAAGACCCTAGATAGTTCCCAAAGAAATTATGCTACTACTGAAAAATAATTATTAGTAGTTGTGTTTGCATGTTATAAGTTTAGATCTTACATCGTTGATTCTAAAGTAACTATTCAGATTGATAATGCTTCTATTAAATACATTAAGGAAAATAAAGACGTTAAACCTAGACTTATGAGGTCGGTGCTTTTACACCAAGAATATGACTTGCATATCATTGATAAGAAGGGAGCTAAAAACCCTATAACAGATAACTTGTCTAGGATGGAAAATGTTCTTGATGACCCACTCCCTATTGATGATAATTTTCCTGATGAGCAACTTGTTGTTATAAATACTTCACGTAGTACTCCTTGGTATGCGGATTATGCTAATATATTCTTCCTAGCTTCACCTATCAACAAAAGACAAAATTATTCTATGATTTATGACATTGCTTTTGGGATGACCCACATCTTTATAAAGAAGGAGTAGATGGTGTTATTAGACGTTGTATACAAGAACAAGAACATATCCTAAGTAAGTGTCTCTCTCAGGCCTACGGAGGACACCATGATGGTGACAGAACTGCACACAAGGTATTACAATCCGGTTTCTATTGGCCTACTGTTTTTAAAGATGCTCGTAAGTATGTCCTTTCATGTGATGAATATTAAAGAGTTGGTAACATTGGTAAATGTTAGAAAATGCCTGTGAATTATTCACTTCCTATTGAA
This sequence comes from Hordeum vulgare subsp. vulgare, assembly GCF_904849725.1. NCBI lineage: Eukaryota > Viridiplantae > Streptophyta > Magnoliopsida > Poales > Poaceae > Hordeum > Hordeum vulgare. The sequence continues at coordinate 105,332,681 of NC_058519.1, read as the reverse complement.
CCATTTGATGTATGGGGCTTTGATTTTATGGGACCTTTTCCTTCCTCTAATGGGTACACTCATATTTTAGTTGTTGTTGTTTATGTTACTAAGTGGGTAGAAGCTATTCACACTAGTAGTACTGATCATAACACCTCTATTAAAATGCTTAAAGACATCATTTTCATGAGGTTTGTGTTGGAAATATGCCCTAGAGGCAACAATGAAGTGGTTATTATTATATTTCCTAGTTCATGATAATTGTCTTTCATTCATGTTGTAATTGTATTAACCGAAAACCGTAATACATGTGTGAATATATAGATCACAACGTGTCCCTAGTGAGCCTCTAGTTGGCTAGCTCGTTGATCAACAGATGGTCATGGTTTCCTGACATGGACATTGGATGTCATTGATAACAGGATCACATCATTTGGGAATGATGTGATGGACAAGACCCAATCCTAAGCATAGCACTAGATCGCGTTGTTCATCTACTAAAGCTTTTCTAATGTCAAGTATCATTTCCTTAGACCATGAGATTGTAAAACTCTCGGATACCGTAGGAGTGCTTGGGTGTATCAAACGTCACAACATAACTGGGTGATTATAAAGGTGCACTACACCTATCTCCGAAAGTGTCTGTTGGGTTGTACGAATCAAGACTGGGATTTGTCACTCCGTGTGACAGAGAGGTATTGCTGGGCCCACTTGGTAATTCATCATCATATTGAGCTTAGTGTGACTAAGGAGTTAGCCACGAGATGATATGTTACGGAACGAGTAAAGAGACTTTCCAGTAACGAGATTGAACAAGGTATAGGGATACCAACGATCGAATCTCGGGCAAGTATCATGCCGGTAGACAAAGGGAATTGCATACGGGATTGATTGAATCCTTGACATCGTGGTTCATCCGATGAGATCATCATGGAACATGTGGGAACCAACATGGATATCTAGACCCGCTGATGATTATTGACCGGATAGGTGTCTCGGTCATGTCTGCATGTCTCCCGAACCCATAGAGTCTACACACTTAAGGTTCGATGATGCTAGGGTTATAGGGAAATAGTGTATGTGGTTACCGAAGGTTGTTTAGAGTCCCGGATGAGATCCCAGACGTCACGAGGAGCTCCGGAATGGTCCGGAGGTAAAGATTGATATATAGGAAGTGGGGATTTGGACGCCAGAAGTGTTTCGGGTGTCACCGGTAATATACGGGTACCGTCGGAAGGGTTCCGGGGGTCCACCGACAAGGGCTGCCAGCCCGAAAAGGGTACATGGGCCAAAAGGTGGAAGGGAACCAGCCCAAAGTGGGCTGGTGCGCCTCCCTCTCTCAGCCCAAGGCGCACAAGGGTGGGGAGGGGCAAACCCTAGGTGTGGGAGGGCACTCTTGGGCCCAAAGGCCCACCCTAGGGCGCCTCCACCCCTGGCCGCCGCCCATTTGCCCAAGATGGGGCTTTCGCACCCTTTAGGGTGGGAAACCCTAGAGGGTGGGCACCTCCTCCTTCTCCTCCTATATATAGTGGAGGGTTTTGGCCTTTTTGAGATACACAATTCATCTCTCCACGGTGTAGCCCTACTCCTCCTCCTCCTTGTCCTCCCTAGTGCTTAGTGAAGCCGTGTCGGAGTACCACGTAGCTCCACCGTCACCATGCCATCGTGCCGCCGGAGCTCTCCCTCAACCTCTACCTCCTCCTTGCTGGATCAAGGCGTGGGAGACGTCACCGGGCTGCACGTGTGTTGAACGCGGAGGCACCATCCTTCGGTGCATGGATCGGAATCCACCGCGATCTGAATCACTACGAGTACGACTCGATCAACTGCGTTCTAGCAATGCTTCAGTTTAGCAATCTTCAAAGGTATGAATATGCTCTACCCGTTTGCTCATTGTTGGTTTCTCCATAGATAGATCCTTGCATGGCGTAGGATTTTTTTTGAAATTACTAGGATTCCCAACAGTGGTATCCGAGCCAAGATTCTATGCGTAGATTCTATGCACGAGTAGAACACAAAAGTTGTGGGTACTGATTTTGTCAATTACTTGCCGTTACTAGTCTTATCTTGATTTGGAGGCATCGTGGGATGAAGCGGCCCATACCGACTTTACAGGTACTCTTACGTGAGACTGGTTCCATCGACCGACATGCACTTGTTGCATAAGGTGGCTAGCGGGTGTTTGTCTCTCCCACTTTAGTCGGATCAGATTCGATGAAGAGGGTCCTTATGAAGGGTAAATAGCATTGGCATATCAATGTTGTGGCTGTCACGTAGGTAAGAAACGTTCTTGCTAGAAACCCTAACCAGCCACATAAAACTTGCAACAACAATTAGAGGACGTCTGACTTGTTTTTACAGGGTATGCTATGTGTTGTGATATGGACAAAAGGACGCGATGTTACATATGTGATGTATGAGGTTGATCATGTTCTTGTAATAGGATTCACGAGTTGCATGTCGATGAGTATGACAACCGACAGGAGCCATAGGGGTTGTCTTAATTTATTGTATGAGATGCAACGCCACGTTGATTACTTTACTTTATCGCTAATGGTTAGCTATAGTAGTAGAAGTAATAGTTGGCGTGACGACTCCACTAAGACACAATGATGGAGATCCTGATGATGGAGATCATGGTGTCATGCCGTTGACGATGATGATCATGGTGCCCCTAAGATGGTGATCAAAGGAGCAAGGTGATACTGGCCATATCATGTCACTTTATGATTGCATTTGATGTTTATCATGTTTTACATCTTATTGCTTAGAACGACGGTAGCAAAAATAAGATGATCCCTCATAAAATTTCAAGATATGTATTCCCCTAAGTGTGCACCCTTGCAAATGTTCGTTGTTTCGAAGCACCACGTGTTGATCGGGTGTGATAGATTCTAACGTTCGCATACAACGGGTGTAAGCGAGTTTACACACGCAAAACACTTATGTTGACTCGACGAGCCTAGCATGTATAGACTTGGCCTCGAATACAGGAGACCGAAAGGTCGAACTTGAGTCGTATGGTTGATACGATCAGCATAGAGATGCTCACCATTGATGTCTAGTCCGTCTCACGTGATGATCGGACACGGGTTAGTCGACGTGGATCATGTATCACTTGGACGACTAGAGGGATGTCGATCTAAGTGGGAGTTCATTAGTAATTTGATTAGATGAACTTAATTATCATGAAGTTAGTCTAAAATTGTCTTTACAAGTATTCTAGATCCAATGGCCAACGCAAATGTCCCATTCAACTTCAACGCGTTCCTAAAGAAAACCAAGATGAAAGACGATGGGAGAAACTATGCGGATTGGGCTTGTAACTTAAAGCTCATCCTCAATGCTACCAAGAAGGCATATGTCCTTAGTGCACCGCTAGGTGATCCTCCCATTTCCGTGGTAGACCAGGATGCTAGGAACGCATGGCACTCGCGGAGTGATGACTACTCTCTCGTTCAATGCGGCATGTTTTACAGTTTAGAACCGGGGCTCCAAAGGCATTTTGAGGAACGCAGAGCATATGAGATGTTCGAGAAGCTGAAACTTGTTTTTCAAGCTCATGCCCGGGTCGAGAGATATGAAGTCTCCGACAAGTTCTTCAGTTGTAAGATGGAGGAGAATAGTTTTGTGAGTGAGCACATACTCAGAATGTCTGGTTGCACAACCGCTTGACTCAACTGGGAGTTGAACTTCCGGATGATGCGGTCATTGACAGAATCCTCCAGTCGCTTCCACCTAGTTATAAAGGTTGTGTTATGAAATACAACATGCAAGGGATGGAAAAGACTATTCCCGAGTTTTATTCAATGCTGAAATCTGCAGAGGTAGAAATCAAGAAAGAGCATCAAGTGTTGATGGTCAATAAGACCACCAGTTTCAAGATGGGCAAGGGTAAGAAAAGCTTCAAGAAATACGGCAAAGCAGTTGCCGTGCCCAAAAAGCCAGTTGCCGGGAAGAATTCAAAGAAAGGACCCAAGCCTGAGACTAAGTGCTATTACTGCAAGGGAACCAGCCATTGGAAGCGGAATTGCCCCAAGTACTTAGCGAACAAGAACGCCGACAACGTCAAAGGTATGTGTGATATACTTGTTATTGATGTGTACCTTACCATCGCTCATTAGTAGCTCCTGGGTATTTGATATCGGTGTTGTTGCTCAAATTTGCATCTCTAAGCAGGAACTGCGGAAGAAGCATAGGCTGGCTAAGGACGAGGGGATGATGTGTGTCGAGAATGGTACCAAGGTCGATGTGATCGCCGTCGGCACGCTACCTGTACATCTACCTTCGGGATTAGTTATAAACCATAATAATTGTTATTTAGTACCAGCTTTAAGAATGAACATTGTATCGGGATCTCGCATGATGCAATATGGCTACTTATTTAAATCTGAGAATAATGGTTGTTCTATTTATATGAGTGCTATGTTTTATGGTCAAGTCCCGCTGGTAAATGGTTTATTCCTAATGAATCTCGATCATATTCATAGTGTGAGTACCAAAAGATGTAAGGTTGATAATGATGCTCCCACATACTTGTGGCACTGCCGCCTTGGTCATATCGGCGTAAAATGCATGAAGAAACTCCATACCGAAGGACTTTTGGAGTCTCTTGATTTTGAATCATTTGACACATGCGAGCCGTGCCTCTTGGGCAAGATGACCAAGACACCGTTCTTCGGAATAATGGAGCGAGCAACCAAATTATGGGAAATAGTACATACCGATATATGCGGTCCAATGAGCGTTGAAGCTCGCGGAGGCTATCATTGTGTTCTCACCCTCACTGATGATTTGAGTAGATATGGGTATGTCTACTTAATGAAGCACAAGTATGAAACCTTTGAAAAGTTCAAGGAATTTCAAAGTGAGGTGGAGAATCAAGGTGACAAGAAAATAAAGTTTCTACGATCTGATCGTGGAGGAGAATATTTGAGTCACGAGTTTGGCATGCACCTAAGGAAATGTGGAATTGTTTCACAACTCATGCCACCTGGCACACCGTAGCGTAACGGTGTGTCTGAACATCGTAATCGCACTCTATTGGATATGGTATGATCTATGATGTCTCTTACCGATTTACCGCTATCATTTTGGGGCTATGCATTGGAAACTGCCGCATTCACTTTAAATAGGGCACCGTCTAAACCCGTTGAGACGACACCGTATGAATTATGGTTTGGCAAGAAACCTAAGTTGTCGTTTCTGAAAGTTTGCGGCTGCGATTCTTATGTGAAGAAACTTCAACCAGAGAAGCTCGAACCCAAAGCGGAAAAATGCATCTTCATAGGATACCCTAAGGAAACTATTGGGTATACCTTCTATCTTAGATCCGAAGGCAAGATTTTTGTTTCTAGGTATGGATCCTTGATAACCCACAAGTATAGAGGATCAATTGTAGCCTTTCTCGATTAGTAAGAGTGTCGAACCCAACAAGGAGCTAAAGGCAGGACAAATATTCCCTCAAGTTCTATCGACCACCGATACAACTCTACGCACACTTTACGTTAGCTTTACCTAGAACAAGTATGAAACTAGAAGTACTTTGTAGGAGTGATAGGATAGGTTTGCAAGCACACGTAAATAAAAACTAGGGGCTGGAAAGATAAAGAAACACTTACGTTAGTTTGACGAGTGTGGAAAAGTGGTCGTAGGATTTGCGGAATTGTCCCTAACAATTGACTACGTTACTAGACCGATAGCAAGTTTTATGTGGGAGAGGCCACTGCTAGCATGTCATCCCTTACTTGGAATTCTATGCACTTATGATTGGAACTATTAGCAAGCATCCGCAACTACTAACGTTCATTAAGGTAAAACCCAACCATAGCAATAAGATATATTAGTCCCCCTTCAATCCCGTATGCATCAATTTCTATGCTAGGCTGAAGCTTCTGTCACCCTTGCCCTCCAATACATAGTCCTATCAACACACTACTAACCCTATGGTGTGATCCACGCGCACGTTCATGATGGGAACCAAAGGACAACAACATAACCACAAGCAAATTAAACCAGTCATAGCAATTCATCAATCACCGATATGACAATGAAAATCTACTTAGACATCATCGGATGGAAACACATCATTGGATAATAATATGAAGCATAAAGCACCAGGTTCAAGTAGTGGGTACATCGGGTTGCGGGAGAGTGGACCGCTGAATATAGATGAGGGAATGTGATGGAGGTGTTTGTGAAGATGACAGAGGGGTTGGTGTAGATCGCCGTCACACGATGATGTCCCGGGCGGCGTTCCGGCACCGCCGGGAGAGAGGGGGAGTGAGCCCCCCTTCTTCTTTTTCTTCATTGACCTCCTCCCTAGATGGGAGAAGGGTTTTTCCTCTGGTCCATGCTCTCCATGGCGGCGGAGGGGCGGGAGCCCCTCCGAGATTAGATCTCTCTCTGTGTGTCCTTAGTGCTCAGGGGCGGAGGGGCGGGCGCTCCCAGATTTTGCGTTTCACCGTTTCTTAAATTCCCGGAGATCCGTAGCTCTGATTGGGATGAAATTTTAACACGATTTTATTCCAGATATTATATTTCTTGTGGCAAAAGAAGGGCCCCAACCGCCTTAGCGATTGTTCACAAGCCTGCCACGCGCGACCCCACCCCCAGGCCACGGCTAGGGGGCTTGTGACCCCCTCGGGCATCGTTTCACGTTGATTCTTCTTCCCAAAAATCATAAATATTCCAAAAAAATCCCCGTAGGTTTTTTTATTGCATTTGGACTTCGTTTGGTATGGATAATCTGCGAAACAAAAAACATGCAACAAACAGGAACTGGCATTGGGCACTGGATCAATATGTTAGTCCCAAAAATAGTATAAAAAGTTGCCAAAAGTATATGAAAGTTGTAGAATATTGGAATGAAACAATCAAAAATTTTAGATACAATGGAGACGTATCAATTCTTTCTAGAGAAATAGTTTCTCTTGAAACAAGTAAGTGGGAGTAAAATAGAACGTGATGAGGTAATTGTACCTCCTCTCGAACCGTAGAATAGCGCAGCGCAAGAAAATGTTTTTGAGGCGCCTGCACCAGCAAGAGAAGGAGTTAATGATGATGATCATGACACTTCGAATCAAGTTTCTTTTGAACCTCGAAGGTCGACAAGGGGACGTTCCGCACTAGAGTGGTACGACAACCCTGTCATGGAAATCATGTTATTGGACAATAGTGAACCTTCGATCTATGAAGAAGTGATGGCGGTCCCGGATTCCAAGAAATTGCTTGAGGCCATGAAATCCAAGATAGGATCCATGTATGAGAACAAAGTATGGACTTTGGTGGACTTTCCCGATGATCAGGGAGCCATAGAAAATAAATGGATCTTCAAGAAGAAGACTGACGCGGATGGTAATGTGACCATCTATAAGGCTCGACTTGTCGCTAATGGTTATCGAAAAGTTCAAGTGGTTGACTACGATGAGACCTTCTCACCCATAGCGATGCTGAAGTCGGCCCGAATCATGTTAGCAATTGTCGCATTCTATGATTATGAAATCTATCAAATGGACGTCAAAACAACATTCCTGAAAGGCTTTCTTAAAGAAGAATTGTATATGATACAACCAGAAGGTTTTGTCAATCCCAGCAATGCTAACAAGGTATGCAAGCTCCAGCGCTTCATCTATGGGCTGGTGCAAGCATCTCGGAGTTGGAACATTCGCTTTGATGAGGTGATCAAAGCGTTTGGGTTTATACAGACTTATGGAGAAGCCTGTATTTACAAGAAAGTGAGTGGGGGTTGTGTAGCATTTCTCATATTATATGTGGATGACATATTTTTGATGGGAAATGATATAAAACTATTGGAAAGCATCAAGGCCTATTTGAATAAGAGTTTTTCAATGAAGGACCATGGAGAAGCTTCTTACATATTAGGCATCGAGATCTATAGAGATAGATCGAGACGCCTTATAGGTCTTTCACAAAGCACATACCTTGACAAGATATTGAAGAAGTTCAATATGGATAAGGCTAAGAAGGGGTTCTTGCGTGTATTACAAGGTGTGAGGTTGAGTGTGACTCAACGACCGACCACGACAGAAGATATAGAGAAAATGAGTACCATCCCCTACGCGTCAACCATAGGCTCTATTATGAATGCCATGCTGTGTACCAGACCTGATGTAAACCTTGCCATAAATTTCGTAGGGAGGTACTAGAGTGATCCAGGAGTGGATAACTGGACAACGGTCAAGAATATCCTAAAGTACCTGAAAAGGACTAAAGATATGTTTCTCGTATATGGAGGTGCCGAAGAGCTCGTCGTAAAGGGTTACGTCAATGCTAGCTTCGACAGAGATTCGGATGACTCCAAGTCACAAATCGGATACATGTATATTTTGAGTAATGGGGCAGTTAGCTGGTGCAGTTGCAAGCAAAGCGTCGTGGCGGCATCTACATGTGAAGATGCGTACATCGCTGCTTCGGAAGCAGCACATGAAGGAGTCTAGATGAAGGATTTCATCACCGACCTAGGAGTGATTCCAAGTGCGTCGGGACCGATGACTCTGTACTGTGACAACAGTGGAGCTATTTCCATTGCAAAGGAGGCCAGGTTTCACAAGAAGACCAAGCACATCAAGCGCTGTTTCAACTCCATTCGTGGATACATCCAGGATGGAGATATAGATATTTGTAAAGTACACACGGATCTGAATGTCGCAGACTCGTTGACTAAACCTCTTCCACGGGCAAAGCATGATCAACACCAGAATTCTATGGGTGTTCGATTCATCACAATGTGACTAGATTATTGACTCTAGTGCAACTGGGAGACTGTTGGAAATATGCCCTAGAGGCAATAATAAAGTGGTTATTATTATATTTCCTAGTTCATGATAATTGTGTATTATTCATTCTATAATTTTATTAACCAATGTGACTAGATTATTGACTCTAGTGCAACTGGGAGACTGTTGGAAATATGCCGTAGAGGCAATAATAAAGTGGTTATTATTATATTTCCTAGTTCATGATAATTGTGTATTATTCATTCTATAATTTTATTAACCGGAAACCGTAATACATGTGTGAGTACATAGATCACAATGTGTCCCTAGTGAGCCTCTAGTTGGCAAGCTCGTTGATCAATAGATGGTCATGGTTTCCTGATCATGGACATTGGATGTCATTGATAACATGATCACATCATTCGATAATGATGTGATGGACAAGACCCAATCATAAGCATAACACTAGATCGTGTTGTTCGTCTGCTAAAGCTTTTCTAATGTCAAGTATCATTTCCTTAGGCCATGAAATTGTACAACTCCATGATACCGTAGGAGTGCTTTGGGTGTATCAAACGTCACAACGTAACTGGATGATTATAAAGGTGCACTACGGGTATCTCCGAAAGTGTGTGTTGGGTTGTACGAATCGAGATTGGGATTTGTCATTCCGTGTGATGGAGATGTATCTCTCGGCCCACTAGGTAATTCATCATCATATTGAGCTCAGTGTGACTAAGGAGTTAGCTACGGGATGATGTATTACGGAACGAGGAAAGAGACTTGTCGGTAACAAGATTGAACAAGGTATAGGGATACCGACGATCGAATCTCGGGCAAGTATCGTACCGGTAGACAATGGGAATTGCATACGGGATTGATTGAACTTGTGGGAACCAACATGGATATCCAGAACCCGTTGATGGTTATTGACGAGAGACGTGTCTCGGTCATGTATGCATGTCTCCCGAACCCGTCGGGTCTACACACTTAAGGTTCGATGACGCTAGGGTTTTAGGGAAATAGTGTACATGGTTACCGAATGTTGTTCGGAGTCCCGAATAAGATCCCAGACATCGGGAGGAGCTCCGAAATGGTCCCGAGGTAAAGATTGATATATAGGAAGTGAGGATTTGGACGCCGGAAGTGTTTCGGGCGTCACCGGTAATGTACCGGCACCGTCGGAAGGGTTTCGGGGGTCCACCGGCAAGGGTCACCAGCCCCAAAAGGGTACATGGGCCAAAACATGGAAGGGGGACCAGCCCAAAGTGGGATGGTGCACCTCCCTCTCCCAGCCCAAGGCGCACAAGGGTGGGGAGGGGCAAACCCTAGGCGTGGGAGGGCACCCTTGGGCCCAAAGGCCCACCCTAGGGCGCCTCGACCCCTGGCCGTCGCCCCTTTGCCCTAGATGGGGCTGCTGCACCCTTTAGGGTGGGAAACCCTAAAGGGTGGGCACCTCCTCCCTCTCCTCCTATATATAGTGGAGGGTTTTGGCCTTTTGGAGACACACAATTCATCTCTCCACGACGCAGCCCTACTCCTCCTCCTCCTCGTCCTCCGTAGTGCTTAGCGAAGTCTTGCCGGAGTACCACGTAGCTCCACCGTTACCACGCAGTCGTGCTGCTGGAGCTCTCCCTCAACCTCTTCCTCCTCCTTGCTGGATCAAGGCGTGGGAGACGTCACCGGGGTGCACGTGTGTTGAAAGCGGATGCACGATCATTCGGTGCATAGATCGGAATCCATGGGGATCGGAATCGCTGCGAGTACGACTCTATCAACTGCGTTCTAGCAATGATTCCGCTTAGGGATCTTCAAAGGTATGAAGATGCTCTATCCCTTTGCTCGTTGCTGGTTTCTCCCTAGATAAATCCTGGCATGGCATAGATTTTTTTAAAATTACTACGATCCCCAACAGTTTGGAGTCCGTAGATATTTAATGACTAATGGTGGTTTACATTTTACTGATCGTGCTTTTCGGAAACTCCTAGCTAAATATGATATTAACCATCGAATTGCATCATCTTATCATCCCCTGTCTAGTGGCCAAGTTAAATTGAGCAACCGAGAAACAAAATTAATCTTGCAAAAGACTGTCAATAGGTCTAGAAAGAATTGGTCTAAGAAACTTGATGATGTTTTATAGGCTTATAGAAATGTTTATAAAAACCCTATGGGGATGTCCCCATATAAAATGGTTTATGGAAAAGATTGTCATTTACCTCTTCAGTTAGAACATAAAGCTTATTGGGCAATTGAATAAATTAATTGTGACTTTAAACTTGCCGATGAAAAAGGTTATTTGATATTAGCTCATTAGATGAATGAAGGACACAAGCCTATGAAAATGCCAATTTATTTGAATAAACAATTAAAACATGGCATGATAAGACAATCCAGAAAACGAGTATTCAATGTAGGATATCTAGTGCTTTTGTACAATTTTCCTTTTAGATTATTTGCAGGTAAACTCCTCTCCAAATGGTAAGGCCCATATGTTGTCGAGGAGATATATCACTCCGGTACTATAAATATCAATAACTTTGTAGGAAAAAATCCGAGAGTGGTAAATGTGCTAAGAAGCATTACATCTAAGGTAAGCCCATTAATATTGAAACTAATAATATTCAAGTAATAACTCCAGAGGAGCACATAAGAGAGACCTTTCGGAACGCTCTAGAAACCTGAAAAAGGAGTAGGTACATGAAATGGTAAGAAAACCGGATCCAAAAATTCCAAAAAATATGTTCTCTTGGTTTTGGTATTTTAAAAAATTCCAAAAATAAAAATGATTCAGTGGGACCCACGAGGGAGGCACAAGCCAACACGGTGCGACCACCCCGTGACCGGGCCATCATGTCTTGTAGGCCCCTCGTGTTCTCCACACACCGTTTTCTTTCCCAGCACATATTCTGGCGTGGAAAAATCATTATATATACTCCCGACTATTTTGACCACCGCATCACAAGTTTTTCCTTTGTTCGTATTTTGGCCTTTTTTGACACATCTAGAACGCCATGACAACACCAAGCTCATCCAAGGACAAGTTCTTCGGGAAGGTCATCGACCCGTACCTCCTGGAGGTGATGAAACACCCTCATGCAATTGAGATGCATGAGGGGGTGCTTCACATCTGTGACGTCCAAGGACCAAAGAAGCAGGGAAGCGAGAAGGACAGGCTTGCGGCGGTGGAACACGAGATCTCAAGTTCCAAGGGATGGTCGAACTGGTTTGAGTGTTAATCACTCTATGATCACGGGCTTCATCCGGGAGAACAAGTTGGACGCCAAGAAGGTGTGAGAGGCCCTCTTGAAGCTTCAAGAGCGGATTGAACATCTCCAAGCTCAAATCTTTGATCTCCAAAGGCAAAACTATGAGCATGAATTGAGGTTTAAGAGGATGAGCATCGTTGCTAATTTCAAGATTCCATAGACAAGATTCTCCATCTATAATGGTGAGACAATGCCTTGGAAGGTGGAATACCAACCTGCATTATCATCACCATCATCACCCAAGAAGGACGGCTCAGTACATGGGTATGGTTATCACCCCTAGCTTGTTCCAAGTTTGGAGGAGGTGCCCCGATATCGTATCAACATGAATTCCACCATCTATCTTCGTTCGGTCCTTAGCTATTTCATGATTTAGAGAAATAAAATTTCAGATTTCTTTGCTTAGAATTTTTGCTTTGAGATTCATCTATCCTTGTATCCGAGTATGAGAGTTATATAATAAATACTAGTTGAGTTTGTGTGCTTCAATTGTATGCAACCATCGTCATATCATCACAATAAAAGAAATAGAAATATCATATGCTTACCTCATTAGAAGTAATGACTTAACATAGAAAAGGGTATACGTGATAAAAGTTGTTGATAGTAAACAAACATAGTAATAGTCATTGATCCAATCTACGAAATATTATGATAGAGGAGAGAACACACATATATAAATACACTATCTTGGACATCTTTTATGACTACGAGCCTCCACCAAATATTATATAATGATCAAATGTTGATGTTGGACATGTAAGACAACGTAATGATTACGGTAATGTACATTCACATAGAAGTTATATGATTTTGGATCCTTGAACATGTGGTGCTCGCTTTAGATATTTTTCTAGCCCAAAGTAATTCCACACTAAGTAGAGATACTAATTGTGCATCCACAACCCTGAAACCCAGTTTCTTGCCATGAGAGTCCACCATACCTACCCATGGATTGAGTCAGATCCTTCAAGTAAGTTGTCATTGGTGCATCAAGCAATAAAAAATGATCTTAAACATGTATGATCTTTTATTGTAAGGGGAAATAAGCTTTGTACAATCTTGTGATGACAAACAAATAAAAGCAACAGATTGCATAATAAAGTTTGGTATCATAAGGGGCAATATAAAGTGACGTTCTTTTGCATTAAGAGTTTGCACATCCAAAAAGTTAAAAGCGCATGACAACCTTTGCTTTGCTGTGCAAAGGGCCTATCTTTTATCTTCACAGTTCAGTCCTGTGTGTGAGAAATTAAGTTTATTCCTCTTCCTAGCTATTAAGTCTATAGTGGCAAGCAACATGTGTTGAGGAAAGATTCAGACTTATATATCCAAGTGGAAGAAGATTATAATGATTTATTATTGTTGACATTATCCTTGAGGTAAACGAGTTGGGTGGCAAATCATTTAAGCCCCTATCTTCCTATGTGTCCTATGGAAACATGAGGTCCAAAAATATGACTTGAGTGTGAGAAATCATAGAAGATTAAATGATAGTTGAATATGTGAAATTTCTAACAAGAAAGCTCTTACATAGACAATCCTCTGAAATATGCTCAATTAAGATTGTCCCAATGACTCAGAACATAGTTTGTTGATTGTCAATAAAGTTTATGCTTCATACCCCAATAGTTGTGAATGGATTGTTACTTGTTTATGAGAAAATATGTGATAAAATACTTGTTGCTATGCTAATATTCATGATTCTCTCATGTCCATGTTTTATTTTTATTGACTCCTCCCTCTCAAATCACGTGGTCATCATTTTCGAGCTCGACTTTCGCTTGAGGACAAGCGAGGTCTAAGATTGGGGAACTTGATACGTACATTTTGCATCATGAATTATGTCGGTGATTCTAGGTCGACACCTATGGGAATCAACGTGATACCCTTGTGATCGTAGGGCGGGGAGAGACAGCGTCAAGAGCAAAGCTAACGATCAACACTCGACAAGCGTTTTTACCCAGGTTCGGGCCACTTACGCGTAAAACCCTACGTCCTGCTCGTGTTAACCACTTCGTTGTTTGTTACAGTGACTGATGCTAACCGTCTTCTTGGCCAATCCCCAAAGAGTCTAACCACTTGTGAATGAGCTAAGGGCCTCCTTTTATAGGCAAAGGGGTCACCTACAGTGCTTGATGGTAGGTTCAGGAGAAGTTACAGTGAACCTAGAGCGGTGCTTATCCATCTACCGCTGTCAGGTGCATTAAATGCACGTCTTGTCCTTGTCAGCACCGTGCTGGTGAAGACATGTGTCCATGTGTTTCGACACCTGGACGCCACGCTGGCACATGGGGAATGCGCTGGAACATGGGGGGTGGTGGCACTATGGCAAGGGCGGTCGCCCTGTAGTGTCTAGCCTCGTCATCCCGGCAAGGGAGCTTGCCTGGGCCTTTTATCTCCATCCCAGCAAGGAAGCTTGCCGGGGGCTTCAGTTGTCTTTCCAGCGAGGGAGGCTCGCCGAGGTCATGTGCTTGGTGCGTTCATCACGTCCACTAAATGGGCGTGGCCTTGGATATCTTCCCGGCAAGGCAGGCTTGCCGGGGCCTTGGTAATCTTTGGGGTGCATCTTGTCTGGATCCCGCCACATCTTGCCGTCAAAGGCTCTTTGCGCCCGTGCACAAGTCTGGGGCACTAAGGACCCCAGTCTTTAGTGCACCGACAGGAGCCCCTAGACCTGGGCCACACACGCGTGCGGAGTGTTGTTGGGCCAGGCCCAAAGAGGTGCACGGCCTTCGTGGCTGGATCTGTTGGCGGTTGCGTTTCCCCATGTCGCGCATCGGATGCGCGAACTGGGAGGTCGTGCGCGGAGTGACCTCCCCGCCTCCTGAAACGCCTCTGCCACGCGCGTGGCATGCACAGTTATGGACGGACAGTGGTAGGTGTGGTCTTGAAAGGCGTAGTAGTGACTGGGCCTCTCAGTGCATGCATTGGTACAGCAGGGCGGTTCTCTGTTCGCCCATGAGCTCGAGCGACTGGGCAAGGAGGGTGGTGGCTTCTGGAGTAAGGGAGGCTAGCCCCCCGAGCCCCGTCCTATAAATTGGGAGGGTTTGCGAGGGGTTTCGCTCACCCAAATCCTCTTGGATCCACCAACTCCTCAGCCTTGGTCTTGAGAATCTTCTTCTGTCTATTGGTGGCACTTGCCCCTAGCCATGGTTAGTGGACGGGGTCAGCCACCATCGGCCGTCAGGGCAGCGAGGGGATCCCGTTCGGATCATACCACAGCTTATGGGGGCGCCGCGGTGGAAGATGGCCCGAGCGCCCGTGGCGGAGGAAGGGCGAGGGGCTGCGACCGTTCTGGAGGCCGAGGTCGGGGGAGGCGAATCGCTACTCCAACACCTCTGCCTTCTCCGGGGCTTGCTCCTGAGGTGGATCACGTCGGGAGGAACCCGATGGAGTTCCTCCTTCAGTTACGAGGACCTATCCGGTCCTGCCTCTGACTCCATGGGGTCTTCGCCGAGGGGACGGAAGGAGAGGTGGCCCCGATCCTGTGGCTCCGCATGCATGGCTGCGGCAATGGCGCCGTGCTGGTGGTCATGGAGCGCACTGGGCCTCAGACCCTATTCCTCGGCCACGGGTGGAAAAGCTTCGCCCGCACCCATAGCCTCTGGGATAGGCACGTTCTCCACTTCAAGAAGATGGCGGGCAACATGCTCTCCGTCAAGCTATATCAGCGCTCACGTGCGCGTCTCGACTGCTGCGAAGAAAGCTCGAGCGGGACTGAAAGCCCTTCCTTACCTGGAAGTAGAAAGGAAGGGACGGACGATGACGACATTGGAAGCGGGTCAGGCCGCCTGCAGACATACTCTGCATGAGGGGGCGTGCCCTCGGGCTAACCGCTGGCTGTGCCGTCGCCGTCAGTCTACCGCTCGGTCTTTCCCGTGCCGGACCAACCGAAGCTGCCTCATCTTCCCGTTAGCGCCCGGACTCCTGCTCCTCCATGTCTTCGGCCTTCGTTCTCCTCCGCACAATGCTGGTCCCGGAGGAACCAACCTGGATCACGTGTGCGGGGGGGGGGGGGGGGCGCTTCCCATCTTCCAGAACTCCAGCCCGGCGAGCGCAGTTCCTCGCCAAAGGGCAATAGTTCTAGGTTAGAGTAGATCATATCATCCATGTAATATGCTCGAGACTATCCCAAACAAATGAATGAAAAGGTTGTTTTCCCCCTTTTTCCGATTCCTTTCTTTGTATGATTCGCCTTTCCATAATCTGGGAGTTTGCCGGCGACTACCGGCAAGGATCCTTGTCGTGTTCAGCGCAACCATGGAAATCGCCAACTGCAGCTTGAGACGAAATCGGGTGCTACGTAGCCACTTGCTCTGTTGATCAGGTTCACAACTGTTTGAAGGCGCTCTGTGGCTGTTCAGGTCGTTTGAACGAGTTCGAAACAGAGACAAGGTGCACTGAACTTTGGGAAGGTCCCAGTATGTGCAAACTCCACACACAAGGGTTGGAAACTTCCAAAGGGAAAGAACAAATAATCTATCTACCTCAGATCTGAATCTTAAGCTTAAAAACTTATCTGTCCACGCCGTGGTTGCGAGGCACTTGAATCTTTTGTCGGGACGTCGGAGCCCTCGGCAAGCAGGAAATCACCGTGCCTGGCGGTCTTTTCTCCGGCAAAGGCTTCTTGTCGACGGTCCGTGGCTGTCGCTTGGAGAAAGAGCCAGCTAGGGTGTAACCCCTTTGCTTCTCTCTTTCTAGGCCGTGCTTGTGGATCACCCGAGCGCGTCCTTGGGAGGTGATGCGATGCTCTCAGGGGCACAGCACTCGCGTTGGAGTGCGCGCCGGGGCTTCGGGATCGTGTGGCGCATCCTCAACGACTGTGCGTCGCTCCGTGAAGGTGCGTCCGCTAGAGTATGCACCGAGGCCTCTGTGAAGCGCCCGGGCACGCCCTCGACAGCTGTGCGTCGGCCCGTCGACGCTGCCCTTGGAGCCTCCACCTCCCTGCCCCGCACGCGCATGAGCAACATGCTCGCTCAGGCCTTGGGAAGCCATAGTAGAACAAAGCATCCGCCACGGTACCCCATTTCCGGGGAACGCGGCATAGCGCCCAAAGTTCAAAGAATCCGATGCCGAGCATGCTCTGATTCACGCCCCCCCGCCCCCTACCTGCCGCACCAAAGATGTCGGCGATGCTAGGTCGACACCTATGAGAATCAACGTGATACCCTTCTGATCGTAGGGCGGGGAAAGACAACATCAATAGTAGAGCTAACGATCAACACCCGACAAGCCTTCTTACCCATGTTTAGGCCGCTTATGAGTAAAACCCTACATCCTGCTCATCTGATCGTATTAAGCGTTTCGTTGTTCGTTACAGTGACTAATGATAACCGTCTTCTTGGCCAATCCCCAAAGATTCTAACCCCTTGTGAATGAGCTAAGGGCCTCCATTTATAGGCAAAGGGGTCATCTACAGTGCTCGAGGGTAGGTTCATGAGAAGTTACAGTGAACCTAGAGCGGTTCTTATCCATTTACCGCTGTCAGGTGCATTAAATGCACGTCTTGTCCTTGTCAGCACCGTGCTGGTGAAGACATGTGTCCAGGTGTTTCGACACCTGGACGCCGCGCTAGCGAATGTGGAATGCGCTGGAACTTCGGGGCGGTGGCACTATGGCAATGGCGGTCGCCCTCCAGTGCCTAGCCTCGTCATCTCGGCAAGGGAGCTTGCCGGGGCCTTATATCTACGTCCCGGCAAGGAAGCTTGCCGGGGGCTTCGGTTGTCTTCCCGACGAGGTAGTCTCGCCGAGGTCTTGTTCTTGGTGCATTCATCATGTCCACAAAACGGATGTGGCCTTGGATATCTTGCCAGCAAGGCACGCTTGCCGGGGCCTTGGTAATCTTGGGGTGCATCTTGTCTGGATCCCACCACACCTTGCCGTCAGGGGCTCTTTGCGCCCGTGCACAAGTCTAGGGCACTAGGGACCCCGGTCTTTAGTGCACCGACAAATTATTATTGACATTTGTGTTATTCTTGTCCATTATTCGATATTATCATACAATTCTTATGCCCTTTCTCTCTGAATATGCAAGGTACATCACAAAGAGGGAAATATCTGGAAACTGAAATTCTGGACAAGGAAACTGAGAAAAAGGCAGAAAAATCAAGAGACTCCAAATGACCTAAAACTTCATGGAGAATTGTTCTCGATTATTTAATAATTATTAGGCCAAAAATATACCAGAGGGGTCACCTTCTAGGCACAAGACAACGGGGCGCGACCACCCCCTAGGCACGCCCTCATGGCTTATGGCCGCTCTGCACGCCCTCTAGCTCCCTTTTCTACTATATGGTGTGTTTTGACCAATAAAAAATCATAAGCTACATTTTGGGGCGAAGCGACGCGGTCTTGAGGTGGAAACATGGGTAGAGGCCCTTTTGCTCTCCGACAAAGAGATTTTGCTATGAAAACTTCCCTCCGGGAAGGGGAAATCGAAGCGATCGTCATCACCAAGACTTCCTCCTTAGTGGGAGGACCAATCTTAATCAACATCTTCACGAGCACCATCGCATCTCCAACCCTAGTTCATCTCTTGTATTCAATGTTTGTCTGAAAACCTTAGATTGGTACGTGTGGGTTATTAGTTGTGCTGATTACATCTTGTAGTTGATGCTTGTTGGGTTACTTGGTGGAAGATATTATGTTCAGATCCTTAATCACTATTATTATACCTATGATCTTGAACATGTTGATGAGGTGTGAGTAGTAACTTTTGTTCGTGGGGACATGGGAGAAGTCGTGTTATAAGTAATCATGTAAAGTTGGTATTCGTTCGATATTTTGATGATATGCATGTTGTCACTTCTATTAGTGGTGTCATGTGAACGTCGAGAGCATGCACTTCACCATATTATGGGCCTAAGCGGAGTCATTGTGGAGTAACAAGTAGATGATGGGTTTTGAGAGTGACAGAAGCTTAAACCCAAGTTTATATGTTGCTTCATTAGGTGCTGATTTGGTTCCACACATTTAATGCCATTCTTAGATTTATCTTAATTCTTCTTTCATAGTTGTGGATGCTTCCAAGAGAGGGTAATCATAAGTCGGTTGTTTGTTCAAGTAAGAACAACACCTTTGCACCGGTCCACCCACATATCAAGTTAACAAAGTAGCTAACGGGAATCAACTTCACATGATGAACATGACTAGAAAGAAATTCACATGTGTCCTCTGGAGCGCTTTCTTAATATAAGAGTACTTTCAGGCTTGTCCTTTGCTACAAAAAGGATTGGGTTACCTTGTTGCACCTTTACTACTATTGTTATTGGTCACTTGTTACGAGTTATGTTGCTACAAAACTATCTATCACTATAGGATCAAAAGTACGTCTAGAGGTGGGTTGATTAGACTACTTGACAAGATAAAAACTTAGCCTTTTCCCAATTTTAAGTGTGGGCCAGTTTTAGCAATTATGACTAGTCAAGTACACCCTCACACGCACATCTCACAGTATAGAAGCGAAAAGTAAAACATGCAACTGTAAAGTAGAGGGTAAGGTACGGAGATCAAATGCAAAGGCTGACACGATGATTTTTGGCATGGTTCCGATAGGTGGCACTATTGTACGTCCTTGTTAGTGGAGACTTGAACCCACGGAGGGTAACGGCTATGAGAGTCCATGGAGGGCTCCATCCACAAGGGGTCGACGAAGAAGCGGCCTTGTGTATTCCACCACATCTTCCGTCCACACAGGACTCGCCTCACTCATGGTAGATCTTCACGAAGTAGGCGATCTCCATGCCCTTATAAACATCTTGGTTCAACTCCATAGCATGAAGTAGGAGGCTCCCAAGCGACACCTAACCAATCTAGGTGGAACCACCCTCCAAAAGGTAATAGATGTGGTAGAACGATGAACTCCTTGCTCTTGTGCTTCTAAAGATAGTCTCGTCAACACTCAATCACTCTGTCTCAGATTTGGCAAAGGTAGGATAGATTGATCTTGTGGAAAGCAACTTGGGGAGGCTAGAAATCAAGGTTCAAATGGTTGGAATGGAATCTCTTGATCTCAACATGTGAGTAGGTGGCTCTCTCTCAGAAAAATGGATCTGGCAAGTGTGTGTCTGTGTGTGTTTTGAGTGCTTCCTCTGCGAATGAGAGGTAGGTGGAGGGGTATATATAGGCATCCCCCCAAAACCAACCGTTACAACATTATTGCCCTACTTGGTGACACCGAATACAATCTCGGTGGTACCAAGTTGCACTAAATGTGGCAACTTTTGAATTCTCGGTGAGACCGATATAGGAATCTCGATGGTACCGATACGATGACCTAGATCATTTTCCAAATCTTGGTGAGACCAATTTAAAACTCAGAATTTCCAATTCTTGAAATCTTCTCAACAAAAAATTGGTCACTAAATCTCGGTGGCAGTGATAGGAATGTTGGTGGTACCGAGATGGTAGGTTTTGGCATAGGATGTGTCAAGGGTAAAATCGGTAGGGCCGCATGGAAGTTGTTGATGGCACCGATTTTGCTGGTTAGGGTTTGGACAGTGATATTTTGTTGGATAATGGTAAGTATTTTTGGTGGATACTTCTAAGTACTTGAGAAACTAATTCATCCTAATACCTCATACCCTTTTAATAGTATTGGCTTTCCTATGGACTCAAAGTGATTTCTCACAAAGTATAAAATGAAGAGTCTTATTGCTTGAAGCTTGAGCCAATCCTATTCCTTCCTTGCATCAAGGGGCATCTCCTCACAATCCTATAGCCAAAGCATCTTTGAACTTTTCTAAAATATACTTGAATAAACTCATTAGTCCAATGATGCATATGTTGTGATTAATTACCAAAACCACCTTACGAAGCAATTGTGCTTTCAATCACTGTTATGTACAACACTTGCAGAGAATACCTTGCTGAAAACTGCTTGTCATTTCCTTCTGCTCCTTGTTGGGTTCGACACTCTTACTTATAGAAAGGACTATGATTGATACCCTATACTTGTGGGTCATCATCCTGCAAGGGGGTGATACTTGTGATCTGCGTTGGATTTTCGCGAAGAGGGACGGGCAATGCATCACACTATATATAAGTATTTCCCTCAGTGAGAACCAAGGTTATTGAACCAATAGGAGTAGCATGCAACTCCCGTCTTGAGCGACTGCACACAAAGAAGCAAACACTTGCACCTAATGCAGGCAAGAGGGTTGTCAATCCCCTTGGACTCATTATTTCCAAGCAAATGAAGTGTGCAGATGGTAGTTTATAAATATAAACTGCAAAGTAAATAATGTCAGCGAGGTAATTGTAGCATTTGTAATAGATAAGTGAATAGACCCCGGGGCTATAGTTTTCCTAGTGGCATCTCTCATGTAGTAAGCATACGATGTGTAAACAAATTACTATTGGGAAATTGATAGAAAAGTGCATAGTTATGCAATATTTATTCACGACAATGATCATGTGTAGAGAGGCATCACGTCCATAAGCAAATAGGTCGACTCCTTCCTGCACCTATTACTATTAATCCACCCATCGACCGCTATCCAACATGCATATAGAGTATTATGTAAAACAAAGAAATGCTTGGAGAACAATGATATGACAAAGAGAACTCAATTAATATGAATTAACACCATCGTTTTATCCTTAGTGGAAGCAATACAAAGACAGGTCTTGTCCCCTACTATGTCACTGGGATATAGAGCACCGCCAGATTGAACACACTACAAGGCACAACTCCGACTGAAGAAAGATTGATCTTGTTGGCCAAACCAAATCAATAGATCGGAGAGATTTAATAAACTATAATAATCATGCCAAAAAGAATCAAATATAGAATTCAGAGAATAATCAAAACTTTTATCATGAATAATATGAACATAAACCCACAATTGATCTGATCCCAACAAACACGCCGCACAAAAGAATTACATCGAATAGATCAAAGCGAAGATGTGATGATCGTTGTATAGGAAACCATCTAAGTACTAATTATGGACCCATAGGTCTATGTGAACTACTCACACATCGCCACGGGAGCAGCAAGGATGATGTAGGGGCCCTCCTGATCGATCCCCCCTCCGATAGGGCACGATGGGCACACAGCAGAGCAGAGACTTGCAGCAGCTAAAAAAGTGTTACGGGAGGCTCCCCAGGGTATTTGGGATATATTAGAATTTATAGGCCAGAGAGGGACATCGAGAGATGCGAGGGGGAGCCAACACACATCAAGGCATGACTACCCCCTGGCTCCCTCGTGGGGAGTCCGTTATCCTCCCGAAACTTCCATGTCTTATTTTGATCCAAAAAATTCATGAAAAAGTTTCGTGGCAATTGGAGTTCCTTTGGTACTCTAAACCTAAAAAGCCAAAAACATGCAAAAAGCAACAAATAGCACTAGGCACTGGATTAGTAGGTTAGTGCTAAAAAATAATATGAATTGGTAAATAAACACCCAAAAAGCATCCTAGAATGATAATAGTATAGCATGGAACAATAAAATATTATAGATACCTTGGAGACATATCATCATCCCCAAACACAATTCCTACTCGTCCTCGAGTAGGTAAATGATAAAAATGGATTTTTTTATGTGAGATGCTACCTCATTCGTCTCAAACGTATCTACTTGTCCAAACACTTTTGCTCTGGTTTTCCCCCTAATTTGCATTATTTGAATGGAACTAATCCAGACTGACGTTGTTTTTAGCAGAACTACCGTGATGTTATTTTTGTACAGAAATAAAAGTTCTCAGAATCACACGAAACTTTCTGTGAATTATTTATTGAATATATGACCAATTATCAAGCAAAGAAGTACTACAGGGGTGTTGTGTATGGTCCAACACACATAAGGGCACGCCCACGCCCCTAGGCGCACCCTATTGTGTGGTGGGTCCCACGAGGCTACTTTGACCCTAATTCTAGTCCTATAAATACACATCTTCAAAGAAAAAAATAGAGAGAAGATTTCATCATGTTTTACAAGACGGAGCAGCCGCCACCTCCTATTCTTCCTCCGAAGGGCTGATCTGGAATATTGTTTTGGGCTCCGGAGAGGGGGATTCGTCACTGTCATCATCAGCAACCCTTCTCCATCAACAATTCGATCATGCTCACCACCGGGAGTGAGTAATTCATTTGTAGGCTTGCTAGATGGTGATGGCGTTTGGATGAGATTGATCATGTAATTGAGTTAAGTTGATAGGGCTTGATGCCTAGTATCTATTATGTTTCGAGATTGATGTTTCTATGACTTTGCTATGCTTAATGCTTGTCACTATGACACGAGTGCCATGATTTCAGACTTAAAATTATTATGTTCTCTCTGGATATGAAAGAGTTTAGATCATATCTTGCAAGTTGTATGCACCTACTATGTGTTATGATCCGCATCCCCCAAGGTGACAATAATTGGGATTCTTTCCGGTCATTGTCGTAGTATGAGGAGTTCATGTATTCACTATGAGTTAAACCTTTGTTCCGGTTCTCTATAAAAAGTAGGACTTAATATCCCTCAGTTTCCATTAGGATCCCGCTGCCAAGGGAGGGTAGGACAAAATATGGCATGCAAGTTCTTATCGCAAGCACGTATGACTATATACGGGATACATGCCTACATTATATTGATGAATTGGAGTTAGTTCCGTGTCGCTCTAGTGTGTAACTATTACATGATGAATATCATCCGTATCTACCCATCACTAATCCATGTTCCTACTTTTTACATATACTGAATCTTCCTAAGTTACTACTGGTGCTGCTACTATCACAACTGCTACAAAATTACTACTATTACCGTTGCGACAAACTTGGTGCTATCACTATTACTTTTACTACTATTACTTGGTGTGCTACTAAAATCTTCGCTGCAGAGAGATATCCCGGGTATGGTTGCATTGACAACTTAACTGCTAAGGCGGCTGAATATCCTTTGGCTCCCCTTGTGTTGAATCAATAAATAAGGGTGGAATACTACCCGCAAAGACTGTCACGATCCCGTACACTTGTGGGTTATCAAGACCCTTTTTCTGGCGTTGTTGCCAGGGAGCATAGCTATTTATCATGTTAGCTTGAGGATATCCAATTGCTACTACGAAGCACATGAAATATACTCAAACCAAGATCGTCCCATGTCGCACGAGACGAGGTAAGGAATTGCCATCTAGCTCTCCTTTTGATTCACATATTGTTCTAAATCATTTTATTGCACCACCGCCTATTGCTCGTTCTAATTTATCGCTTGAACTTGATGATGCTGCTTCTGAAATTAATGATGATATTAATGCTATATTTGATGAAACTGAAACTGTGCCACTAAGTGAGTTACTTGATGCTCATATTGCTAAAGCTAAAGAACATGAAAATGCTCAAACTGATGAGGATTTTGAATCACCTATTACACCTCACTTTCCAATAGATATGAATTGCCTTACATATCTGAGGGCTATGTTATGGACAGGGAACTAGCTAGGATTTTCTTTCTTGTGAAAATAGAGACGATTTGAAGAAACTACTATGGACAGGGAACTAGCTAGGATTTTCTTTCTTGTGAAAATAGAGACGATTTGAAGAAACTACTATGTAAACTGAAAGAAAAATCTATGATGGAGAAAATGAAATATGATCCTAAATTTGCTACCTCTCCTATATAAGTTCCTCATAAGGATTATGAATTCGATGTAGACCCTGAGTTAATAGCTATAGTAGAACCTGATCCTTTCCGTGGTTATGAAACTGAAATTGTTGTTGGACATCTCACTGAATTGAATGATACAATTGCTTTGTTTACTCATGAGGAAAAGTTGTGTTACTATTATATCCTTAAGCTTTTTTCCTTTCTCGCTAAAAGGTGAGGCTAAAGAATGGTTCCTTTATCTTGCTCCTAGATGTATACGTAGTCCCTAGGATATGTGAAAGGACGTGGATGTCGCCTAGAGGGGCGCGTGAATAGGCCCTTTAAAATAATTACGGTTTAGGCTTGAACAAATGCGGAATAAAAGTAACGTTTAATTTGTCAAGCACAAAACATAAAACAACTATGCTGACATATGTGCACCAACAACTTATGCTAAGCAAGATAAACAACTAAGTGATAGCAAGATACAACAAGAAAGAATATGGCTATCACAAAGGAAAGTGCATAAGTAAAGAGTTCGGGTGAGAGATAACCAAGGCACGTGAAGACGATGATGTATCCCGAAGTTCACACCCTTGTGGATGCTAATCTCCTTTAGAGCGGTGTGGAGACACAATGCTCCCCAAGATGCCACTAAGGGCACCGTAATCTCCTCACGCCCTCGTACAATGCAAGATGTCGTGATTCCACTAAGGGACCCTTGAGGGCGGTCACCGAACCCATAGAAACAAGGTTGGGGCAATCTCCACAACTTAATTGGAGGTTCCCAACAACACCATCAAGCTTCACCACAAAGGCATATGGCTTCGAGGTGACCACAAATGCTCGGGGCAATCTCCACAACTTAATTGGAGACCCCGACGCTTGCCTGGAGCTTTACACAACAATGGTTGAGCTTCGAGGCACCACCAAGGTTCTAGGATGCCAAAGCATCCATGGAGAACAATCTCTAGGGTACCAAGTACCAAAGGGTAATAAGCTTCTGAAACTTCACTTCCACGTATCACCATGGAGAACTCAAACATATGCACCAAATGCAATGCCAAGGGCACACGGAGTGCCCAAGTCCTTCACTCCCAAATCCCACCACAACAACTAATTCTATGGTGGAAAATGAGAGGAAGAAAAAAGAAGAACACCAAGAACTCCAACAACTAGATTCAAGGGGTTCCACTCACTTAGAGGAGAAAGTGATTGGTGGAAATGTGGATCTAGATCTCCTCTCTCTTTCCATCAAAAAGGAGCAAGAATCATTGGAGGGATTGAGAGTTAGCAAGCTCGAAGAAGGTCAACAATGAGGGAAGAACATGAGCTCAATAGATAAGAAACCATTGGGGAAGAAGACCCCCTTTACATAGTGGGGGAAAGAATCCAACTGTTACCCCCACTTTCATCCCGAGCAAAGCGGTACTACCGCTGCTAGGAGCAGTACTATCGCTTCGAGGTGCGGTACTACCGCACGCACGGTAGTAGCAGAGGGAGGAACTACTGCACGGGGCAACGAGCGGTATAACCGCCGGAGCGGTACTACCACACACCCTTATGGTACTATTTCAGGGTAGTATCCATGTGCCACACGAGGTACACGGAAGTAAAAAACTACTTCCGTGTCTACCTCCACTAAGGCTATGCATGTGCGAAAATCCGAGACGGTAGTACTAGACATGGTTTTGCGGTACTACCGCCTGAGGGTGGTAGTAAAAAACTATGTATGCTCTTACACAGCGGAAGTACCACCCAAGCGGTACTACCGTGGTACCGAGCGGTACTACCGCGTGTTTAGAGAAAAATAGCTTTGGTACTGAAACAAACATAACTTTCCCATACGAGCTCCGAATCGAGCAAACTCAAGCTTGTTGGATTCGAGATTCAGGAAATCTTAAGAACATGCAATTATGAAAAATGCCAATGATATAGAGACGTGAGACCTCTATGAATGAAGAACCAGCAAAAACTTCCAGCATCCAAACATCATAGAAGATGCATATGGACTCTGTTTTCGATGAATTCAAGCTTGTCATGAAGATGACCATAAGCCCTAAAACTCACAAAGAGAAACACCAAACAAGAACCAAGAAATATGATGCAAGAATGCAAATGGTTTGAGCTCTCAACGAATGATATGATCAAGCTACTCACTTGGGACCCCCCCCCCTTGAGAGTACGACAATCTATCCTAAAATAGAAAAACCTATCAAGGGCAAACATTTACCTTGCAACATGTCCTCTTGATCTAGATGATGATGATCTTGGCTTCCTCACGATGGACGACCTTTCTTGATTGTGTTGGTTTGATGAAGACTAGTTGATTGCTCCCCCCCCATACTCATGATGGTTGAGCCACTCTCCCACACATCTTCACAAATCCATTGCGACCACAATGGATGGCAAGCTTCAAGCAAGATATCTTCGTGATGCTTCACTTGAACTTGCACACCGCAATATTAATGACGATCACCACTTGATGTCATCCTTTATAGGTTGAATGAGATCTTCCTCTTGAGGCAAAACCATGGAAACACACCTAACCCCACATAGAACTCTCACGGAGACCATGGGTTAGTACACAAAAGCGTTATGGACAATGCTTACCATACCATGGGTTCACTTGATCCCTCCCGGTACATCTTGTACGCTTTATGTGTTGATAATATTGATTTACTCTTGCTTAGTATTGATCAACCTTGTGGCTTTATGACCAATCTTTGGATAATACTTTGAATACCACCTTGGTCATCATATAAACTCCTTGAAACCAATAGATGGACTTCAATAAGTGCCTATGGACAAATCCTTCAAATATAACTTAAGGAAACCGTTAGTCCATAGGGATTGTAATCAATTACCAAAACCACATACGGAGAAATATATGCTCTAACAATATGCTGTATCATTTCTTTGGGCATAAGAAACAAGTTGCCTTACATGAAATATTTAACTTTGGGCAAATTGAAGAAGAGAATCACCCACAAGCTTGGGGAAGGCTTCTCCAACTT
The DNA here is from genome assembly GCF_904849725.1 of Hordeum vulgare subsp. vulgare. Classification (NCBI taxonomy): domain Eukaryota; kingdom Viridiplantae; phylum Streptophyta; class Magnoliopsida; order Poales; family Poaceae; genus Hordeum; species Hordeum vulgare. The sequence goes on along the minus strand of NC_058519.1, from coordinate 105,305,104 downwards.
CTAAGAGCATTGCCTGATCATTCGCTTAACAAAAATGAAATACTCGATATTTTTATAATGGACTAACTAATGCTTCTAGGGATTACCTAGATAGTTGTGCTGGTTGTGTTTTCAGGGAAAGAACGATTGAACAAGTTGAAGAATTATTGAACAATATTGTACAAAATGCTTATAATTGAACACTTCCGGAGACAACGCCGAAACCTATTCAAAAGAATAGAGGTATTCTATTCATCAATCTTGAAGATATGCAAGAAGCCATAAGATCTATTAAGATAAAGGTATTAAAGCTGAAGATGTTAAAAAATTACCACCTACCTAAGAAATACATGGACTTGACATCCCGACACACGTAGTAGAGGTAAATTCTCTCCATACCTTTAATGAAAGTGATATACCTTATACTAAGACTCCTAGTCAGTGTGGATGAATTTGATAATTACGTTAAGCAAGGACATTTCAATAATTATGTTAAAAATCAATTAAGACGTAATGCTATGATGATAGACTACTTGGGTGCCTTGATGTTTAGAATTGCTAATGATGTAAGGGGTCTAGGTAAGCATGCTTCCATGGTTCATACTCAACTAGATCAAGTTGCTAAGTCACAAAATGATTTGCTTGCTGAAATTAATGAGAATGTGAATTATCATGGTGTTAGAGTAATGACTAGAGGGGGAAGAATGACTCAAGGATCCCTTTATCCTGAAGGACATCCTAAAAGAATTGAGCTGGATTCTCAGAGGATTACTGCACCTAGTCCATCTAAGAAGAAAAAGAAAAAAATGATAGGACTTTCCATGCTTGTAGTGAACATCTCATATAAAAACCTATCGAGAATCATAATGATGTTTCTATTTCTAATGCTGAGACACAAACTGATATTGAACATTCGCATAGCGATAATGAAAACAATAATGACAATGATGATGTTCGCATAGATGCTCAACCGGATACTAATAAATAAAATTATAATGATGTGGAAATATAACCTCTTGAAGATCTTGATAACCCACATCCCAAAAATAAATTGTACGAGAAGAAAAACTTTGTTGCTAGAAAACATGGTAATGAAAGGGAGCCATGGGTCCATAAACCCATGCCATTCCCTCATAAGCCTTCTAAGAGTAAGGATGAGGAATATTTTGAACGATTTGCTCAAATGATTAGACCTTTCTTTTTGCAAACTCGTTTGACTGATATTTTGAAAATGCCTCCATGTGCTAAGTATATGAAGGATATTATTATCAACAAAAGAAAGATACCTGAAACTAAAATTGCTACTATGCTTGCTAATTATTATTTTGATAGTGGAGTACCTAAAAAGTTGGGAGATCCGGGTATACTCGCAATACCATGTTCCATTAAAATAAGTTTTGTTAAAACTACTTTATCTGACTTGGGATCCTGTGTTAGTGATATGCCTTTCTCTCTATATAAAAGACTTGATTTAAGTAAGCTTACACCTACTAAGATATCATTACAAATGGCTGATAAATTCAGCACTCTACCTATTAGAATTTGCAAGGATGTTCCTGTTGTGGTTGCAAATGTTACTATCTTAACAGACTTTGTTATTCATAATATGCATGAGGACGACAACATGTCGATCACCCTTGGTAGACCTTTCTTAAACACCGCACGGGATGTTATTGATTGGAACAAAAGCAAAGTCATTTTTCATGTTAATGGAAAACAACACACCTGCATTTTCCGAAGAAGCAAACTTTGGTTAATAATAATAATATCATTAAGTCAATTGCCACAGTCACCATTGGTGGTTTTAAAATTTCTCTTCCTAGTCCCAAGAAGAAATATTATACCCTTATTGGCGGGGTATGCATATCCCCATTGAGGTAAATTAGTGTTTTACAAAAATTCTTCGATTTCATGTGAATCGAAAACGATTATTAATAAGACTTGATCAACCTTATTAATGCATACTTTTTGAAAGACATGTGGTTGGTGAATTTAGTAAGCACAACTCACTCTATCATTAGCTTTCTCCCTGTCTTTCTTAGTTGGATAAATAAAAATGCCATGATTGTCTTGTTTTTTACCGTGCAATAAAAATGACCCAAAATAAAAAAAAGACTTAGAATGCCACAAAACTTTAACATGAGTTTTTCTGGATTATTTAAGAATTGTTGGTACTAAAAACACATCAGGGGGGAGCACCAGTGGGCCAGAAGTGAACAGGGTGCGCCCACCCCCCAAGGCGTGCCCTGTTAGCTTGTGAGGCCCACAGGGGCTCCCTGCCTTATCCCTTCAACCCACACCATGTCCTACCTCCAAAAAAATCATACACACTCTCTCTCTCATCTTCTTGCTCTTGAAGGTGAAATTTTTGATCTCTTTGCTCAGAACTCTGTTTTTGATACTCTTTTGAGGAATTGCTCCGTGATATGTGACTCTCTAATTCCTCCAATTAATTTTTACTTTAGTGGTTTATAGTTTGCATATTTTTTTGCGCTTGGTGCTACTGAAAATGAGCTAGCATGTTGAATTCTTTGAGTTCCAAGTAGTATGATTGCTAAATATGACCTCTAGCATCTATATGAGTAGTTGCTACCAATCTTGTAGAGTTTTACTAACATAATTTTGTGGTCCAAAATTTTCAGAAATTTATGTGTAGGAAAATCAATTTCCCGAGGAGATGTTCATCAAGCCAATCCCCAAAGGAGTTGTTGGGAGGAACCAGGACCATGACGTCCATATCTTTCGCAACGCGGAAGTTAGGCCGTGTGAGTGGCCACACATCCCTTTCATGAGAGGTTGGTTTTCATCAAGTTTTCATGCAACTCATTGCAAATGCCGAGTTGACCAACTTCCTCGCTAATGAGTGTGACCAATACTATAGCTTTACAAAGTCCTTTGTGCAAAAAATTTATTTTAACAATGGACCTGATGCTCCCATGGTACGCTTTGATTTATATGCGACGCATTATAAAATACCACTCTCTAAATTTTTTGAAATATGATTCTTCCATCTTCTGTGGGAATTCCTGACCCTAAACCAGAGTAGTTCGAGGATTTCATCCCTACCTTAACTGTGGGAGAAACTAGGATTTCAAACGCTAGGGCCACCAGTTTGCATTGTCTAGGCATTACTTCGCTTTATTCACAAGGAAATGTATAACTGGTATGAGTCAGGCTGGTAGTTTCCTTGCCCCCACCCTCACTATATTGCATCGCATGCTATATGGTGATAACACTTACAACATAGGAGTTATTGCTGCACGCCACTGATACGTCACAAATGTATCTATAATTTTTGATCCTCCATGCTTGTTTTCTACCATTTGTCCGATGTTTTTACTATGGTTTTTTGATTTATTGGGACTAACCTTTTAATAGTTGCAAAAATGCACAAGTTCTTGTTTTAAACTTTGATATGTATAAAATAATTGGAAACTGACCAAAAACGCAAAAGAAGCCTTCTTGGAGGACTCTGACTTTCGTAAAATCTGCCCACCAACAATTTTAGAGATCGTCAGTTTAGCCGCGCATGCCGCGTCAAATGGAAAAAAGTTAAGACTACAAAAGTGTGGGGAATTTAATGGAATTGATTATGGACTACATGTTTGTCCAAAACAGTGTTTGGATGTGATCTCTAGACCTGCTTTACTAGAGGAATATATCCGATTACGGGATTACGTGAATTGATGACGTGATTGAGTCCAACTCTTACCATATTTGATATATTTGGCCAAGCCATGACTTTGGGGCCTCATGGGGCTGTGAGGATTCCCTAGGTAGGTTCTAGAGGTGCTCAAAAGCCATTAGATCAAGGGTTCATCCATCGGAGGGCGATAAAGCACCATGGAGGCACATATAAGGAGAGGAAACCCTAATTTTGGGCTAGCCACCAAAAGCCATGAATTTGCCTCTCCCTTTGCAGCTACCAACAGGGGGAGAGGCTACCCCACTCCAGTACCAAGACCAGGGAAGAAGGAGGGCCAAGGGGCCTCCACCCGTCGTCAGCGTTGTGGCCGCTACCGCCGCTGCCCATCGCCTAAATCTCTTCTGGGTTGCACCTCCATCAAAAACTCTCACTAATCACCAAGATAATATGTGAGTATTCCTATTTGGGGCTGAGGGTATGCACCAGTAGCTATGTGTTCAATCTCTCTCTCGTGTTCTTGAGATGGCACAATCTTGATGTATGACGTGCCTTGTTAATCTAGTTGGATCATATGATGTTATTCCCTTGCTACCTTGTTGTGATGAATTGAATCTTTCCCTTTAAGATCTCCTTATGTTGGACTGAATATTTTTTGAGAACACTTGATGTATGTATTGCATGTGTATACCCCTAGTGACATTGGGGTATTCAAGTGGTTTACTTGATATATGTTATGGCATGAACTTTCGGATTCCGGTGACCTTGGGGATCTATGCATAGGGGTTGATTGCATGTTATCACACTATGTTCTCCGCTAGAAACCTTGGGGTGCTCCTTGAAGTTCTTTGTGTTGGCTTGAATATGGTAGATCTGAAATTGTTTGATGCATGTCGCATAATTTACCCACATATACTAGAGGTGGCATTGGAGTATCTAGGTAATATCATGGTTGTTATTCTAGTACAAACACTAGGTTTTTTTGTGACACTTATAGGAGTAGCTCAAAAGATTGATCAGAAAGAATAAATTGTCTACTACCCACAACAATTTCATCTTATGGTTCTCCACTAGATAGGAACTTTTGAGTAATTCTTTGTTGCATGTTGAGGGATGATCATATTATTCTACTATGTTAGCATTGTTGAGATATTTCACTAGTGAAAGTATGAACCCTAGGCCTTATTACCAAGCATTTATACAATATTTTTCTCACTGTTTTACACTTTCTACCTTGCTGATTTTTTTATAATACAAAAACCTATATCTACTATCCATAATACATGTGTATCAACATATCTTCGCCGAACTAGTGCACCTATACAATTTGCCATTGTATTGGGTGTGTTTGCGACACAAGAGATTTCTTGCATTTGATTGCAAGGTTATTTGAGAGAGACCATCTTTGTCCTACACCTACCATGGATTGATAAACCTTAGGTCACCCACTTGAGGGAAAATTGCTACTATACTACAAATCTCTGTGCTTGGAGGCCCAACATAGTCTACAAGAATAAAGTTGTGTAGTAGACATGAAGCTCTTTTCTGGCGCCATTGCTGGGGAGGTGAGTGCTTGAAGGTATATCTTAAGATCTTGCAATTAAATCTTTTGGATTCTTGTTCTTCACTATTTTGGTTATATAAAAGAAAGCTACAAAAAATGGAGTTTAGGTTGCCTCATTTGCTTCGTATTTATAATGTCTTTCGTGAAAATGATGGTTCCGAAAATTGTGCTCAATTGTTAGAGGAAGAATTTATAAAAATGATTAATGTGAATTCCATGAATGATGAGCATGATTGAAATATTGTTAGTATGAATTCTCTAAATATCCATGATGCTAATGATATGCAAAGCCACAAGCTCGGGGATGCTATGTTTGATGAAGATGTTGTTTTTAGCCCCCCAAGTTTTGATGAGCAAATTTATTATGATGAAATCTTGCCTCCTAGATTTGATGATTATTGTGATAACACTTATGTTGTAAAGAATAAGGATAACCATGGAACTTATAATCATGATTTTAGTTTTCACATGGATTATATCAATCAAGTATCCCATGATAGTTATTTTGCTGAGTTTGTCCCCACTACTATGAATGATAAGAACTTTGCTTGTGTGGGGAGTAATAAAAATTCTATGCTTACGCATCATGTAAAGAATGCTTTATGTGAAAGCTATATTGTTGAATTCCTTCATGATGCTACTGAAAATTATTATGATGGGGAAACATATGCTTGTAGGAATTGCAATAATATCAAATTTCCTCCCTATGTGTTCAAAGTTTTAAAGTCATGCTTGTTTTGCCATCCTATGCATGTTGATTACTGCTACAATAAATTTTTTGCTTGCAAAATCCCTATCCATAGGAAGTAGGTTAGACTTAAATGTTCTTGTCATGTGATTCATGATGCTCTCTTGCATGCCTGAGTTACTACTTTTTATACGAGCATCATTGAAATGATCATGCCTAGTTAAGAGGCATTAAAGAAAAGCACTTGTTAGGAGACAACCCAACAATTTTACATTATTTTTTTTTGTTTTCACATGACTAAGATATGGTAGTAATCATGTTTTGTGTAATTTATTTCAATAAGGTACCAAGTAAAGCCTTTGGGATAGTATGGATGCTTGCTTGTTTGATTCTGTAGTCGAGTGCAAAATTTCTCCAATTTTACTGGAGCGTCAAAAAATTCTGAAATTTTTACACGGTTTTGGTATGAAAATTATATTTATTTTCCTTATTTTTCAGAATTTTTAGAGTCACGGAAGTATCGTGTTCATTCAGATCTTCAAAGTGTGTTCTATTTTTGATGGATTCTGTTTTGCATGCATAGTTTGCTTGTTTACTTTTTAACAAGATTATGTTCAGTGATATAAGTTATGGGAATGATATAATACGGTAAGTATTATGTGATAAAAATTATGAATCTTGTCTTAACAATACAATAAATGATCTATCTTTATTACACTAACCCCACTCACCAAGTTCCATTAAGTTTTGTGTGATTGAAGATTTTAAGTTTTGGTTGAGATATCGATACGAGGAGAATAAGGAGGAGTGATAACCTAAGCGTGGGGATTCTCAAGGCATCCCAAGGTAATAAACAAGGAATACTCGAGCGTCTAAGCTTGGGGATGCCTTAGAAGGCATCCCCTCTTTCGTCTCCAACATTATCGATATATCTTACTTGGAGTTATATTTTTATTTGTCACATGATACGTGTTTTGCTTGGAGCATCATTTTATTTTGTTGTTCTCTGTTATATGTTATTTATAATATTTTTTCTAAATAAAAAGTCCAAGAAATTCTTTTAGAATGCTTGAATTGCATGTGTGATGTGTGATGTACAAAAATAGAAACATTTGTTGTAGTATTTGAATTATCAAATTTAATAGAACATGGAACGTTTCTGAATTATTTACAAAGTACTGTAGTTTAAATTATTTTTATGTCCTAAATTTTAATAATTGTTTGAGTTATAAAGGTACACTTTTGGAATTAATGGCTACAAACTGTCCTGTTTAGACGGATTGCTGTCATAGTTTTGTTATGTGCTTATCCTATAGTTTCCACAACATATATTGGTAGATATAAATTCTGGAAATGATTGTAAACATTATATAATGTTTGGAAATTATCATGCAACTTGTATTGGGGGTACATAAAGAGTTGATTTATTCTTATGTGCACTAACCTATCTCACGAGTTCTTTTCAAGTTTTGTGTGGATGAAGTTTTTGAGATTTAGGTGAAACCGGGTACGAGAGGATTGAACGAGATACAAAATATCAAGATTGGGGATGCCCAAGGCACCCCAAGTAAATATTATAAGAAGTGTCAAGGATCTAAGCTTGGGGACGCCACGCATCCCACCTCTCCTCGTCAACAAATATAGGTTAGCCTATGTTGAGCCTAATTTTTTATTTGTCAACATGATATGTGCTATTCTTGGAGTGTATTTTTGTTTTCTTTGCTGCTTGAAATAAAATACTCAGATCTGAATATCTTTATTGAGATAGTCCTCAAATAGCTAGCTAATTAGTTGACTACTCATTGATCTTCACATATATCTTTTGACGTAGTTTCATGTTTACTCTTGTGCTTCACTTATACCCTAAGAGTAAATTGTGAATGAATGAAATATCATAAATATGAAATTATCAATGTGATATATGCTTAGTAGTAGTTTCACATTTGGTTCACAAAGTAAAACATATTGAAGTTTGACAACCATAATATTGGTCATACAAGCAATTCATGAATGGTTAGTATAAGAAAGAGAGCTTTCACATACAAATATTTTATCTTGGACATTTTTTATGATTGTGAATACCCATTAATTATTTCAACCTTGATCAAATAGTTGAAGTTGGAGAAGGAAGACAACGTAATGGTTATGTTTGCGTATATTTTCATAGAAGCTATATTGTTAAGGATCCTCCAACGTGTGGTGCTTGCTTAGAACCTTTTGCTAGCCAAAACTTCGTACTAAGTAGAAATACTACTTGTGAATCCAAATCCTTGAGCCAAGTTCCTTCCATGAGAGTCCACCGTACCTACCTATGTATGGTATTTCATTCCCATTCTAAGTAAATTTGCATGTGCCACCTCTAAACATCCAAATAAACATATGTTTGTGTGCTGGTACCGCTCATGGAGCGACATGGCGGTCATTATCTTCCACGCTAAGCAAGTTATTCTCGAGATGAGTGTTTATTCACTTGTCTTTGCATGAGAGAGGCTGGTAAAAAGGACGCCCAGTCCTTTATAATGCAAAACCAAATAAACAAGAACTCTCCCTAGAAAGTTGATTGTTTGGAGGGCACCCATGGATATGGCTATCCAATTGATAGTGGTTGAATGGTTTAGGGGGAGTAAAATTTCAATTTTGTTTGGGAACCGCCAACAATGTGATTAGCATGGAAGATATTGGATACTCTGTTGAGACTATGACATGAAAGGCACACGACCCAAAATTACATATTCATCTCTATTTTAAAACAATGAGCTCCGGCACCTATGCAAATCCCTGCTTCCCTCTACGAAGGGGCAATCTATTTACTTTCATGTTACTTACTTTTCATGTTGAGTGAACTTCTTACTCCAACCTCAATCTATTAGTTGGCAAGCACCATGTGGTGGGGAAATATCCAAACATATATATTCAGTCAAATATATTTGATCATTATTCATTATTGTTGACAATTATCTTTATGATAATTATGTTGGGAGGCGAAATTTGTAGCCCCTATCTTTCTTTGTGTTCGATGGATGTTGTTCATTCTAAAAATATGCTTCGAGTATATGCAATCATAGAATATTATATGATAATTGAGTATGCGGCTATCTTATTTAGACTTGATGATGCATTGAAGTTGCTTGATGTCTAAGAACATACGTTGTTAAGTTTCAAGAGAATGCATTGTTTGAACCATGACATGTGAATTGATTGCTACTCAACCATGATGATTTTTATGAAAAATTTGTTGGTTATGATGATAAAAAAGTAATTGCAATTATGATTGAGCAAACTTATATACTATGCTAGCATTCACACCTCAAAAAATATCTTTTGTTATCACTTAACTACTTGCGGACGAGCAAGAGTTAAGCTTGGGGATGCTGATACGTCCCAAATGTATCTATAATTTTTTATGCTCCATGCTTGTTTTCGACCATTTACCCTTTGCTTTTACTATGGTTTTATGATTTATTGGGACTAACCTATTAATAGTTGCAAAAATTCATAAGATCTTGTTTTACACTTTGATATGTAGGAAATAATTTAAAATTGGTGAAAACGCAAAAGGAGCCTCATTGGAGGACTCTGACTTCCCTGAAATCTGTCCACCATAGTTTTAGATATCGTCAGTTTTACCCCCCAAAAGAGCGTCAAATGGAAAAGGTTAAAACTACAAAAGTGTGGGGAATTTAATGGAATTTATTTTGGACTACAAATTTTTCCAAAACGGAGTTCGTATGTGATCGCTAGAACCATTTTATTGGAGGAAAATATATCATTACAAAATTACAAGAATTGATGACGTGATTGAATCCAATGTTCGGACAAGCCACGACTTTAGGGACTCATGAGTCTGTCAGGAGTCCCTAGAAAGGTTCTATGGGTGCCCAAAAGCCATTGGATCAAGGATACATCCATGTGAGGGCCATAGAGCACCACAGATGCACATATAAGGAGAGAAAAACATAATTTCAGGGCAGCCACCAAAAGCCATGAATTTGCCTCTCCCTTGGCAGCCGCCATGAGAGGGAGAGGCTAATCCATTGAAGCACCAAGACCAAGAAATAAAGGGGGCCAAGGGGCCGCCGCCCGTCGCCAGCATTGTGGCTGCTACCGCCGTTGTCGTTGCCGACGTCGTGGTCGTCATCGCCTCCATCTCTTCGGGGCTACACCTCTCCGTGAACAACTCCCTCTTTCTCACCATGATAATGTGTGAGTAGTCCTCTTTGGGGCTGAGGTTATGTACCAATAGCTATGCGTAACGCCCAAGATGTGATCCTAACCTTATTTCGGCGTGAGGGCCTCGACAGGGATAGAAGCGCATCTCATCGTTTCACAAGAATGGATATCGTTACAAGTACATGTATTGAAAAGATGAGTATAAGGAGTTGGCTTACACTCGCCACAGGCTACATCAAGTTCACATCAATACAACAATATACAGTCATCATGAAGAAGAGCAGGGTTCGACTACGGACGAAAACAAACGATAAAAAAACGACGCCCATCTTTGCTATCCTAGGCTGTCAGCCTCAAACCCATCCTAGATCGATGAAGAAGAAGCAGAAGAAACTCCAAAAGCAGAATCATCGCAGTCACGTCATAATATCACTTCGCCTGTACCTTCAACTGGTGTTGTAGTAATCTGTGAACCACAAGGACTCCACAATCTCATTTCCAAAGGTATCAATACTAGCAAATCTTAATGGGTGAGGCACGGTTAAGTGGTGAGGCTGCAGCAAGCGACTAAGCATTTATTTGAGGTGGCTAACTTAGGAGTACAATAATAAAGAGGGGGAGTTATCTATGCATAATCAGACGTGAACTAATGATGATCAAATGAATGATCCTGAACACCTACTTACGTCAGACATAACCCCACCGTGTCCATAATTTGAGAAGGAGCTCTCAAAAGATACAATCACGGTTACACACAGTTGGCATCTTTTTAATTAATCTTACTTCAAGTTATCAAAAACCGGATGTTGAACAAAGAATCCAAGTTTGCCACATAACCGTGGGCCCGACTTTCCGAAAGATTTAACCCTGCAGGGGTGCTCCAACTAATCCAGCACAAGTTACCACAAGTCGCATAGAAAGCCTCGATCACGAAACTCGTGATGTCCTTGGACTCCTTAGTGGAAAACCTCAACTCCGAGGTAACCCAAAGCATCACCCGAATCCCGATGCACAAGATATTTCGTAAAAGGTAAAAAAATCCAGCAAGGCCACCTGACGTGTCGTCGCACCAGATAGGAGCCGCATATCTTGTTCTCAGTACACGACACGCTTGCGGAACTCTATCGAGAAGAAGCCAACAGGAAACAAGAATCCACACACGATATTCACCACAACACATGCACTATATGATGCACAACACATATGATGCATGATGGGTTTCAAATATGTAAGGCATGGCATGGCAATTCACAACATTCAAGCACTACACATTAAGTGAAGCTCAATATGCAACGAGTTACATATTGACGAAACTCCACATACAAATTATTTAGTTCAATCCTGTTTAGGTACATGGAAATATTAAAAGTTGTTTTAAACATGTTAAGAGGTGAATCACAAATAAACTACCTATCTAGGCATTTTAAATGAGGTCGGAAACATCATATAGCATATTCAAAACAACCACACACGTTAACATCGAAATATGTACAGATGTGACCTAAACATATTTTATGTGTGTTAAACGGCAAAATAAAGTGGTGCACGTGAAAATACATGTCATGGTCGGTTTACATATATAGATCATCTCCAACGGCGTTACGGTTCGAAAGATATGATCACCGCAAGATATGATGCCATGAATGCAATACGTATGCTAATGGCAGCCACAAGAAATCCAAACCAAGAATGCAACAACATATTATGAAACTAGACGAGATTCTAGGAAAGTTTCATATATAACACATTCAAAACAGAGGAACAGTTCAACAATTACAAGCAATACAAGAATTAGGTACAATCTGCCAAAAACAGCAACATGGCATTTTCTACACCCCAAAACAACAAGCTACATAATTCTAAAATGATCAAACAAGACATGTGGACTAGTGGGCAAGATGCACAATAACCCTCTACCTATGGCAAGTAGCATGGAAGCATGGATCACTAGTAACTTAGCTCACAAAATTGCAAGTTGCACACACTTTCTGGCTTTGTGAAAATATCAGTTTTGACAGTGCAGTTTTTAACCAGATGGCATGGGCAGCAGCAAAACTATATGCTACATGGCATAGAATGGCATGAAACTAAATATCATGCTAGAGAACCTTAATCACTACCACTAACTCCATTGCATCAACCCCAAAGGGGTTGTAGATCACTAGCAAAACACATGGGAAGACGGCAAGAAAATATTATAGATTTCAGACTAAGAAGTATTTCAACACCTCAAATCGACATTATTTTCTAGTATGTTGGTAGCAAGAAAATAACACCTAAAAATGCATTTCTATAGCAATTGAAATTACCACAAAGTAAACAAAAGGGCAACATGGCAAAATATCATTCACGCCAACTTTCTCAAAAGACAAAACTAAATGCACAGTTAAATTCTATGGATTTTCTACCCTCATAACATATATAATATGTGGGGTTCTTAATAAAACTAGCACCACAACATATATGCGAGAATATGACATAAACCCGACATAGCAAACTATTTATGCCACCCACATGGCAACAGTGAGATAAATATGTTTACCATGCATGGAAATGCGTTGCAAATAACATGAACATTTTACATACTAGGTTTGAGCAATTCGGATGCACGCTTAAATAGCTACGAAATAAAATGGTTTATTGTAACAGCACGCAAACCTATGCAAACAGCAGTTCAAACAGTTTTAAATATGCATCCAAGTTGCAAAAGGTGAATCTACACAAAATCCTGGTCATTTTACATATAAAACTTATTGTGATCCGACGCACGGTTTAAAAGATACGACCGTTTTAATATATGCATATTTTCTGGAATTAAATAAATCACAGCGTAATAAAAAATAATTACGGGCCGAATCTGACTATTGGGCCAAACAAAGGCAAGCTCAACATAGTTAAAACGTGCGCGTGGTGCTAGATAGCGGAGCAGGGGTTGCTCACCTCGGCCCACGTAGAGGAGATCGGTTGGGCCGACTCGGTGGGGAGGAGAGGCCGGAGCTGGGCCTTGGGCACGGTCGCGGCCCACGGCACTGGAGCTGGTCAAGGCGGACCGAGCGGCTGGGCCGGTCCAGCTCCACCAGCAGTCAACGGGCCGGCTCGGGATCCAGAGCCCGATCTGGATCGGGCGATGAGGCGGAGGGGATGGCGATGGCGAGGCAGCCAGCGGCGCGGCTACACCGGTTGCCGGTGGGATGCAGCGGCGTGGAACAGGGCCGGACGGCTGGCAGCAACCACCAGCGCAGGGTGGCTGTGGGTCCGGTCGGAGGCGGTGGCGCGGTACCTCGGTAGCTCGGCTCCCTCGGGTGCCAAGGGAGATCGGGGCTGCTGGCGACGGCGGTTGCTTGGCCCGGATCGGTCCTAGGCGAGCCAGATCTGGGTCCGGCGGGCCTTGGATACTCGAGGAGAGAGGAGCTAGGAGAGGAGGCTGCACACGGATACCGAGGCATGCTAGGGTTAGGCTAGATTTGGCATGAGGTGGGTGTTTAAATAGGAAAGGGGGCTAGGTTTGGGGGTTTCTCCATCCCATGTCAACCGCACCATCGCGATTGGACGTCTCCGGTCATGAGCTTAGGCTAGGTGGGCTTAGCGGCTGTGTAGAGAAGGTGTTGGGCTGAGATGAGAGGGAGATTTGCAGCTCGGCATAAGATTTTTAAACACCAAAAAACATCCGACGATAAACCGATGATAGTGCCGCTACGGTCGACCGTTATGGTATGAAACGGACTCTGATTGTGATGAAATTTGGCAGGCGGCCTACCTACAATAAAATAAGACCGCACACAAACTTTCAACCCAATCCGAGAGAGTTTTATACACACTTTTAAAACAATATTTTAATTTATGCCTCGGGCGCATGTGAGTGTGGTTGGTCTCAAAACAGTCAACAACGAAAACGGAGAGATCCGGCAACTAATAACAGATGCAATTTTTGAAAACTGGCGGCAACAATGTGCTGATGCAATGCGGATGATGCGATGATAAATGCGACAAACAAATAAATCACACGACGACAGTGGAATAAAAGGGGAATCTTCTGGAGCGTCGGTCTCGGGATGTTACAACTATACTACACTAACAAGAGATCTCGCCCCAAGATCTAGGAATGGAAAGGGGAAGATGAAGAAAGATCAAGAGGTAAAACTTAGTCGCTTCTTCAACAAACGAGTGAAACCAAAAAAAATTAAAGGTTGCAAGGAGCTAAAGAATGACATGAGAAACATACAAAGAATTCGCACAAAATTTTGGCAGCACTTCGGTAGGAAATTGAGGACAAAATTTATATGATGGAAAGATCTTGACAAGATTCACAAGAAACCAACTAAATTGATAAGCAAGGGAAGAACATGAAAGAAAACACAACACTCTGGTTAAATGTATAAGAAAGGAAAGAACACTATCTTGACAAACTAGATAATGCATAAAAGAGAGCAACATCGCAACTACTCCGGAACAATAGAATAGAAACTACTTCATTGGAGAGAAGAGAACGGAGAAGAAAATGAAAACTTCTACTACAATTGAAATTTGGCAAGCATCCTTGCAGAAGAACTGAACGGAGTTGTTGGAAAAAACCAACAACGAAAAGGAAAAGTTTGTTGTGGAATTATGAAAACCATCTCAAATAATGAGGTGACAACCAACCACTAACGAAAACAAAGGTTGATTGGGAGGTATAAGATGTGAAATCTTCTTACAGCAAGAGGAAACATTGATAACTTGGATCAACGATAATCACCATAATAGCAACAATCCTTAGACAAGGCTTTGGGTTAAATCCAACCGAAGACAACTTCGATGAAGAAACTATGGGTTGAAATTATCCATGACCAAGGAATTGGTGGGTTTAATTATCCCATTCTTGAAATAATTCTCTTCGAGACTCCTTCACTAAGAAGAATGTTATAACACCACCTCAAAGGATAATGGAGGAGAATTGCACCTAGAATGCAAAACACATGATAATTGAGCCTCTGCAACAAGCATGTTGAAGAACACTTCAAGAACGAATTGAAACCTTGATGAACCACCATGATGAACCTCTGGATCCAAAAGAATGATGCAAAGATATGAAGGATGAAAAGAATAAGATTGAGGCCTTGCAAAGATTAAGATGAAGCTTCACAAAGAAATACTTGAGAGATACTTGGAACTCCGGGAGAAGAACAGATGAAGCACTTGGGATAAGAACTGATATCATGAACAACTCCGGAAGAAGAATCAAAACACCTTAAGGAAAAGGAATAAGAATTATGTTATGCTTATCCTTCATCAAGTTAAATTAATGACAAACACGGATTTAGCATACCACTTATTCCTCTTGATAAATATTGAAGAGAGAGATAGAGCACAAACTTGAAGAACCCTTGAAAGAAACACTAGTAATAATTTGGAATGAAAGAGGACAAAGAGAGCACGATTCGATTAGAGAATGCTTGAGCAAGCCACCGGTAAGAATTCCCAAATGAATGAGGATACCAAGACTGAATGGAGAGATCTTAATCCACCTGAGATAACACTTGAACAAGGCACCGACATAATTGAGAGACGAACGAAGAGACAACAATTGGGAAGAATTTGAGAATTGAAGTTGAAGGCTGAGAACGAAGAAATATTCTAGAACGATGGTCTTCGGAGGATTGAGAATGAAAACAACTCTGAAATGCACCCTCGACATAATTGAACGGGTTGAAAACAAGAAACTTCTCAGATATCTTCGGCATTCCGGATAGAATAAATAGAGATGAATAAACAAGAGAGGCTTGATAACAATTACCAACATGTGTGAATATTAAGATTGAAAAGGATATGATGAACACGGATAGCTTGAATTGAATTCACCGGAAAAGAGAACAAGAATGAAAAGTGATGAACTGAGAACTCCTTAGAATCTTCATAATGAATCACCGGATAAGAGAGAAAAGAAAAAGATAGCGGAAGCAATAATGAAATGAAATACACTTGGATGATAATTAAATCATCAAAAAAGGGGTGGGAGAGCGAGAAAAACAAAGACAACTTGAGACAGATGAGGCAAACTCTCGAAAGAATTGAGAGATTGATCTTCCAAATATTGAAAAGGATATAATTTACTTGAAGAGAAGCACATCGGTTGAAATGACTTGATAAGACAACTTGATTGAGAAAAATAATTAACATTCCCATAAAAATATGAGAACACCTCTTGGAAAGATATGAATTCACCACTTGACGTCGATGCAACTAGAATTACCATACTATAAAAAAACAAAGGACGCGGCTTACGAAACAAGCGAGAACAAATTCATGACAAAGATTTCCTTCAATATTTTCATGGTAAGGTTCGCACGAGCTCTATCCTAGAGTAGCCATCATGTACATGGCAATGCACACGACATACGAAGCGTCCCCAAGTTGTAGCAAGCTACAAGGACTCCTTAAGACACAACGAGAACCGCTATACGACGACCATGAACAAACGAATCAACTAGATGTCGAACCCCAACCTCACATCATGCATCTGTTGGAAGATTGTCCTATAGGTAACTACTTGAATTCCCACTTGATAACTTCCTAAATTTTCTAGTCATGCAATCGGGTCCACGGATACAAGGAGTAAAATCCCTCATTCAACTCCTAGCAATAACACTACCCGTCCATTGTATCACATCCATTAACACATAACCGGAGATCTCGGAAACTCATCTATCTCAGACCCTCATAATCACAATGATACCAAGTATGGCAGTACATCCGAACGCTCTCCAGTAATATTTGGGATGCCGGACTCGTCTCGCCACTACTAGTATTGAAGAAATTTCGAACATCCTCCGTCCTGAGATACTAAGAAATCTGAATGATAATGATGTACACAAGAATCCCCTGGAGCTCAACTCCCCGAAAAAAATGAAGTCAGATAGGAGGCACCAAGACAGAAGTCTGTCACATCAACATCATATTGATTCCAAATTACATGTGTGATCCAAAAAAAAATTGAGTGAGAAGAGGAGTAGAATTAAAATTCTTACGCCAAGATTCCTCACGAGAGCATAAAGAGGAAAAAAAGAATCCTACTCTGTGATATATAACTAGACTCAAAGTAGTTTTTCACTAGACTCGACTCAGCCAAGTTCGATCAATCAAGGGGGCTCCTAGGTCGGAACTGCTGTAATACCAACTTGTAATGCCCAAGATGCGATCCTATCCTTATTTCGGTGCGAGGGCCTCGATAGAGATAGAAGCACATCTCGTCGTTTTGCAAGAATGGATATCGTTACAAGTACATGTACTGAAAAGATGAGTATAAGGAGTTGGCTTACACTCGCCACACGCTACATCAAGTTCACATCAATACAACAATATACAGTCATCATGAAGAAGAGCAGGGTCCGAATATGGACAAAAACAAACGATAAAAAACGACGTCCATCCTTGCTAGCCTAGGCTGCCGGCCAGGAACCCATCCTAGATCGATGAAGAAGAAGAAGAAGAACCTCCAAAAGCACAGTCATCGCGCTCACGTCATAATATCACTTTTCCAGTACCTTCAACTGGTGTTGTAGTAATCTGTGAGCCACAGGGACTCAACAATCTCATTTCCGAAGGTATCAAGACTAGCAAAGCTTAATGGGTGAGGCATGGTTAAGCTGTGAGGCTGCAGCAAGCGACTAAGGATTTATCTGAGGTGGCTAACTTACGAGTACAAGAATAAAGAGGGGAGTTATCTACGCATAATCAACCGTGAACTAATGATGATCAAATGAATGATCCTGAACACCTACTTACGTCACACATAACCCCACCGTGTCCTCAATCGGAGAAGGATCTCTCGAATGAGACAATCATGGTTACACACATAGTTGTAATAT
The DNA here is from genome assembly GCF_904849725.1 of Hordeum vulgare subsp. vulgare. Classification (NCBI taxonomy): domain Eukaryota; kingdom Viridiplantae; phylum Streptophyta; class Magnoliopsida; order Poales; family Poaceae; genus Hordeum; species Hordeum vulgare. The sequence goes on along the minus strand of NC_058519.1, from coordinate 105,287,216 downwards.
TTTTAGTTAAACTTACTTCAAGTTATCTAGAACCGGATGTTAAACAAAGATTCCAAGTTTGCCACATAACTGCGGGCACGGCTTTCCGAAAGATTTAACCCTGAAGGGTTGCTCCAAATAGTCCATCACAAATTACCACTAGCCGCATAGAAAGCCTCGATCATGAAACTCATGAACTACTTGGATTCCTTAGTAGAATACCTCAACTCCAAGATAACTGAAAGCATCATCAGAATACCGATACACAAGATATTTCATAAAAGGTAAAACATATCCAGCAAGGTCGTCCGACGTGTCGACGAACCCGATAGGAGCCGTTTATCTCGTTCTCAGGACATGACCGGATGAGAAGTATGTACGATGGCTGGATAGACATCCCCGAGTTGCCCCGGGTGGCCCCCGCAAGTGGCTTTGTTTTGGACGAACACTCATGAGGAGCATTGGTCTGGTTGCTGATTAATTATCCACAGGGTCCGAAAAGAACCTATGTAGTTTTATTAGGTTATTAGGCAAATTTAGTACCAAAGTTGGGCCTTGCCAGACAAGATTTAACTAAGACGAATTATCAAGGGGGTCCCCATAACAACCCCGATCATGTTAGGATCGCTCAATTATGGAATGTAACACCGGCATCCGAAACTAAGGCGGCAAAGGTGAAACAAAACACCAGGCTAGAAGGCCAAGCCTTCCACCTTTTACCAAGTATATAGGTGTATCAAAATTAAGTAGCAATTATATAGTGATATAATAAAGAACCCATGTTTTCACATGGAAGCAACTGCACCTGCAACTAGCAACACTATCAAAAGGCTGAGCAAGCAGTAACATAGCCAAACAATGGTTTGCTAGGTTGTAGAAAGGTTAAAGGTTTTCATGGCAATGTTGAGAGGCTGACATTTAAGTGGTAGGCAGCGAGACATATCGAAAGAAACGATACAACTAGCATGGCATTGATAGTAATGGTATCTAGGGAAATGTTCATCTCGCCTGTGATCCTGCTTGGAAGAAGAACGAATTCGTGAAGCAGACGAACCAACGTAGTCGAATGGATCCTCACATTCCGACACGCTTGCAGAACTCTATCGAGAAGAAGCCAACTAGAAACAAGAATCAACACATGGTATTCACCACGGCACATGCACGATATGATGCACAACACATATGATGCATGATGGGTTTCAATTATGTAAGGCATGGCATGGAAATTCACAACAATCAAGCACTACACATTAAGTGAAACCCAATATGCAACGAGTTACATATTGACGAAACTCCACATACGAATTATTTAGTTCACTCCTATTTAGGTACACGACAATATTAAATGTTGTTTTAAACATGGCAAGAGGTGAAGCACAAATAAACTACCTATCTAGGCATTTTAAATGAGGTCAGAAACATCATACAACATTTCCAAAATGACCCCACACGTTAACATCAAAATCTGTCTAGATTTGACCTAACCATAGTTTATGTTTGTTAAACAGAAAAATAAGTTGGTGCACGTGAATCTACATGTCATTCTAATCGGTTTACATATATAGATCATCTCCAACGGAGTTACGATTCAAAAGATATGATCACCGCAAGATATGATGCCATGAATGCAGTATTATGCAAATGGCAGCCACAAGAAATCCAAACCAAGAAGGCAGCAACATATTATGAAACTACATGAGATTCTAAGCAAGTTTCATATATGACACATTCAAAACGGAGCAACGGTTCAACAATTACAAGCAATACAAGAATTAGCTACAATCCGCCAAAAACACCAACATGGCATTTTCTACACCCCAAAACAACAAGCTACATAATTCTAAAATGCTCAAACAAGACATGTGGCCATAACAGGCAAGATGAACAATAACCCTCTTCCAATGGAAAGTAGCATGGAAGCATGGATCACTAGTAAGTGAGCTCACAAAATGGCAAGTTGCACACACTTTCAGACTTGGTGAAAATATCAGTTTTGACAGTGCAGGTTTTAACCAGACGGCATGGGCATCAGTAAAACTATATTCTACAAGGCAAAAAATGGCATGAAACTTAACAGGATGCTAGAGAATCTTAATCAGTACAACTAACTCCATTACACCTACCCCGTAGGGGTTGTAGATCACTAGGAAAACACATTCCAAGACAACAACAAAATATTACACATTTTAGACTTAGAAATATTTCACCATCTCAAATCAGCACTATTTTCTAGCATGTTGGAAACAAGAAAAGAACACCTAGACATGGATTTCTATTGCAACGAAAATTACCAGGGCCCAGCATACATGTCCAAGGGCATATGTCATGTACACAAGTAATTCATATCATGCACGGAATAATTCCCACAAAGGAAACAAAAGGGCAAGATGGCAAAATATCATGCACGCCAACTTGCTCAAAAGACAAAACTAAATGCACATTTAAATTCTATGGATTTCTCTACCCCGATAACATATAAAATATGTGGGGTTCTAAATAAAACTAGCGCCACAACATGTATGCGAGAATATGACATAAACCCGACATAGCAAACTATTTATGCCACCCACATGGCAACAACGAGATGACTATTTTTACCATGCATGGAAATGCGTTGCAAACAACATGAAGATTTTACATACTAGGTTTGAGCAATTCGGATGCACGCTTAAATAGCTACAAAAGAAAACGGTGTATTTTAACAGCACGCAAACCTATACAAACAGCAGGTCTAACAGTTTTAAATATGCACGCAAGTTAGAAAATGTGAATCTACATGAAATTCTGGTCATTTTACATATAAAACTTATTGCAATCTGACGCACGGTTTAAAAGATATGGTCGTTTTAATATAAGAATATTTTATGGAATTAAAAATATCATAGGGTAATAAAAAATACGGGCCGAATCTCACTATTGGGCCAAACACAGGCAAGCGCAACATAGTTAAAATGCGCGCGTGGTGCTGGATAGCGGCGCAGGGGTTGTTCACCTCAGCCCACGTAGAGGAGGACAGATGGGCCGACTCGATGGGGAGGAGAGGCCGGAGCTGGGCCTTGGGCACGACCGTGACCCACGGCGTTGGAGCTGATCAGGGCGGACCGAGCGACTGGGCTGGGCCAGCTTCACCAGTGGTCAACGGGCCGGCTCGGGATCCAGATCCCGATTTGGATCACGCGACGGGGCAGAGGGGATGGCGATGGCGAGGCAGCCGGCGGCGCAGCGGCACCAGTTGTCGGTGGGATGCGGTAGCGTGGCACGGTGCCGGACGGCTGGCGGCGAGCACCGGCGCAGGGTGGCTGCGGATCCGGCCGGGGGCGGTAGCGTGGGAGCTCGGGTGCTCGCCTCCCTCGGGCGCGAGGGGAGCTCGGGACTGCTGGTAGCGGCGGTTGCTTGGCCCGGATCGGTCCCGGGCGGGCCAGATCTGGGTCCGGTGGGCCTTGGAGACTGGAGCAAAGAGGAGGTGGGAAAGGAGGTTGTGCACAGATTCTGAGGCATGCTAGGGTTAGACTAGATTTTGCATGGGGGTGTTTAAATAGGGAAGGGGGCTAGGTTAGGGGGGTTTTCCATCAGATTTCAACCACATGATCGCGATCGGACGGCTCCGGTCGCAAGCTTAGGCTAAGTGGGCTTAGTGGCTGTGATGGGAGGGAGATTTCTGGCCTAACACAAGATTTTTAAACACCAAAAAACGTCCCACGATAAACCGAGGACGGTGCCGCTACGGTCGACCGTTCGGGTATCAAACGGACTCCGATTGCGATGAAATTTCGCAGGCGGCCTACCTACAATAAAATAAGACTGGACGCCAAGTTTCAACCCAATCTGAGAATATGTTACACACACTTCTAAACAATATTTTAATTGATGACGAGAGCGCGTGCGACTGTGGTTGGTCTCAAAACGGTCAACGACGAAAACGGATAGATTCGGCAACTAATAACGGATGCATGTTTTGAAAACTGACGGCAATAGAGTGTCGATGCAATGCGGATGATGCGAATGATGCGATGGTGAATGTGACAAACAAATAAATCACACAACGACAATGGAATAAAAGGGGAATCTTCTAGAGCATCGGTCTCGGGTTGTTACACTATGTGTTCAATCTCTCTCTCTCTCTCCCTCTCTCTTGTTCTTGAGATGGCACGATCTTGATGTATCACGGGCCTTGTTCATCTAGTTAGATCATATGATGTTATTACCTTGCTACCTTATTGTGATGAATTGAATCTTTCACATTAAGATCTTGTTATTTTGGATTGAATATTTTGGTTTGAGAAGACTTGATGTATCTCTTGCATGCAGATACCTATAGTGACATTGGGGTACTCAAGTGATTCACTTGATATATGGCATCAACTTTCGGATTTTGGTGACCTTGGGGATCTATGCATAGGGGTTATTTCACGCTTTCATACTATGTTCTTCAATAGAAATCTTGGTGTGCTCCTTGAAGTTCTTTGTGTTGATTTGAATATGATATATATGAAATTATTTGATGCATATCAGATAATTTACCCATAGATACTTGAGGTGACATTGGAATTTCTAGGTGATATTAGGGTTGATTGATATGTATCATGGGTGTTATTCTAGTACAAACTCTAAGGTTGTTTGTGACACTTATAGGAATAGCTCAAAAGATTAATCAAAAATAATAACTTTGAGGTGGTTCTACTACCTACACAAATTTCATCTTATTGTTCTCCGCTTGATAGGAACTCTGGAATAATTCTTTGTTGCACGTTGAGGGATTATCATATGATTCTACTATGTTAGTATTGTGGAGAGATTGCACTAGTGAAAGTATGAACCCTAGGCCTTATTACCAAGCATTTATACAACATTTTGCTCGATGTTTTACACTTTCTACCTTGCTGTTTTTATATTTTCAGATTACAAAAACATATATCTACTATCCATACTACAGTTGTATCACCATCTCTTCGCCGAACTAGTGCACCTATACAATTTGCCATTGTATTGAGTGTGTGCAACACAATAGATTTCTTATATTTGATTGCAGGGTTGTTTCAGAGAGACCATCTCCATCCTTCACCTCCCATGGATTGATAAACCTTAGGTCATCCACTTGAGGGAAAATTTCTACTGTCCTACAAAACTCTGCGCTTGGAGGCCCAACATAGTCTACAAGAATAAAGTTGGGCAGTAGACATCAGTCGCTTGCACCTAAACCGAACCAAGGGCAAGGTTCATGGTGGTATTTATGCCACTCGCTTAGCAAGGCACTTTAATGTGGCCATATGCCCAACTGATTACTTATTGCCTAAGGTTTACCTTGATCTCCAGTCCATGATAGAACATCACTTTACTAATGAACCTAAACCCCCGTAGTATATTCATTATAACTTAGTATACAACAAGAATACTCATGATGTTATTGTGTTGACAAAATTCTCTATGTTTAAATATCATGCTAGGAACGGATACACCATCATGCCAGCAGACATATTCGCTTACTGAAATGAGTTGGATGAGGCGGAAGCCGCTCCTAACGCATGGGATGCTTGGGTGACTCAACCTTAGTACTTTCTCGGATGAGATGGCTACTACAGATGGTGATCATCAAGCTAGGCAAACGCCTAAGCTTGGGAGAGTACGTATTTCCCACTAACATTTCATTCATGTTCGGACGCTTCATATAAATTGTCGATGTTCATCCTCTTTCATTGTATATCCATGTTAGCTTTATTTTTCTCCTTTCTTCTTGTGTGCTTGCTTTTTTTTAAACAAAAATATTTCTAATTTCTTTTAATATTTTCTTTCGTGTTAATTAGTTGTAGTATTAAAAGAAAACCCAAAAATATTTCCTTTGCTTGTTGGGATCTTTCCCGTGTAAACAGTTTTTCTCGTTTTTGATTTTCCCTTGTTTGTTTGCATTCTTCAATAAAAAGAAAACTAAAAAAATATTTCAGTGTGTTTCTCCAAAAAATTTCTTTTTCTTTGAGTTTTTGAAAGGAGAAGACCATGATGAAAATGTTGAGTGGCTCTCATATGCATTATTGTTGATCTAACAAAAGAGCCAATATTACCTTGTCTTCTCCTTTGTATAAACTATTTCACAAATTCCAGCTTAGTCCATGGCACACATGCACTATTATAATTTTCACATCATTTAGTCATGCAAATGAAAGGCAATAATGACAATATTTTATGAAGTTATCGTGGTAAAGGAAGCGGGTATGAACTCTTCTTCTTTTTCATTTTTGTAAATATGTTTAGATTGTATGATCTTGATTTAGTATATCATGAGTGAACATGTTTATGATGACGATTAGAGATTATAGCTTCTCATGCCATGCTTAAATAGTTAGGAGTGGATAATGATTTACCTTATGTATCAACATGCATTAAAATGGTTATGATGTGATATTGTAATATGATATTTCCTTTCTAGTAATTCAAGTGGTTTGACTTGGCCCATGTGCAAACATGTAGTTGATTCGAAACCAATGCAGCCTTCATGATGTTTTAATTCAAAGTGTCTATATCCTACTCATGCTAATTTTCAATGTTAATTATTCGCAATGCATGATTATGATTGGTTTCGCTCTCTAGCTAGTCGCTTTGCAACCTTTTGCTACCCTTCACCTGTACTAAGCAAAAAAAACTGCTTGTGCATCCAAACTCCGTAAACCCAAATTATGCTAAATGAGTCCACCATACCTACCTATATGTGGTATTACCGTGCCGTTCCAAGTAAGTTTGCATGTGCTACCTCTAAATATTCAAGTAAACATCATTTTGTGTGCTCGTACCGCTCATGGAGTGATGGGGTAGTGTGTATCTTCAGTGTTAAATGAGTTATTCTCAAGATAGGCATTTGTTCGCCCATCATTGCACGAGAGAGGCTGGTAAAAAGGATGCATAGTCCTGCCTAATCAAAATTAAATTAAACAAAACTCCTGGTATAGTTGATACGCTGGAAGGCACCCATGAATTCGACTAGCCATGGCTTGTGTTTGGATGGTGGAAAAGGAGTAAAGTTTATATTTCTTCTTGGGAACCGCCAATAATGTGTTTAGCATGAAAGATACTCAAAACACTATTTTGACATCGACAGGAAAGGAGTACCACCCAAAAATTACAATTCATCTATGTATTTAAAACTTTGTGCTCTGGCACCTTGGCTAACCAATGCTTCCCTCTGCAAAGGGCGTGTCTATTTACTTTAATTGTTATTCTTGAGTCATCACCTTCTTACTAAAGCACCAGATGCGAGAGCATTATTGTCATTATGATGCATTGAGTCTAGTTAATGTTGGAGGTGAGCATGACTGGATATTTTCTACCCTAAATTATAGTGTTTAGTCGCTCCTTGAAACTGAGAGGTGCTCTGCATTTATGTTTTGCGGTCTCAGAAAGGGCTAGCAAAATACCATGTCATTATATTATATCATGGTTGTTTTGACAAATTGTTGGCATGTGAGATACTTTTTTATTGCTTGCTAGTTGTTTATGTATTTGCATGAGTAAATATAATGTTTGATTGTTATCATGGATATGGTTATTTATGATTTATGCTAAAAACCTGAACACTAGCTAAGCATGTGTATAATAACAAGAACAATAGAGTTTGTAAAAGTTTTATTTCATCACTTTCAGTTTATCAACTGAATTTCTTGAGGACAAGCAACGAGTTAAGCTTGGGGGTGTTGATATGTCTCAAACGTATCTACTTCTCCAAACACTTTTCCTCTGTTTTTTCCCTCTAATTTGCATGATTTGTATGGAACTAACCCGGATTGGCGTTGTTTTCAGCACAACTACCGTGGTGTTGTTTTTCTGTAGAGATAAAAGTGCTTAGAATCAGATGAATTTTTTGTGAATATTTCTGGAATATAGCCCCCCTTTCGAGCTTTCCTTTCGACACACATCCACTTCGACGAGAAGGTATGCGACATTCCTTCTCCGGCTCGCTGTGCACGACAGCAACAAAACGTGTCCTCATCTTTTCCGACTCCTCTCGCGTCTTCATCGAGCTGTAGTCATGGACTCTATGAATTTAATCACCACCTTCTTTGGATTCATTGTAGCGTTGATTCGTGTGTCGATCTATGAGCATGTAGCAGATTGTGATGTTGTAGTGTCTACTAGTGGTGGATTTGTAGCATGATAGAGTAGTATGATAGTGGTGAACACAATAGATTTGTAACTATTAGTTGTGATGTATGCTACTAAATTTTAGATCGTTCTGTAGTGTGTGGTATGCTCACCATCAACGCGTGCTATAATTGTAGGACATGACTATGCAAATGCAAGATCTTAGTTGTAAAAGCAAAGGAGGATGGTAGGGGAAACAACTGGTAGCCGTGCATGTCCATTTTCATCCTTAACAAGATGTGTGAGCTCATATATAGAGGGGTTAGGACTGACAAGGCCTTCAAGAAGGTGCATCACCGTTTGGGAAGCAGGTGTTCAAGTTTTGTGGCGAGGAGGTGACCTCCACACAGGTGTACAACTACCTCGGGAAGTGGAGAGCTTGATGGATCCAAGTGCCCAAGCTTAGAGACTGTCACATCCCTGGAACCCTAACCAAAGTATATCATTGTGCTCACATCTTCTTTGCATTGCATCCAAGAAAATTGCAACAAGATCAAAGCAAGTGGTGAAGCAAAACTAAAAAATCCTAGCCACTTCTAAAATTCAAAGAAATTCTAAACTTGTTCAAATCAATGAACCCAAAATGGCATCAAGAAAAATTCAACTTTTCTGATAATTCATGGAAGGAAATAAGCAGTGAAGAAAACTATTTTCATAACACATTTGGCATTTTATTTAAATGCAAAAAGCTACTCGATTCAAGTTTAAATTTGAATTCAAAAACTTTAAGTTTTCAAAAATGTTGAAAACTTCAGGAATGGTTGGATATATTCCAACTAATATTCTGTTGTGTTCCAAATAATTTTATAAAATATTTTGGAGCTGAAATAAATAGCAAATCAAAATAGTTAGTAAGTCAGAAAGAAAAACAAGAAAAAAAAGGCAAAAGACTTACCTGTCGCTCACCTGGCCCGGCCCAGCTTCCTCACGTGTCGTCTTCCTCCTCGCTAGTGGGCTGCAGGAGGTGGCCGCTGCCTCCTCCGGCGCGGCCACGCACCTGTGAGCGTGCTTGGCTCGCCCAGATGAGTTGGAGAGGGAGGATAAGCATCCCCCGATCCGTTCCCAGCCTCTTCCCCTCCTCGTTCGCCCCTATTCTCTCTCTCCCTCTCGGCCGCCATTGCTGCGAGCTCGAGCTCGAGCTAGCCCTTGCTCCGGCCATCCTCCCTCGCCCCTGAGTGTTCCATTTGCTCCGCCTCGACGAGCTGGTAATCCTCGCAGAAGCAGAAGATTCCCCGAGCCCTGCAACGGCCATGGCACCGTCGTCTTCAAGCTTCGGCCGCCGGCAAGCCACCGTCGATTCGCCGGATCCAGTGCCTCCCCGAGCAGCCTGAGCATCCCCTCGTCACCGCATGAGCCCTGGAGTGATTCCCCCCATTTTCCCGTCTCTTTTCCGAGCTCTAGGACTAGTTCCACCGGAGCCCGACGAGGACCGCCGCTGTAGCTCGTCGTCCGTGACCCTACGGTGACCAGCTGGTCCATCTGAGGCCTGCACCAGCTTCAGCTCGTCGCGTAGATGCTTTAGGAGCCCAGCCCCGCGCGTTTTGACCTTGTTTTCGATGACCTCGACGATGGACGAGTTTCGGTCGCCGCCGAGCTCGTCGCCAGTGTCGATTCCGGCCACCCAGCCCCTGGGGTTTGCTCCATTGTGCGCGTCGTCGAGTGGTCGTTCTCCCTGTGGCCTCCGTCGTGCGTTTGGTCGTCCGAGACGCATTTCCGATGTCGTCCGCCGTCTCTGGTGTCGCCGGAGGCTCACCGCTGGCGAGGACGACCTCGCCGCCGGTGGATCTCAACTGGCCTGAGCCACTAACGCGTGGGCCAGCCTTTGGATGATTATACTTAATAAAAATAAAATTAATTGAACTAATAAGTCACTGACATGTGGGTCCAGTTCTGTTAATTAGCTAATTAAGTTTAAACTAATCTAAAACTGACCAGAGTCACTGACCAGTGGGTCCCACTGGTCAGGTTTGACTTTCAACGGCCAGTTGGACCTGCTCTTGCCATGCTCACGCAATAAGTAGCTTTTCTGTTTTAAAAGAATTCCAGAAAATGCCCAAAACTTCTAAAAATCATAGAAATTAATCTGTAACTCCAATGAAAATAATTTATATATGAAAAAGTATCAGAAAAATCCAAGGAATCTGAATATGTCATTTTCAAACATGTTTGAAAATGTTACTGCACCAAACATGTAGAATAATGAATAGATTAAATTTATAATTGCTTTGGAGTTGGAATTTGAAAATCATTTGGATTCCACTCCAAATGCTATGACCAAACAGTGCTCAATCACAACCAGCAATTTAACATATCATTCCCATGCATGTTAAACAAGTTGATCTGAGCATCAGGTCGAATCAATTAAAATGGTATTCGAGAATACCTCGTTGGAAGTGATATTTGAATCTGATTCAAATCCACTTCAACCTAATAATGGTAGCTACATTAGCATACCACCTTGCATCCTCATGCCATGCTCATGCATCATTTTGTGGCATATGATTGTTATTGATTGATGTCATTTCTATCGGTAGGCTCCGCTCCTCCGGATTCCACTGAATATCCGACTGACGGATATTGTCCCTCCTCTGAGCAACAAGGCAAGCAACCATTTTGATCATCCCGATAAATCCCATGTTCTCGCTCCTGCACTTATTTATTGCATTAGGATCAAATGCTTCAAATGCTTTTGCCACGTTAGCTGAACCCACTTCCATTGCATGACCTGTCCTTGTCACAGTAAATAGCTGAACCTTGCAACCTAGCATACTTGGTAGCTGCTTGAGCCATGATGTGCCTTATCCTACTATGCATGCTATGCTTAGAGTTGTGTATGGTCTGTCATCTGGGTGATGAACAGAATTGTGAGAATGTGTTCAGTAAGTAAGGGTTGTGTGTTGAACCTGATTTGGTAAAGGTATCGGTGAAAGGAAATGTAGGAGTACATGGCGGGTTGTTTCATTGGAACCGTCCTTAGGAACTGAGTTCTGTGTATTTATCCAAGACTAGATACTACCACACGTTGGGATACTTAATTGACCCGCTCGACTTATTAATCGCTTAGTACTCGGTCCAGGAGTTGCAAGTAGTTTCTGGTGTTTATAGTCATGCTGGAGGCCGTGCATAGCGCTGACCTAAGAGGTGATCTGTGATGCGGTAGGCAGTGTCACGGTGTACCAAGTGGCACCCGAATAGTGGGCTTGGGAACCCTGCGCACATCGTTTCGGGCCGTGGCGGAAACCTCGGCCGGACTTCTGTGCGGGTTACCCTCGTATAGGCGATAGACCTGGACTAAGTATTAGTGTGGTTAACGGTCATGGCCGACTCCCTCGCTAGGCTTCCGCTTGAAGGTTGTTGAGGTGCATGACGTGCACATGGCGATAAGTGGCGAGAGCGTGTGTGAAGAAGTACACCCCTACAGGGTTATGATCTATTCGAATAGCCGCGTCCGCGGATATGGACTACTTGGAGACATATGTTGTTCATAGATAACTTCAATGGCTACTAATAAAATTGTCAAGATAAGCATGAGTGTTGTGGACGGCATTCCCGTATGGAGACGAGATGATTCCACGATGGAGTATTGTTGTGGTGTTAGTGGACTCATGTGCGAGAAATCAAGTTGTCAAAATTATTCAAAAATGCAAGTTGTCTAGCCACGAGTCAAATGCTGGCTTTCCGCATGAAACCCCACAATTCCTTATTGATACATTGCATGAGTAGATAGTTATCCTAAAATCTTGTTGAGTACTCCTGTACTCATGTTTGCTTAATAATTTGTTGCAGAGGTTGTTAATGACCCTAATGGAGGGTTCTTCCTAGACATCGACGACGACGAGTAGCTGGTATCCCAGCTACGATCTGGCCCCAGGGTGGGTCTGTAGTATAGTCAGGCCATGTGCCTTCTAGTTTCATCTGTCTGTACTCAGACAGTTTCTCTACTTCCGCTGGCTTGTACTTGAATGACTGCTATGATGGGTCGTGAGACCCCTACTATGTAATATTATGTGTGTGGCTCTTCCGAGCCTTTTAAATAAAGCTTGTATGTTTATGGTTATGTTGTAATGCCATCGATGTATCTATACATATCGGTATGCCATGCGTACGTGTGTCGTATTGATATGTATGGGGTTTGATTACCTAGTCGTAGACTTTAGTAGCATTCCTTACAGGGAAATGCCCCTTTGTGATCCAACGAGCCATGGTAGTTCGCTACTGCTCCGGACACATTGGTTGACCGGCATGTGTCCTTCTTAGCTGTTAAGTCTGTTCCCGTTGGGGAAATGTCATGCGATGTAATGGAGTCCTTGTAGCTTGCTACGATTCGTCTACATTCGCTGGTGACCGACACCTGCCTTGTTGGGTCATGTATGCATGTCCCTGTGCGGAACTGCCACTTTGGTTTATGACTAGACATGTCGATCCGGGTTCTTTGTCATTGGATTGCTAGCGACACAACTGCATACGCGAGTCAAAAGGCGCAAACGGTCCCGGCTAAGGTAAGGTTGCAGCCGTGGGGTTAACTGTGCGTGAGACCGCAAAGAGATGCGATGTGTTACGGGCTGGATTCCTATGGCTTAGGATCGGGGTCCCGACAGCGTTGGTATCAGAGCCTGATTGACTATAGGACTACTAAGCCAAACTGGTCGAGGTTGAGTCTAGAATTGCTTTAGTTATATATAAGGGAATTGTTTGTGGAAGGGAACGTAAGACTCTTGTTCTCTTCTCAAGTTATTCTATTCTGGTCATCCTCGTCTTTTCTGTGGGAATTAAGGACTAGGTTACTCATCTTCTTCTAGGCTCGTGTTTCTGATCGGTAGATTATAAGACTATGGGTCGAGAGATATTTTGGGTTTCTTTTATCCCTAGGAAAAGGAAGTAAGTTTGACGATCAGAGAATTGAACTTGATAGCTCAGTGGTTACGCTATTCTATTTTTTGGGTTGTCTCAAAATTGTTTTTGAGAATTTACACCCGTTATGCTGCCCAATTTTGCATTCAAAGCTCTAATGCTTTTGCATTACTCTCTATTTTCAGATGCCTGGCCGTCCTTCTCGTTAGGTGGTTCGTCTGACCAGGTGCATTGATGTGCCGGGTCATACGGCCATGCTGGTCAGGGTGATGTCGGTGTGCGGTTACCGCTGGTACCCAGAGTACACAGTGGAGGAACAGTATCGAGACTTCAACCAGAGCCAGTATATCTGCACTGTTAGGGTATTTCCAGACTACCCTGGAGCTGAGGAGCCAATCCATTGGTCTTATGGATTGGGAGTCACTGTTGACATGGCAGTACAAGATGCTGCCTTTTCAATGCTGACCATTATGAGGGCGAGACATGCACTGCTGCAGAATTCAGAGTTCTGCTATGTTCTTGCCTCTCAGCCAGGTGAAGAGGGATACCTCAGTGGGGTCTATTTTGATTCCTCTATGGAGGATCCTCTACTGCAGTCCACTGCTGAGATGCTAGAGAATAGAGACAGAGATACTCGTGCTCTCCGCATGGAGCTTTATGCTACACGTGCCCGTCTGTGGACGGCTTTGACGCAGCTGGCACCGGTAGTCCAGACAGGGTACGGAGATATGGATATGCTGAACCCTGTTAGAACCCATCTTCCGGCCCATGTTGACTGGCCCGCTATAGGAGGAGTCACCCCTCTTCGGGGACCCCTACTACCACCAGTCACGGGACAAAGGCCACATCCGTGTCCTTACGGATCCCAGAGATCTCAGGCTAGAGTATTTCCTGATCCGCAGGTTGAGCTTCCAGGCCATGGAGGCAATCTTTATGAGATGTTCTATGCGGATGCCTGAATTGTGAGTGGAAGGATGGTATGGTAGTAGCTGTACTTTCACAGTCCTGTGTGACTTGTGAAGTATGCTTGTGTCGTGAAATGAATTCCGGAGGCATAGATAAATAATGTATAGGAAGCTTGGAAGCCTCTGATGAGTAGTTTCATAACTTCAGTAGCTTGCTCTTCGGTTAAGGTTGTACTGAACTATGTAAGGTGTGTATGAACCATGGTGTATATATAGCAGTTGCTTGTTACCATGTTGTTCGGATATTCATTTCCGCATTCCATGTGTTCAGTGCATTCTTAATCCATAGCTAGTATTGATGTTGATATTTGGCTAAGCTGTGAGTTTTTTTGTCAGGATGGTGTTCACCAGGTTGAACCGCGCCCCTGCTCATGAGCAAGGCGAGGGTAGTCAAGCGTCGTAGGAAGACCTGCCTCACCCGCCCTCTCTGGCGGAAGTCATGCTTGAGGCCGAGAGAAACAAAAGGGAGACCAACCCACTGTTAGAGCGTATTGAGCAAAATACGGCTCGTCAGCCTAGGAATGCTGCAGTGTCCCTCAATGACTTTGTGAAGCTGAATCCTCCAAAGTTCCATCACTCCGTCGATCCCCTTGACGTTGATGATTGGTTGTGCAGTATTTGACGTAAGATTCGCTCTGCGAATGTTTCTGAGGCCGACAAGGTGACCTTTGTGGCGTATTTTCTGGAAGGACCCGCCAATCTGTGGTGGGAGAACTTTGAAGCTATGCGTCCTGCTGAACCAGCAGCCATGTGGGCAGATTTTCGTGCATCCTTTAGTTTGCACCATATTCCAGAGGGCCTGATGGACAGAAAGAGAGAGGAGTTCTGTGCATTCACCCAGGGAAAGCTGACTGTGGATGCCTATAGCCGCGAGTTCGGTAACCTCGCCCACTATGCAATAGAGGAGGTGTCTACTGATGCCAAGAAGCAAGCAAGATTTCAAAAGGGTCTGAGCCCTGAGCTTCGTCGTGATTTGCGCCTCCACGAGTGTACAAGCTTCCAAGCCCTGGTCAACAAGGCGATCAGTGCCGAGACTGGTCATACCGACTTTGAAGCCACAAAGAAGCACTCCCGTGATTTTGGCTCGTCATCTGGTTCCGCGTTTCCAAAACGCAGGCTATGGGTTCCAAACAGTTCTCTGCCGCCAAGATACACTCCGAGGCCATCCTATGTGGCACCTCAGACGAATCAAACCAACCCTCCAGCAAAAACCTATGGTGGTCCAGCTAGCAATGCTGCACCACGTGCCAACCAAGTGATCTGTTACAAGTGTGGAGAACCAGGGCACTATTCCCGTGAGTGTCCTCGGAATGTGGGTGCCAAGCAACCCGGAAAGTCCGTCGGGCAAGGAAGTCGGGCAAAGCTTACTATGTGAAGCCAACTCCTGCACGTGGCCGTGTGAACTATGTTTCAGCAGAAGAAGCTGCAGAGGATCCCGACGTCATGGTGGGTACACTCCTTGTTAATCATCACCCAGCGTCTGTTCTTTTTTACACTCGGTCTTCTCATTCCTTCATTTCAGAAAGTTATGCACGGTTGCATAACATGTCCTTCTGTGGTATGCCAATTCCTTTGGTTGTCCAATCCCCTGGTAGTAAGTGGCAAAGTTCTAGGATAACCTATGACAATGAAATTCTAGTAGACAGGCTTGTTTTTCTAGCCTCATTGATAGCCCTAAAATCTTCGGATATTAATATCATCTTGGGTATGGACTGGATGTCAGCTCATTATGCCAAGATTGATACTCATTCTATAAATGTTCAGCTTACCCATCCCTCGGGTGAGATAGTCAATGTCTCTACTCGAGTTGCCAAATGCCAACTCTATTCCCTCAATGCCAACCCTCTTCCGGAACTTGAAGACATTCCGGTAGTCCGTGACTTTCCGGATGTTTTTCCACAGGAACTGTCAGGAATTCCACCTGACAAAGATGTAGAGTTCGTGATACATCTTGTTCCGGGAACTGTTCCAATAGCCAGAAGACCTTATAAGATGGCACCCCTGGAGCTAGCCGAACTTAAGAAGCAACTAGATGAGGCCTTGAATAAAGGTTTCATTCATCCTAGCTCTTCTCCTTGGGCTTGTCCCGTCCTCTTCGTCAAGAAGAAACACGGAACGGATCGGATGGTTGTAGATTACCGACCAGTTAATCTGGTCACCATAAAGAACAAGTATCCGCTCCCCACGATCAACGATCTGTATGATAAGCTCGATGGATCCTCATTCTTCTCAAAAATGGATTTGAGGTTGGGATACCATCAAATCAAGATCAAGAACGGGGATATTCCAAAAACGGCTTTTGTTACTCGCTATGGCCAATACGAGTACACCGTCATTTCCTTCGGTTTAACCAATGACCCAGCCACCTTCTCTCGCTTGATGAATTCAATCTTCATGGAGTATTTGGATAAATTCGTCATGGTATACCTCGATGATATTCTCATCTACTCGAAGAACGAACAAGAACATGTCGAGCATCTAAGGCTGGTATTGATGAAACTTCGAGAGCATCGCCTTTATGCCAAGTTTTCAAAATGTGAATTTTGGTTACCAGAAGTGACCTATCTAGGCCACGTAATCTCTGGTAAGGGTATTACTGTCAATACCGAGAGAGTTCAAGCTGTCCTTGAATCGGTTAAGCAAGTTAGGAGAATTTAGACCATATTTTCTCATATCCTCGAAAATGGTCACAGATCTTTGTTCATAGAGAAACAACTCATACAATTTCAACATAGGAAATCATGACACAATAAATTCCATTGAGCTCATGAAGTTATTACAATCTCAGAGACTTCTGTTACAAAATTTAACTCCATAATATCATGAAATCAAGAGTGCTTCATGTTACACTTATTGCGATTGTCAAAACTTAACTACTCCATTTTAGCTTTCTTCCCCTATGGACATTTAGTAGAATAATGTCCTGCTTCCTTGCAACGAAAACAAATGTCTTCCGGCCTGTCTCAAGGCTTCTTGGTGTTTGTTTTTCTCCTTGGGTTTCATGCTTCCTTGCTAGGCACATATTGGCATAGTGACCTAAGGTCTTGCATTTAAAACCTAGGATATGACTCAAGTCCTTATCTGCAGAGATTTGGCTCTTCCTGGTGTACTTTATTTTATTTCTGGACTTCTTCATTCTAGCAAGCTCTTCTATTTCATGTGGATCAAACTCTACTTTTTCTGTCGGGAAGTCTCCCAGACACCCTTGGCTTTTCTTCATGCAATCCTATGAAAAATGTCCTTCTTCTCCACGTGAGTAGCACGCAATAGAGAAAAATATGGTTAGGCTTTGTCCATCAGGGTCTTCTATATTTTCCTTCATCACTTGTTCTTCTAGAACCTTCTTCTTGACGGTTCCCTTTATTGCTTCTTTCTGCTGCTTAACAACTTGTTGCACCTTGGGGTAAATGTGACACTCAGCTGGCAAGTGGGCGGTACCTTCATACAAGAAACAAGTCACCGAACTACTTGGGCACTCCTCAACTGGGTGATTTTCTTCACAATGAGGGAATCCATCCTTCTGTTCTTCCTGGGTGTGTCTTATTTCTCCACAAATCTTGCATGCACAAGGCTTATTCATCGGGTTATCATAACACTTTTGAATGAGACGGGATCTTAACACAGTCATCTTGAATTCGTCTCAAGTTTTGGCTCCACTAAATCCTTGTATGGCCTGATGCATTTTCCACCACATAGCAGCACTTTGTGTAAAGTACTAAAGAGCGTGTGCCACTTCATATTTCCTTGAAATCAGATTGCTCCCGGAGTGGTACTCCATGTTCTGAATCCATATTTCAGCTTCCAGATGGGTCATTGGTCCGGAGATTACTAGTCCAGCTTCATACGCCATATATTGGTTCCAAGGTTTTAGGGATGAGATGGGTAAGAGAGAGAGGGAAAGTACTAACAACTCAACACACAAATGTATCAAAACTAAAGTCCACACATTCATAAAGTTCAATTAATACTTTAGTATCACCACCCACATAAGGTTGTATGGTCTATCACACAATACGCAATAACGTTCATCTTTATTTCTCTCATGGTGGGGCTACTACTACTAAGCTAGCTCATAACATATCTTCATCATCAGTGGGCTTCTTCTGGTCATGCTTGATCCTCTCAAGTTCTTCTGCCAGATATTCCCTATTGACGCGGAGTTTCCTATGTCGTCCTTGTAGTTCCAGGAGTTGGCTCTTGAGCTTCTGGATTTCAACATCACCAGCATGTGTCATGGCTTGACTATTCTTCAAGTCTTGATGAAGCTTCCGAATCTCGAGATCATGTTTCTTCACATTGGCTACCTTCAGTTTCTCGGTCTTGAGACTCTCACGGAGTGCGTCATTCTCAAATAATTCTGAGAGAAGGTCAATTTGAAGGTTCATGATATAATGTTCCAGTTCTTGATTATACACCAGTACACGTGAAAACTTCACCTTCTGCTCGTCTGTCAGGATCATGTGTGCTCCCTCGGGCTTTTGCCATCCAAGTCTTCCAAAGTAGTGGGTACCTAACTCAACATGATGACGATAACTCAAACATGTGATAGCATCATGGACAACAGCGTTCATGCCCATATCACAGTCATGGGTCAATGTGCCATAGTTGATGTCCTCAGTCTTAGGGTCTTCTTTACAACCAAAAACTTTAGTTCTCACACCCCAAAATCCAGACTTCCTCTTAGTCACCTTGATCTCAGGTATAGACAACTTCATCATCTGTACCAGCTCCATGAGAAATGGGCCTCCAAGAACATCTTGGTAGTGCTCTCTTTCGTTCAGCGTGTAGCTCTCCATCTATAGTTTTGAAATAGGGAATGTTCAGTAAAAGAATCAAGAGGTAT